>NC_091951.1:214335493-214635493 GCF_031021105.1 Erythrolamprus reginae | reverse complement strand
CCCCAGATCGCTCGCTTCTCCAGCCAGCAAAGCCGACTGCCCGGCTTTGCTGGCTGATGCAGGAAAGGAAAGCGTCACATTTAAAAAGCATGCCACTTTCTGGGACTGCGGCGCCGTGGTGGCCTTCAAGCGCGGCCCTTCGCGGCGCCCCACCACCCGTTCCTGCAGGAAGAGATCGGGCACTTTACCGGGAGGTGGAGGCGGCGTGGGGCCGGACGCTGGGTGCCGGGGAGGGCGAAGGAGTGGACGCGCCTCTCAGCTGCAGAGCGGAACGGGGGTGGAGATCAGCAGCGGAGTCCGGCGTTGGGGGCCTGGGGCCATGCGGGACCGCTCATCCAGGCTTGCCGGTCCACGCGCGCCTGGATGAGCAGTCCCGCATGGCCCCAGCGCCGGACTCCGCCACTGATCTCCACCCCCGTTCCGCTCTGCAGCTGAGAGGCGCGTCCACTCCTTCGCCCTCCCCAGCACCCAGCGTCCGGCCCCACGCTGCCTCCACCTCCCGGTAAAGTGCCCGATCTCTTCCTGCAGGAACGGGTGGTGGGGCGCCGCGAAGGGCCGCGCTTGAAGGCCACCACGGCGCCGCAGTCCCAGAAAGTGGCGTGCTTTTTAAATGTGACGCTTTCCTTTCCTGCATCAGCCAGCAAAGCCGGGCAGTCGGCTTTGCGGGCTGGAGAAGCGAGCAATCTGGGGCTGCGTAGTTTTGCGCAGGGGGGACAGGGCAGTCCCCGCCGCCTGTGTCAGTGGCGAGGTGTGCTCGCCTTGTGCCGTGGGGGGGAGGCGATGGAGGTCAGGGGTTTTCAAGCAGCCGCCTCCCCCCCACACAGAGATAAGAGAGAGAAAGAAAGAGAGGGACAGAGAGAAAGAAAGAGGTACAGAGAGAAAGAAAGAGAGGGACAGAGAGAAAGAAAGAGACAGAGAGAAAGAAAGAGGGACAGAGAGTAAGAAAGAGAGGGACAGAGAGTAAGAAAGAGAGGGACAGAGAGAAAGAAAGAGGGACAGAGAGAAAGAAAGAGAGGGACAGAGAGAAAGAAAGAGAGGGACAGAGAGAAAGAAAGAGGGACAGAGAAAGGGAGAGAGAGAAAGAGAAAGAAAGGTAGAGAGAAAGAGGGAGAGAGAAAGAGAGTGAGTGAGAGAAAGAGAAGAGAGAGAGAAAGAATGAGAGAGGGGGGAGAGAAAGAGGGAAAGATAGAGAGGGAGAGAGAAAGGAAGAGGAGAGATAGAAAGGGAGAGAGAGAAAGGAGGAGACAGAGAGAGGGAGAGAGAAAGAGGGAGAGATATAAAGAGAGTGAGTGAGAGAAAGAGAGAAGAGAGAAAGAAAGAGAGAGAGGGGAGAGAGAAAGAGAGAGAACTAGAAAGACAGGAGGACAGAGAGAAAGGGAGAGAGAGAGAAAGAGGAAGAATAAATATTAAATATTGTATTTGTTCCCATTTTGTTTTTTACTTTAAATAATGTACCGTATTTTTCGCTCTATAAGACGCACCTGCTGATAAGACGCACCTAGATTTTAGAGGAGGAAAATAGAACAAAAATATTTTGAGCCAAAAAGTAGCTATCACACATGAGCAAGTTCTTGCATCCATAATTCTATCCTTTCTATGTCTTCCTCCCTCTTTCCTCCCTCCCACTTTCCTTTCTATCTCTCCCTCCCTCTTTTCTTTCTATCTTTCCCTCCCTCTTTCCTTTCTATCTCTCCCTCCCTCTTTCCTTTCTATCTCTCCCTCTTTCCTCCCTCCCTTTTTCCTTTCTATCTCTCCCTCCCTCTTTCCTTTCTATCTTTCTTTCCCCCTGCCTTTCTCCAAGCCCTTCCTTTTCCCTCTCCCTAACTACCCCCTTCTCCCTCCTTTCTATCTCTCCCTCCCCCTTTCTCTCTCCCTTCCTTCATCTTTCATTCCCTCTCTCTCCATCCCTCTTCCTTTCTCTCTTCCTTCCTCCCTCTTTTTTGTTCTTTCTCTCTCCCTCCTTCCCTCCCTCTATGTCTTTCCCTCCCCCTTCTTCCCCCCTCTCTTTCTCTTGCTTTCTTTCCCTGTCTTTCTCTCTTGCTTACTTTCTCGCTTTCTTTCTCATTCTTTCTCCCCTCCTTTCTCTCTCTCTCTCTTTCTCTCTCGTTCACCACGCCGGCAACAGAGAGAAAAAGAGAGAGAGAGAGAGGGAGAGAGAGTGGAGGGCGCCGTTGTCTTCGCCTCTTCCCGACAGCTCTGCAGCGAAGAGGAAACAGTCGCGCACCGCCCCCCGGGAGCCCAGCCGATTTTTGGAGCCGTTTTGTTTTCAGCTGGGCTCCCGGGAGGCGGAGCATGGCCGGGTACCGTGTCTTCGCCTCCGCGCGCTGCCTCCGCCCGGCCGAGAACAAAACGGCTCCAAAAGTCGGCCGGGCTCCCGGGAGGTGGTGCGCGACTGTTTCCTCTTCGCTGCAGAGCCACACGGAGGCGAAGACACGGTGCCCGGCCACGCTCCGCCTCCCGGGAGTCCAGCTGAAAACAAAACGGCTCCAAAAATCGGCTGGGCTCCCGGGAGGCGGAGCGTGGCCGGGCACCGTGTCTTCGCCTCCGTGTGGCTCTGCAGCGAAGAGGAAATAGTCGCGCACCACCTCTCGGGAGCCCGGCTGACTTTTGGAGCCGTTTTGTTCTCGGCCGGGCGGAGGCAGCGCGCGGAGGCGAAGACACGGTACCCGGCCACGCTCTGCCTCCTGGGAGCCCAGCTGAAAACAAAACGGCTCCAAAAGTCGTCTGGGCTCCCGGGAGGCGGTGCGCGACTCTTCAGGGTTGGGAAGAGGAGAGGCGGCGACAGAGGCGGGACACTTTTGGTGAGTATATCGCCGCCCCCCCCCTCTGCTCCAGCGCCTCCCCCCCCTCCCTGCCTGCAGCTTCGCTCCATAAGACGCCGCTGATTTTTCATCCTACTTTGGGAGGGAAAAAACTGCGTCTTATGGAGCGAAAAATACGGTATGTGCAGTGTGCATAGGGATTTGTTCACACGTTTTTTTAATAGTCCGGCCCTCCAACAGTCTGAGGGACAGTGAACTGGCCCCCTGTGTAAAAAGTTTGGGGACCCCTGCATTACAGCATAAAAGCCAGATAGAACAAAGAAGAAGGAAGATCTAGGAAAGATTGAAGAACAATCAATTTAAAAAAAACACTTTCTTTTTACATACTTGGAATCACCCACATTGAACATATTATGCAAGTATTTACTGATCTGAATTATTTATATATATATATATATATATATATATATATATATATATATATATATATATATGTCACATGTTTAAGCTGAATTTGAAAATTAAGGGAGACTAGGATAGATCTATTTCGGCCTTATTTTGGCCTCATCAGCTAGCCATACCCACTGGGACTTGAACCTGCAACCTTTGCCTTGTAAGGCAGAGAATTATCCTCTAGGCTACAATATCCAATCCCTTCATATATATGTTTTCGTAAATTTTCACAGGTATATGTATGTAGATTGTTCTGAGTTCGGGTTTTGCCCTGTGTAATATTTTGCATGTTTATGCAACGTTTCGGTGAAATTACATTCACCATCATCAGGCTGAAGTTTCCAAGCTTCGTGCTGTTGTACAACAGCACGAAGCTTGGAAACTTCAGCCTGATGATGGTGAATGTAATTTCACCGAAACGTCGCATAAACATGCAAAATATTACACAGGGCAAAACCCGAACTCAGAACAATCTACATATATATATATATGTGTGTGTGTGTGTGTGTGTGTGTGTTAAATGTTTTTAGCTGGAATTTTAAAATTAAGGGAGACTAGGATGGTCCCATTTCGGCCTTGTTCTGGCCTCATCAGCTAGCCACACCCTTTCCTTTACTGGGATTCGATCTGGTGAACTCTGCCTTGTAAAGCAGAGAACTAGCAGTTAGAGCTATCAGATCAGAACCCTTCCAGCTCTGTACCAGGGAGGGGGTATATGTTTTTTTATGTCGGATCACCCTGGTATATTTTAGGGAACGTCACAGCTCCTTTTTTGCCTCTAGGCCCAACCCAGGACCACTACAAGGCAATTAATATATTTTATAGCCGACAACTATATTTAACACATACAGAATACTGTATACAACAGCACGAAGCTTGGAACTTCAGCCTGATGATGGTGAATGTGATTTCACCGAAACGTCGCATAGACATGCAAAATATTACACAGGGCAAAACCCGAACTCAGAACAATCTACACACACACACACACACACACACACACACACACACACACATATCCTATTCCCTATTACATTCTATACTATAGGGTTTCCTTTTGAATATAGATTATAAAATTAAAATGATTTGCTAGAATTTTATTCTCCCCCCCCCCATCTGGTAAACCCCCTAATCTATATAAACAGGTTGTCCTTTATGAGTAGTAATTGATTCATCTTTTTTTCCTTATTTTTCCTTCCACTGCCTTTTTCTCCTTTAAATTTTTTCTTTTTTAAAATTGCTCTTTTCCTACTACTTTTAGGTTCTTGTTGATTTAATACATTGGACAGATTTAATTGTTTTATTGTCTTATAGATATAGTCATTTGCTTTTGATTAAGTATTTGATTAAATATTGATTGTCTGATTAAGTCTTGTTTAAGTTTCTTTCTCTAGTTTTTTCATTGTATTAGGATTATTATTTTAATTATTATATTATTGCTGTCTTATTACTGTTTTTTATATTGTTCAACTCATTTATTATATTGCTTTTATTGTATTACTACTGAGGTTTTTTTTTAAAAAAAATTTATTTTTAAGAATAATAGAGAGTAAGTTAAGATAGTTTATTACCAATTTGGAGATAGACTATAAAGCTTTAGAGATATGAGAGGTGCTTCTAAGATGCAAAGTACGACTACGACTACTATTACAACAACAACAACAAAAAACCAGGCATCCACCCCAATGTCTACTCCGAAGGTATCTCCAGTACCATCTCCATTACAACAAAGATCAATAACAACAATGCTGGCCAGGGATAAAGAAAAAGAGAGAACTCCAACAGAATCAAATTTCCAGACCATACAAGAAGCCCTAGTCTCCATTCAAGATTTCATGCAGAAAGCTCAAATTTCAATGGATACAAATAGAGAAGAAGTTAAAAAATACTTAGAAGAAGTGAAATCTGAAATGAAATCCGAGATGGGGGATTTGAAAACTGAGATAGGAGATTTGAAAGTCGAAATGGGAGAAGTGAAAGGAAACATGAAAGAGATGGACGGAAACATCAAAGTTATACAACAAAACTTACAGGAGAATGAAAAAAGAATCCAAACAATGGAAGACAAAGTAGAAGATGTAGGACAAAAGTTGGAAGAATATGAAGAACATGATGCATTTAATAGAGGCTTTGATAAAGCAATAACCAATCTTGAACTCCGATCTGCCTCACATGGACTGAGGTTTCAAAATATAAGTGAAGAGAAGGATGAAGCTTTACCTGTAAACAGTGTTCCCTCTAATTTTTTTTTGGGTGGGCGGAAAAATATAGTGTCTGAGCGGCAGTCCCTTCGGGACTGGGCAGCACAGAAATAATAAATAAACAAACAAACAAACAAACAAACAAACAAACAAACAAATAAAAAACCCACCCTGTTTTGCCTCAGAGAATTTCAAAATAAAATACAGTACTGTGTGCCTATAACAGTGAGCTCATAATAGGGCAACTCTATCAATATCAAAATGCCACTTAAATATTTGAG
The DNA here is from genome assembly GCF_031021105.1 of Erythrolamprus reginae. Classification (NCBI taxonomy): domain Eukaryota; kingdom Metazoa; phylum Chordata; class Lepidosauria; order Squamata; family Dipsadidae; genus Erythrolamprus; species Erythrolamprus reginae. The sequence continues at coordinate 214,629,796 of NC_091951.1, read as the reverse complement.
CTAGTTTCAAACTAGATTTTGATTTTCTTTCTCTCTTCCTTACTCCCATTCTTTTTCTTTTTCTTTTCCTTCCTCTCTTTTTTCTCTCTCTTCCTCTCTCTCTCCTTCCCTCTCACTCTTTCCCCCTCGGCTTCTGGGCAGGTTTGGAAAACTCTGAGTTGATGATTATTTTTAAGTGAGCAATTGCTCACTGCTCAGCTTAGAGGGAACTATGCCTGTAAAGATGGCAGAAATAATAGGAGAAATACTTCAGATGGATCCACAAGAACTTATAAGAGAAATAGATGAATATACAGAGTCCAGACAGGCTATGTAAGGAGACACAACCTTGCAAGAGAAGTTCATATCAAGTTTGCCAGAAGAATAATCAGAGATGATATTCTGAAACAGACAAGAACTCAAATTCCGAAGTACAAAGAGAAAGATATTATAATCTTAAAACAAGTTCCAAGAAGAGTGAGAGAAACCAGAAGAGAATATTACTTCCTCACTTCGGTACTAATTAAACAAAATATAACTTTTCGATGGCTTGTACCAGAAGGACTTTCCTTATTTTGGCAAGGAGCCAGAATCAAATAGAGAGTGTAGAACAAGCAAGAGCCTTTTTTGCACAAAATGGACTGAATAGAACAGAACAACCAAATAAAGAATTGAAAAATAAAGAAGAGGAACAGGGGGCTGCCAGCAAAGAGAGGGAGGAAATGCAAGATGTCAGAAAGAAACAACCACAAATTCAACAGGAATTGGTCTTAAGTAGCATATTGAGAGAACCTAAAGAAACCAAAAAATACTACAAATAGAGATGTTACAAGATTTAAAAATCTTTTCAGTCAATGTGAATGGATTGAATAAGCCAAGAAAAAGAAATAAAATATTGACTAAACTTAAAAAACAAAGAGCACAAATAAATATTTTACAAGAAGTTCATATTAAGAAATCAAACAGAGAATTACTCAAAAAAGTAAAATTAGGGAAATTATATACAAGTTTAGCAAACCCCCCAAAAAGAGGTGTGGCAATGTATATTGATGAAACAATACAGTCAAAACAGGTATATAGTGATTGTGAAGGTAGAATTCTAATTGTGCAACTAGATTTAGAACCAAAACCTCTCGTTATTATATCTATATATGCACCGAATGATAATCCAAAACAATTTTACAAGGAATTACATGATAAAATAATTGAATTATCAATAGATAATATGATAATAGTAGGTGATTTCAATCCAATTCCAAATAGCCAAATGGATTATTCAGGGAAAAGGAAGGGAAAGAAAAAAAAGGTAATTTTACCAATAACTGTTGTTAAAAGATATATGGCAGGGAATACCACCCACAAAATAAACAATATACTTTTTATTCAAACCCCCACAAAATATGGACAAAAATAGATATGGCATGGGCACCAATCCATACAATGGAACAGATTACAAATATTGAAATACAAACTAACAGCTGGGCAGACCATAATCCACTAGTTATATATTGGAAAGGGAAGGGAAAACCTAAAAACTGGTACATGAGTAGAAATGTTCTACGGGATCCTTTATATAAAGAATGGACGGAAAAAGAATTAGAATCCTTTTTTGAAATAAATAAAAATAATGACACAACCCCACAAAATCTTTGGGATACAACAAAGGCATATACAGTGTTCCCTTGCTTTTCGCGAGGCATGCGTTCCGAGACTGCCCGCGAAAGTTGAATTTCCGCGAAGTAGAGATGCGGAAGTAAATACACTATTTTTGGCTATGAACAGTATCACAAACCTTCCCTTAATACTTTAAACTCCTAAATTGCAATTTCCCATTCCCTTAGCAGCCATTCAGATTATTACTCACCATGTTTATTTATTAAAGTTTATTAAAAAATATATTTATTAAAGGCAGACGAAAGTTTGGCAATGACATATGATGTCATTGGGTGGGAAAAACCATGGTAAAGGGAAAAAACCCCACAAAGTATTTTTTAATTAATATTTTTGAAAAACCGTGGTATAGACTTTCCGCGAAGTTCGAACCCGTGAAAATTGAGGGAACACTGTATTCGGGGCCTAACAATCTCTTACATGGCAAAAAAGAGAGAAAAAGATACAATATCAAAAACTAACAGCAGAATTAAAAAAATTAGAACTTGAAATGCAACGGAATGAATACGATGACAAAGTTAAAAATCAGAGCGATATAATAAAACGCAAAATAAAGCTAATAGAACAAGAACAAATAGCCGAAAAAATTAAAAGAGTTAAACAAGATTACTTTGAACATGCAAACAAACCAGGAAGATGGTTGGCTTATAAATTAAGAAAAGAAAGAGAATCAAAAATTATTAAAAAATTATTAGATAGTAAAGGCGTAATAAGACATAGAATAGATGAAAAGAAGGAAATAGTACTAGAATTCTATAAAAAATTATATGGAAAAGAAGAAATAAAATAAAAGGAAATCTTTGAGTACTTGAGTTCTATAGACTTACCAACATTCACGGAAGATCAACAACAAAAACTTAATAAACCTTTTACAATGTCTGAATTACAACAATCTATTAAAAACCAAAAAAATAATAAAGCCACACGCCCTGACACAATACCAGCGGAATTCTATAAATTAGATAGTGATATTCTTTCCACAAATATGTTAGAGATATTTAATAAGATAATAGCAGATGGAAAACTACCTAGATCATGGACAGAAACTTTAATAACACTAATACATAAAGAGGAACAGAAAAGGAAAATTATAGACCAATCTCGTTATTAAATGTAGATTATAAAATTTTTATTTCAATATATGCATATAGGTTCAAAAATATTATAAACGACATAATTCACGAAGATCAGAATGGATTCCTACCTGGTAGACAAATTAAAAATAATTTGAGGACAATAATAAATACCTTAGAATATTATGAACAACATCCAGAAAAGCAAATGGCATTAGTATTTCTTGATGCCAAAAAAGCATTCAACAACATAGATTGGCTTTTTATGAAAATGCAACTAACCAAGATGAATGTGGGAACTAAATTTTTCAATATAATAGATGTTATTTATTCCAACCAATCAGCAAAGATTATAATAAATAATGAACAAGCAGAAAGATTGAAAATACAAAGAGGTGTTAGACAAGGTTGTCCCATATCACCATTATTATTCATCTTAACATTAGAAATATTATTAATAAAAATAAGAACAGAAAAAGATATAAAAGGATTACAGATTAAAAAAGAAATATATAAAGCGCAAGCACTTGCTGACGACATCGTTTTCATAACAGAAGACCCTAAGACTTCAATACCAAAACTAATATACTTAATAGAAGAATATGGGAAAGTGGCAGGTTTAAAAATTAATAAGGACAAAACACAAATACTTACAAAAAACATGAGAGATACAGACAAACCAACTAGAAAAATTAACAAATATGAACATAACAAAAAAAGTAAAGTATTTGGGTATTTGGATCACTGCTAAAGCCATATCACTAAAAAATGATAACTATATAAAATTATTAGGTCAAATTAAAAAAGACCTGGAAATATGGAATAATTTACAGTTATCTTTAGTAGGAAGAATCTCTACAATTAAAATGAATATTCTACCCAAAGTATTATTCTTTTTTCAGGTAATCCGACTCCAAGGTCTCTCCCTTGTGGGGTGCCTCAGGGGTCGGTCCTCTCCCCCCTGCTATTTAATATCTACATGAAACCGCTGGGTGAGATCATCCGAGGGCATGGGGTGAGGTATCAATCAGTACGCTGATGATACCCAGCTTTACATCTCACCCCATGTCCAGTCAACGAAGCAGTGGAAGTGATGTGCCGGTGCCTGGAAGCTGTTGGGGCCTGGATGGGTGTCAACAGACTCAAACTCAACCCGGATAAGACGGAGTGGCTGTGGGTCCTGCCTCCCAAGGACAATTCCATCTGTCCGTCCATTACCCTGGGGGGGGAATTATTGACCCCCTCAGAGAGGGTCCGCAACTTGGGCGTCCTCCTCGATCCACAACTCACATTAGAGAACCATCTTTCAGCTGTGGCGAGGGGGGCGTTTGCCCAGGTTCGCCTGGTGCACCAGTTGTGGCCCTATCTGGACCGGGACTCATTGCTCACAGTCACTCATGCCCTCATCACCTCGAGGTTCAACTACTGTAACGTTCTCTACATGGGGCTACCTTTGAAAAGTGTTCGGAAACTTCAGATCGTGCGGAATGCAGCTGCGAGAACAGTCATGGGCTTACCTAGGTATGCCCATGTTTCACTATCACTCCGCAGTCTGCACTGGCTGCCGATCAATTTCCAGTCACAATTCAAAGTATTGGTTATGACCTTTAAAGCCCTTCATGGCATTGGACCTGAATACCTCCGAGACCGCCTCCTGCCGCACGAATCCCAACGACCGATTAGGTCCCACAGAGTGGGCCTTCTCCGGGTCCCGTCAACTAAACAATGTTGGTTGGCGGGGCCCAGGGGAAGAGCCTTCTCTGTGGTGGCCCCGACTCTCTGGAACCAACTCCCCCCGGAGATTAGAACTACCCCTACTCTCCCTGCCTTCCGTAAAGTTCTTAAAACCCACCTTTGCCGTCAGGCATGGGGGAACTGAAACATCTCCCCCGGGCATGTACAATTTATGTATGGTATGTTTGTGTTTGTGCCTGTTAGTATATTGGGGTTCTTTTAAACTTTTAAAAATATTTAAATTTATTTGGATTTGTTACGATTTGTTTATGCCTTGTTGTGAGCCGCCCCGAGTCCGCGGAGAGGGGCGGCATACAAATCTAAATAATAAAGAAAGAAAGAAATAAAATCCAGGAGGAAATTTCTCTAATGAGTTAAATAAGATTACTAAGAAATTCATATGGCAAGGCAAGAAACCTGGAATAAAACAAAGTTCATTAGAAGATCAGAAAGAAAGAGGAGGACTTTCCCTCCCAAATTGGAAACTATACAATCAAGCAGCAGCATTATCTTGCATAAAAGAATGGCTAACATTGGATAATAGAAGATTATTAAACTTAGAAGGCCATGATCTAATGTTAGGTTGGCATGCATTCGTTTGATACAAAAAGCTTAAAACTCACTCATATTTTAAGAAAAATACAATTAGGAAAGCACTAATAGAAGTATGGAATGGGATAAGAAAGAATCATTTTCTAGTAATGCCAGAATGGATCTCCTCAATAGAAGCCATTTCTCATCCTAATTTATTAAAAGAAGGCAGAATATGGAAATATAGAGAACTACTTGATAATCAATTAAAATTGAAAACGAGACAAGAATTACAAGAGTCAGGGGTAGAAATAGATTGGTGGCAATACGCCCAGATTAACTCAAGATATCAAAAAGATATAAAAATATTTATTTTCCAGAAAGATAATAATACAATTGGGAAATTATTAATTCAAAACCAGGGGAAATTGATTGGAAAGTTATATAAATACTTAATAAATTATTAGACAACAGGTTGGGTATTAAAAGATAATATGATCAGTTGGTGCAAGAATTTTGGAAAAGAAATAGACTTAGATACATGGGAAAAAGTTTGGACTTATAATTGGAAAATAACTAAATCGGTCTCTTTTAAAGAAAACCAAATAAAGATGTTTTATAGATGGCATCTGCCACCCAATAGGATCTCTAAGATGTTTCCAAGTACTTCACCTATCTGTTGGAAATGTAAAAAATAAATTGGCACATACTTCCACTTATGGTGGACATGCCCAAAAACCAAGATTTATTGGGACAAGGTAGAAAAATGGTTAAAAGAAATTACAAATAAAGAAATCAGGAAGACTCCAGAATTTTTCTTATTAGGTATTACAGACTTTAGATACAAAAAAGAAATATATTATTTAATAATTCATATATTGGTAGCAGCTAGGATCACTTTTGCACAAAAATGGAAAAGGAAATTCCAAAAGATGAAGAGGTTTTTAAGAAAATTATGGAATGTGCAGAATTAGATATGATGACGAGACGGTTAAATAACGAAGCTGAAACACAATTTTATAAAATTTGGCAGGAAGCTTATAATTGGTGGAATGTAAAAAAAGAATTTTAAGGATTATGAAAATATGGAAATAAAATATCAACTAGCTTAATATATTTTGATATATTATTAGATTGAATATTACATAGAGATACATGTTGGATAAATTTATTCTTGTTAATTGGTTTTAATTATGTCAATTATAACTATATAGATGTAACTTCATTTCAAGTTTAAGATCTCAATGCAGTTATTGATTATTTAGAGATATTATATTTATAAGTTTACCTTTCTGTATAGATCTAACTTAGAATTAGGTTTTTTTTTTCTGTATTAGGAAGAATTCTTATCTTAGCGGAGCAATTGTAGCTCCTTTATATGTTGAATGTTATCTGTCTTGTTTGTCATACTTTTAAAAAAAATAACCAATAAAAATATTTTTAAAAAAAATGAAAACCACAAATTAAAGTAAAGAATGTCTGTCGACTGCCAAAATTCAAAGTGAGCGGCAAAACTGAAAAGGAATGTTCCAAAACAGAGTTGTAACTTAAAACCTGTAGCTTGGCTGAAGCAGAAATACTCACAGACCTCTCAAAACTATATTTTTTCAAGACTGCAGCAATATTTGAGAGGGGGAAAAACTCTGAACTTGCTCTTTCCCTCTTGTAGGTATAAACGTTGATTTCCTGCAAAGGGAACCTCCAATCTCCTCCACTTTTAAATACTCTGTGATTACACACTACGCACAGCAGTATTCAAGGCCTCCCTTTACATCTGCATAACTGCTCTTGTCTCCCACGTATTCTTCTCACCCATGCAACTAAAATAGGCTCCACAATCTCCCCCTCTTCATTGGACCCAGACAAAGCCCTAGCTGGGTGTTCTATATTCTCTGCAGGACCCTCAATCCCTTCCTCATCCTCATATCCAAATTCTCTGATAGCCACACAGGCCTATGATGCTCAGACGGACCCGGTTCCTTCTCTTCAAAGTCTGTGATTAAAGAGGCTGGCTGTGATCCAACCACAACACAAACAACGCAAAATTAGGTCACCTACCCTGAACCATGATACACAGAGATCACAGTTGATCATAGAGATCTCATATTGCATTTCCCTGAAAATAAGACCCAAGTAGAGAATAAGCCCTAGCATGATTTGTTAGAATGTCCCTAACAGAAGTCCTACCCAAAAACCCTAGTTAATAAAAGCCCTACCTCAAAGCCTTATCCCAGGGGTTGGCAACAAACAGCTGTGGAACCACATATGCCTCTTTGACCCCTTTGTTGCAGCTTCTTGCCAAACGGCTAAACTTTTAAAGTTCAGAGAACCGGTTGATCCCACCACTGGCTGGCCCCACCCCACCCCTTTTTCCTCTCTTCCCCATCATTCCTCACCTGGCCTGACAAGATAATGGTGACATGGGAGAGGGAGAAGCGGCACTCTTGCTAGGTTTCGTGGTCACTCCTTCTGTCCCTTGTTGGTACTGGGCATTCCTCAGTCGCTCGGGGAAACGCACAACCTGCTTTCCGCCCAACTGACATTGGCCTTGCAAACATGAGAGTTGGTGGGGTGGGAATGAGAGGAAGGGACGATGCAAAGCGGGCAGGACCCACAGTGCCCAGCTGTAGCTTTAAAGTTCTCATGGGGAAATTCGCTGCCCGGAAGACACTTTTCAATCAACTCCAATGGTGGCATCACTCTGCTGGAGGAGTAAAGCTCAGGGCAGTGGGAAAAGGGGGTTGGCCCCGCTGAACCTCACATGCTCACCCCAGAGATTGCGCATGTGCCGAATTGGTTTCTAGGCATTTCACCTCTGGCTCCGAATAAATATAAAATGTAAAGAGTTTTCTCCCCCTTAAAAAGACTATAAATCTTCCTTAGAAAAAAAATAGGAGATACAAGAATCTGCCGGCATCAAAGAGAATTTGAAGAATTACGATTTCAAGCAAAGACGGAGGTGCTTTCGCTGTAACAAGGAAGTGATAAGTGAGTACAATAAATCTTAAAATAGCGGAGGGAGGGAAAAAAGAAGACGTTTCCAGCTTAGCAAACATTGAAAAAAAACTGGATAAACTGCTGGACATTTGCAGTGGATTTGAACAGAGATTTAATAAAGTTGAGACTAAAATGGAACAGCTGGACTTAGAAGTAAAGCAAATTAAAAAGGCGGAAGATTCCTCTGCTGGAAAGATACTGAAAGTTGAGAAACAAGTGATGGATTACGATGGAAAAATAAGACAAATAAATGATAGAATCGCAAATTTGGAGGACAGACAGAGAAGGAGGAATTTGCGTTTACGGGGGTTCAGAATGGATTCAGCCTCTGATTTAAAGTTAACAGAAGCTGTCTGTGCTTGGTTAAATATACAGACAGGCGTGCATGTCAGCGTGGAGGAGTTGCTGCGAGTTCACTGGGCAGCCCCCAGAAGAGACGGAAGACAGAGAGATGTGATCATTGCTTTCCTCAGTGAAAAAAAAGCAGAGATGATTTATAAAACTTTGAAGACTTCTACGAGCCTTAAACAAGACGGAAATGAGATAAGGGTTCTGAGGGATCTTTCCTGGGAAACACTGAGAGCGAGAGCTGTGTTGAAACCAATTGCAAGCCGGCTATATCAAAGTGGAACCAGATTTAGCTGGGGCTACCCAGTGGCCATCTTGGTGTTCCAGGACAATAAAATGTACAGAGCACGTTCATTGGAGGAGGGAAAGGCTTTATTGGATCAACTGGGGATTAAGTTTGATGAAACTGGAGCACTAGCATGTGAAGGAGAAGAGGCTTTTGACAGTCGGAGTACCCCAGATGAGGAGGAAAGACGAAGGGAAGAGCAGCTGAAGGAGTTAAGCGGGCAGGTGGAGGCCATCAGAAAGGAGCAGAGAAGAACACGGGCTCTGCGTGAGAAGAGAGCCAGAAAGTGATGGTGTTTGGTCCCTTGTCTTGTTGTGGGGGGGGGGGGGGGGGAGGAAAAGAATTATTACTATTACTATTATTGTTGTTATTATTATTATTTTTCTTGGAGATGCCTTGGGATTCCTGTATATCTGTCATTCAGTGGGGGAAGTCTAAGGGGGAGAAAAAGGTGGTTTAAGAATTTAAAGGTGGTTTAAGAATTTAAAATTAAAGAAGGAATTATTTAAAGGAGAAAGGAGGGGGGAGAAATTTTCTCTTTAATAAAATTAAAAAGGGTTGAAAGAGGAGCTAGTTGAGTGGGAACGTAATCCAGATAATGTGCCTCATGTATGGGCAAGGTTTTTTCTTGTCTTCTCCCCTCTCAGTGGGGGGAGCACAGGGGGAGGCACTAGTGAAACTATAAAAGAGATTTATAAAGGAAATGAAGCATATATAAGAGTGAATGGACAAAGAACGCAGAGTATTAAAATATTAAATGGCACCAAGCAGGGATGCCCTTTGTCTCCAAAATTATTCGTAATAGCAATAGAGATCTTAGCTAATAAGATAAGACAAGATAACACTTGGGCAGGATATAGAATAGGGGAATTAGAAATGAAAATAAATTTATTTGCAGATGATGCAATTATATTGACCCAGACCCCGCTGGAGATGATTAAAGGTATAATAAATATTTTACAAGAGTTTAAGCAGGAATCGGGACTGTCGGTTAATATGGAAAAATCAGAGATTGTGTGTTTAAATATAGATCCGAAAGAGAAGATAGAAATTAGGAAAGAATCAGGGTTGAAATTAGGACTTAAAAAAATAAAATATTTGGGAATTTGGTTATTGAAAAACCCAGCGAAAATTGAAGAGATTAATTATAGATTAATATGGAGGAAAATGTTGAAACAGATGAGGAGTTGGAAAGATAAAAAGCTAAGGAGACTCTCTAAAATAAGAGCTTTAAAAATGATGATAGCTCCCAAGATGATGTACCTATTTCAGGTGCTGTCGGGGGGGCTATCGGTATGTAAGTTTGAAGAGTGGGACAAAAAATTAAATTATTGGATTGAAGAAGACAAGAGACCAAGAATAAGAAAAAAGTGGTTAATTGCGAATGAAAAAGAGGGGGGATGGGGAGTTCCATGTTTGGAGCTGTATAGGGAAGCTTTTCAAATGGAAAGGTTAATGGAGTTGCAATTAGGTGAAAATAAATGGGCGAAATTGGAAAAACAGATAAATGGGATGAACAATAGAGAATTAATTTTTAGAAAGTGGAATAGGAGTGATATAGGTAAATTAATAGGCCCAATGAAAGGGACTATGGAAATTTGGAAAAAATGGCAGGGGAAAATAGGATTATATAAATCTAAACTGTCATCGCTTTATGTAATAAATAGAGAAAATGAAATTAACTTAAATAGGGTTATAGGAGAGTTGAAGGGAAGAGGGATAACTAAGATAGAACAGTTATACGAGAAGGATGGCAGGCCAAGTAGAAATCGTATAGAATGGTGATTAGGTAAGGGAAGGTGGCTACAAATAAATGCAATATGTAAATATCTAAATGAAAGGGAGAATAAAGAAGTATTATGGAGGGAGGAGACAGGGTTAGAGAAAATAATAAGAGAAAAAAGTGAGGGGATAAAGGCGCAAGTAACTAATATATACAAATTGCTAGTGCAGTCAGACGGGGACACGATCGATGGATTGACTAAATGGTGGCAAAATGAGATATAAGTAGAGGCACAAGAAATGGAAAATATAGTAGAAGATATAAGGAAAATAAAAAATACAAGAATCAGGGAAATGAGAAGGAAAATATTACATAAGTGGTATTTCACTCCCGTTCAATTCGCACATTTTCAGCAGAATGTCAGGGGGAATTGTTGGCATGGTTGTCAAGACAAAGGAGTGTTTATGCATATGTTTTGGGAATGCCCGATAGTGCAGGAATTTTGGCAAAAAGTGAAAGAGGATATCAATAGAATGTTAAATATACAATGGACAATCACTAAGGAAATGGCAGTACTAGTAAAAAGCAATGCGATGGGAGAATTTAGAGAAATAAAAAAAGCAGCAATAGAAAGCGCTCAGGCAGTAATAGTTCTGGGTTGGAAGGATGCGACAAAATGGACAATGCAAAATTGGTATAGGTACATGGTGGATCATATTCAATTTGAAATTATGGAAAAAAGGATAAATTTGGATAATGAAACTGAGTTGGGACAGCTGATGGGACGGTGGGACAAGGTAAGACGTTATATGACGAGCAGAATCCGAGACCAAGCTACAAGAAATGGATTGGAATCACTCTATAACATGTAAACAGATATATTGCTCTTGGGTTAAGTGGACTATACAAGAAATACCTCCAATTTGGTGGTGGGGAATGTGTGTACAGTGATCCCCCCAGTTTCGCACTCTCGAACATTGCTAATCGCTATATCGCGATTTTTCCACCCGGAAGTAAAAACACCATCTGCGCATGCGCGCCCCTTTTTTCTATGGCCACGCATGCGTAGATGGTGGAGTTTGCGTTCCCCGGGCAGATCAGCTGCTGGGCGGCTTCCCTGGGTCTTCCCCCTCTTGCTGGCGGGAGGGCGAGCGGCGGGCATCAGCGAGGAGCCGGGGTTTCCCCTTTGCGTGGGCGGCCAGTAAGACCCCAGCGCCGCTTCCCAGCTGAGTCCCGAAGCCAAACGCAGAAGTTCGCCTTTGCCGTCTGGCTTCAGGACTCAGCTGGGAAGCGGCGCGAGCGAAGGGCGTGGGCGGGCGAAGGGCGGGCGAGCGGCGGGCGAAGGGCAGGCAGGCGGTGGACAAGCGGCGGGCGGACAAGACAAGCGGCGGGCGCAGCAGCAGCGAGGAGTTTGCGTGGGCGGCGGGGAAACCCCAATCTTCGGCTCCTCGCTGCTGCGGCGGAAGTAAAAACACCATCTGCGCATGCGCAGATGGTGTTTTTACTTCCGCACCGCTACTTCACGAAGAATCGATTGTCGCGAGGGGTCCTGGAACGGAACCCTCGCGATAATCGGGGGACCACTGTATGTCGGGGTGGTGGGCACAATTCACTACGCACTGTTTTATGTTGTGTGATGTTAAATTGTTAAAAATCAATAAAAAATATATTTTAAAAAAACAAAACAAAAACATGCTCACCCCAGGAATCAGGCTCGGAGAAAGCCATAGCACTCCCGCCAAAGATGCCCGTCAGCCGGTCAACCCACCAGCCTTGTGTGCCTTTCCTGTGCTTTGGTATTAATAATACCAATAAGCCATATTTACTTCCTCTTTACTAAGTCTTCTAATTTTTTCTGCATGTTCCCCATAATTTGTGACCTTGAATATAACCTTTCTGCATCTTCTGATGTATTCATGAGCATCCCTTTCCTATTGCTTCCTTATTTGTTATAAGATTATGGATACTGGACATTTTTTAGGGTGATTCTGGATACTAATGCTTCCCTTCCCCTCCCTCACCATCCCAGATTTAGTTTAAAACTTGCCAGATAATCTGAGATAATACTTTTCTCAGAAAGCAGAATCAAAATTTAGGAGGTTTTTACATTTTAATGTGAAAGTGCTATCTTGACTCATACAGTAATTTTTCTCCGATGTGGAGAACACTCTGTCAAACAGTAATGATTATATTAATATTGGATCTTAAGTATAAGTTTAAGATTCAATATTAATATAACCATCACTTTAAGTTTAAGGTCTACTTTAATATTTACACTGCATGTTCTGCTTCCAAAAAAGGGGCCCTCATTGAAAACAGAACAAGAATATAATGAACTCAGTAGTAAACTCATTGTTCATGATGTTCTTGTTCTGCTTTCAATTTCCAATGGAATCCAGAAAATCTCATTCAATTCTCAATCTATGTAAGTACAAGAAAGGAAAATTTAAAGATAGCCCCAAGCCTGACTTACAAATGTCCCACATTGTAAGGATTTCCGACCGTAGTAAAATCTACTTTTCTTCTCCTTATGATTTGTCCTACCTTCAGTACTAAGATGTATAATTTGGCTATAGCAAATACTTTCTTCAATCGGAGTATTCTTCCTTATATTGGATTGTTTCTGGAGTTCTAATTACAGTGGTACCTCTAACTAAGAACACTAGATAAGAACCAGGTGTTCAAGATTTTTTTTGCCTATTATTAAGAACCATTTTCTAATTAACAACCCAAGCCCCGAAAAATTTCCCAGGAAATTTGAGAGCGGCACGAAGGGCCGGCCAGTTTCCTGCCATTCCTCCTTAATCCGGCCATCTTGGGCTTTAATTGGGCTGCCAGAGGAGTCTTTCAGTGGCGCTTAAGGAGGCTTTGTCAGTCCAGAGCGAACAAAGTATTTTCCCTTCTCTGGGCGCTTGGAGAAGGAATAAACCTCTGCCAGCACCCAGAGAAACGAAACGCTCCCTTCGCTCTGGGCAGCCCAGATGAAACTGAGCGTTTTCCTTTCTCTAGGCACTTGGAGAGGGAATAAACCACTTTGCTGTGGTGACTCTCTCGCGCTGCCTCCCATACGCCCGGCACGAGGCTGCCTCCCGGAGTGTCTGGGTGCAGAAAGGCAAAAGAGGGTGCTTTGCCCCAGCTGGATCAACTCAGCTTCAGCCAAACCGAAGAGTCACCACAGTGAAGGAAAGGTGTTGGCTACAAAGCGAGCAAGCGAGGACAGGAGAGCCCTTCAGAATGGCAAGGAAGAGGAAGCAGTAGCAGCAGCAGCAGCTGACTTTTGGTCAAAGGAGCGAGAGGTTCCCCCCTCTCGCCTGCCTGGGTTTCTGTCTCTGGCACAGTGTATGGGAGGTGCGTGCTCCTCTTCGCCGCCTCAGAATTCCTCTTTTTGTTAAGCCTTAAAGTTTTGAATTTTTTTTATTACCCTCACCTCACCTTCTTCCTTCGGAAGCGACTGTCCTCCTCTTCCTCCTCCTCCCACCCAAATTCCGAGCTTTTATTTCTTTCCTAATGGGTTTGCACGTATTATCTGCTTTTACATTGATTCATAATGGGAAAAATTTCTTCTACTTACAAACTTTTCTACTTAAGAACCTGATCACGGAATGAATTAAGTTCTTAAGTAGAGGTACCACTGTACTTTCATGATCTTCTCAATTATTACATTCCTTAAGTTCAAAGAGATATTGATAAATGCTCACCTCTACAGGAAAGTTCTCCTTAGTGGTATCCACAAAAGGCTGACAGTAATGGGGATCCAAGTATAACAAGAAGTCATCTAGGCAGCAAGGGAAGTAGGAGGCAGACATAAGCAATGCATCTTAGTTTGATTATCTTCTACTTGAAAAAAAACTGCACTTGTCAGAAGAGACATGGACCACTCAACATGCCCTTAGCTGCTTTTTCAACCAATTGGTTCACATGCGTCCTCTTTGAATTAGTCTGCTGCTTAAGTGGTCGATTACCTTGATATCCGACAAAGTACAATGAATGTTTTGGTTTTCCTCCAATAATTCCAATGCAGAAATCTAATTTCAACAGCTCCTGCAGAATAAAGTTCAGAATTCAGGAATTTCACCAAATGTTTCTTCTTTTTCCAATTCAACCCCATCTACAATGACTAGGAGAGAGACTATCACTTTTCAACCACATTGGATAAATATAAAGAAAGAATGTAAGTCGTAAAAGTTGGGAAAGCTGGTAATTCAGTTTACTGCTATTCCTGATTTGCTGATTTTCTAAGAGCAATATTCTTGTCTTAGTTAAACAAATGGGAATACATAGAAGGAGGTTCTAGAAACCCTTTCCTACGCAGACATTGTACAATTCTGTTTACTGAATATGCAACTTTGAGAGACAATCAATATGTCCAATTCATGCAATCAGTTGGAAAAGAACGAGACATCAACACGAATTGTATATGAACCCCGGTATCCCACTATTTGCACCTGTTCTCAAGTCACCTTGATGCACTCCACATAGGCAGGATTAAAAGTCTCTCCACCCAGCCGCATGGGCACCAGTATAATGACTGCTTTCCATTCTGCCTCAGGATCCCATGGAGTCCTGCTGTTACTCTTCTTGGCTAGGTTTCCCACATCCCCTTTGTACACTATGGGGACACGAGAAGATAATTCAGTCATAAACTATATGGACAAAAAGCTAGTTAAATCCTTTTGACTGCACTGAGACTTGAGCCTAAAACAAACTTTCCCAATTCCCCCTTCTCCAAGCCTTACCTGTGCAATCCTGAGAAACATATATTACCAAGTTGCCTGCTTCTATGGAGCAATCCACTGCTTTCCTACATGAACAAAATAGCACACTTCAGTGGAACAATATTCTGCCAATCTGCACAGTTCAGATGATTGTCATGGGAAGGGGGATGGAGAGTAGACAAACAGTTAACATTAATGGGAAATATCCTTGCTGGAATAAAAAGAAATCGGGCTCAGTTTGTGATAGCATAATGACGTAGGAGTCAGAAAAGCTTCCAAAATGCCATTGCTGCCCCAATACATAAAATGGTAGAATATTTTAACCTGTTGATGTTTCTGACCCACAACTCATAGAAAACTGAATCAACCTGGGTAAAGGTATGACATGCCAGGAATTCTAATTTAGCAACATTTGGGAGGCCATAGGTTCCCTTTCTCTAATAAGAATATATTTGAATTTCAAGGTGACAGCTTCTGAAAAATACAGATGCTAAAGAAATGTGAGCTTTGCCTTGTACTGCTTTTCTCTTTTTCATAATTAATAATGCAATTCATCAAGGAGAAGAAAACCAGCAAAGTTCTATTGTTACTCTTTTTAGTAAAATTTGGACAACATTTGCACTCTAAGCAAGCATTTTAAGGTGCATTTAGTGCTTAAGTCAACCATTCTGAAACCTTGTGATAACAGAGTTTGATTATCCCTAGTTGTGCTGTCAAAAATTCCCCAAATAAGAACATGGAGGATTCTTGGCAGAGAACCTGACTCTCACTAGCTGAAAACCCAATAGAATACTGAATAGAATACTGAATAGAATACTGAAATAATTAGGAGCATGTAAAATGTTTCAATATTAACCCTTTGAATCACCCACTTTTTAAATTTGAAACAATTTTTTTCAGTCACTCTGAGAATACTCAAAACCAATGTTTTGAGGCTGTTTCAATTACTACCAAAGTAATTGAAACAGCCTATTTCAGATGGAGAATAGCTATTCCAAATTAGAATTAATTATTTTGGGACTTCCGATGGCAGTAGGACTGCGAGAGGAGGCAGGAGAGCGGGAGCTCCACTCCCAAATCTTCTTTTTTCCTCCCTAAGGCCACTATGTGCGGTTCGATCGGATTCGGAGGGATCGATCGTTGAACAGGGGGATCTCGGGAGTCTTCAGGGCAGATCGCCACTACCCTGAGGGACAAGGACAGCCCCGCAGCTTTGGGAGGAAAGAACTAGTGTGTCCGGCCATAGCAGGAAACAGAAGAGTGATCAAAAGAAGCAATTGGAGAATATATAAAGAATATCTTAAAGAATCTATCAAAACCAGACTGATGGTGAGAACCCCAATGGACTAGATTAAATAAGTTTAAACTCGAGGCGGAAAGTGAAAGTGCAAAGAGAGTGATCGTGGAAAGCCACAAGCAGAATGCGTGCTCCATGACAGCATGAGAGAAAGTAAGTGGATTGAAAGTACACAGGGAGACAATAAATCTAAAATAAGTTTAGTTTTAGTTTAGTTTTAATTGGATTTGTATGCCGTCCTTCTCCAAGGACTTGGGACGGCTCACAGCATATACAAGAAACAATAGTACAATTTATACAATTAATATACATAAAAATAATCTTTAAAAATTCTAACTTTAAAAACTTCCATTAACATTCATTCAATAAGATCATAGAGTTCTCAAGAATTTGTGAAATTAACGAGACAGCGGACTTACCCATAAGAAATAAAAGGTAAGCTGTTATTGAATGACTGTTTTTAAGGGGACAAGGAACTGTTGAAAGATTGTGAAAGGAAGAGAGTGGGCACAGAGACAACACCATTACTGAGCTGGACTGTGAGTGACAGTGCAGAAGAAAAAAAAGAAATTGAATAATCACTAGCGGGTGATTACTCACTAGAAAGTGAGTTTGGGTTCCGGGACTAAATTATACACTTATTATTACGTTTTCATAATCCTATCTGTATTATCCTAATATTTAAGAAGTTTAACAATTAAGGAACTTTACAATATTTATAAAACTCTATAACAACATTTTATTTGGGACTGTGGATTAAGGATTGTTTCTCTCCTTTGAGTACACAAGTTTGTGGATTACAACCTTACTTGGATAAAGAAAAGCGGATTTAACTGGACTTAAGAAATTCCCTTTTCTCTTTTTTCTTTTCCTTTTTTCGGAGGGGAAATAGATGGAACTAAACATATAAAACAACTATTTTTATTACTACTTATTATTATTTATTTGGGGGATTTTTTTCTTTTCCCTTCTCTTTTTCTTTTTCTCTTTTTTTTGTTCAAATATGAAAGACTGCTGGAATAATTTTTTCCCTCTTGGCACTTCTAACGTTGATAAATTTATTTGGTCAGCATTGCTGATTGATAATTGATTTCCCCTTTTTTCTCATATCACAGCTTTTGCTCTCTTCTTTTCTTTTTTCCTTCCTTTATCTATTTTCTTCTTACATAGAATTTATATTTATTTTAGATAACTGGAATATTAATAGGATTTTGAAATTTACTTAAGATTATTTAATACATTAGTTATTATTGTAAAACTTGTAGACAATTAGTAATTATAGAACATACAATTATTTAGGAATTTGAATATTTAGAAATACTAGATATTAAACTGAAACTATCTATTTAAGCACTTAATTATTATATATTAATCATACAGTTCATAGTCAATAGCATTATTAATATATTGTAACATTGATTTAGTATTTGATAAGATCTGCTTAGAAATAGATTTTTTCTTTGTTTTTGTTAATAATTTATTTAAGAAAACATTGAGCTAATAATTATATGATACTGTGGGAAAATTTGTCAAATAACATGACCAGCATAATAACAACAATCAAGATTTGTAAAAAACAATCCTCTAATATTACACTGATATCGCAGGAATCACCTTCACACCAGAAAACATTAGATATGATGTTGTCTAAAGAAAAATCTGGATCAATGACTAGCTTACAATCAATTCAGGAAATGCTAATCCAGATGAAAGAATCAATGGCTAAATCTCAGATAACATTAGAAAGTAGTAGAGAAGAAGCAAAACAGCAGCATGAAAAACTAAAAGCAGAGATGGGCAACCTAAAAGAAAAAGTCAAAGGTATGGATGAAAAAATTGTGGATATTCAGCAAACACTACTAGAAAATGAACAGAAAATTTAAAAAATATAGAAGACAAGGTGGAGAAAGTTGAACAGAAAATGGAGGCGATTGAAGAGAAAAATGATGCATCAACAAGAAATTTAGAAGAAGCTATCACCCACTTAGAGATGGAGCGTGCATCATATAACTTACATTTCCAGAATATAGCAGAAGAAAAGGAAGAGAAGTTAGGAGAGAAAATGATAGAGATATTGGCTGAAATCTTACAAATGGAGCCACAAGAGATAATACGTGAAGTCGATGAACTATACAGAGTTTACACAAATTTTGCAAGGAGGCACCATTTACCCTGGGAAGTTCACATAAAATTTGCAGGAAAAGTTTTAAGAGATGGTCATGAAATCAAATAATTACTTACAAGGGCAAAGAAATCATAATATTGAAACAGGTACTGCGAAGAATAAGAGAAAATAGAAGACAGTACCAATTTTTAACAAAGAGATTGATTAAAGAAAACGTAATGTTTAGATGGCTGGCACCAGAGGGTATGATTATAACAAGAAAATCAGAATAGAAGCAGTGGAAGAAGCAAGAAACTTTTGTGAAGAAAAAGGGCTAGGACTGGAAAGAAAGTAAGGGAAGTAGAGAGGGATTAGAAGAAGCAAGCCAGAAGAAAGACGAATCAATCGCCACAGGAAAAAAACAGAAAGAAAACGAAAGAAAACTAGAACAGCAAAAAAAGACTCTGTTCCTGAACCTCCTTTTTCTCCCTGGTGGTCGTGTTTTTGCGATTTGATCAGACCTGGAGAGTCTGATCATAGAACAGGGGGTCTCCTGGTGTCCGAGAGGCAGATTGCCACTGCCTCGGAGAACAAGGATTGCCCCGCAGCTCCAGGGAAGAAGAACCGGGCATCAGCTACGGTGGGTGCCCGGCCTTAACAGAATGTCTACATAGGAGGAAATCAAAAATTCAACTAGAAGTCGATCGGAGGAAACAGATCACCAAAGGAAAGAGAAAAAGTATAAAAAGAATCCCATGACTTAGGTATTTCTAAAATTGCTAGAAAGGTCGAGCGATGGAATGAAGTAAAATTGAGTGGAGATTCATGAAACGGAACTTAACACTGCCGTGACGTAACAAGAACAAAGGACAAGTTTGAGCTTTAAAATTTATAAATATCAGTGGACCTTCTCCTGGAAAGAGTGAGTGCCACTTTATATTTGATTTGAGGGATCAGGAGCTGGTGATAGCCAGAATTTGAGAACATTGGATCGGCAGTTTATGCCTTTTGTGCACATGATGACGTTGTCATTACGGATTTAAAGGGACATTGCAAAAAAGAGGATTAGACTCTGGAAGAGAGAAGATAGAAGAGGCTAAAATTATATAGTGGATTGACTTTTTTTTAATTTTTCTTGAGATATAATCAATTGTGATTGGGACCCTATCCTAGATGGCAAGTTTGGACAGTGGATTGTTTTGGAACAGTTGCTGAAACTTGGATTATATCTGTTTTCTGGATCCATCTTGGATTTTTCTTCAACTGTGGAACTTGACTATGACTCCCTTTAATTGTCAGTTGGAATATGTTTGAAATCCGAACATTATTGTGCAAGAAGGATACTATTAGAAGAATAATCTACATATATATGGACTAAAAAGATCGGACAGTAACAATAGTTTAAGTATATTTGGATTCTTTTTTCTTCCTTCCCTTCTCTCTTCCTTCCTCTTCTCTACTTTTTCTCTCTTTTCTTTGTTTACAAATAGAATGAATTGCTAAAGTGTCTTCCCCCCTCCTTCTACAACCTTCTTATATTGTTATTTACATTGTTACTTTTTTGTTGCTATTATTACTTTGCCTTAAACATTTGATTATTAACCATCTAATCAACTAAATATCTATTAATAAGCAATTATTTTAAGTAACTAACTGTGATTAATTATTTGTAAAGTAGATAAGCAATAATATTCATTTGAAAGTAATTAATAGTAAGAAATCAAATAGTTAATGTAATAATTAAGTAATTAATTTAGTATTTAAATAATTTTACGCTAATTTAATAACTGTATTTTTATTTACTTATTTAGTTTCGTAAGTCAAATTACATAAGATATAAGTTACTATATTTGTATTCAGGTATTTGGTATTTGGTAAACCTTGGTAAATGAATTTTGGAAACGGAGATAAAATATTTAGAGCAGTGTTTCCCAACCTTTTTTGAGCCGCGGCACATTATTCATATTTTCAAAATCCTGGGGAACACTGAACAGAGGGGGAGGGGGGAGAGGGGCGGCTAAAGAAAAGTTTTGACAAAAAAAATCTTCCTCCATTTCGCTCTATTTCTCCCTCACTCTTTCTCTCTCTCTTCCTTCCTTCCCTTCTTTCTCTCTCCATCCCTCTTTCTTTCTTCCTCTCTTTTTTGCTCTCTTTCTCTCTCCCTCCTTCCCTCCCTATATGTCTTTCTCTCTCCCTTGCTCTCTCTGCCTCTCTTCCTATCTCTCTTTCATTCTCTCTCTTTCTTTCTCTCTTTCTCTCTCTCTTTCTCTCTCTCTTTCTCTCTCCCTTGCTAGCTCTCTTTCTTTCTCTGTCTTTCTCTTTGTCTCTCTCTCTTTCTGTGTGTCTCTCTTTCTCTCTCTGCCTCTCTTTCTCTGCCTCTCTTTCTCTGTCTCTCTTTCTCTCTCTCTCTGCCTCTTGCTATGTCTCTCTTTCTGTCTCTCTCTTTCTGTCTCTCTTGCTGTTTCTCTTTCTCTCTCTGCCTCTCTCTCTGTCTCTCTTGCTATGTCTCTCTTTCTTTCTCTCTCTCTCTCTGCCTCTCTTGCTATGTCTCTCTTTCTCTCTCTTTCTGTGTCTCTTTCTCTGTGTCTCTTTCTCTCTCTCTCTGCCTCTCTTTCTCTGTCTCTCTCTCTCTTGCTATGTCTCTCTTTCTCTCTCTCTCTCTGTCTCTTGCTATGTCTCAGCTGTGAGAAGAACGCCTGCCCCGCCTGTCCTGTAGCCCTTTCGCTGACAGCCTGGGACAAAAGCGCTCGGTGAAGGGACTGCAAGAGGGGCCGGGCGGGTGTTAGTAGCCAGATGAGGAGGACGAGAAGCCGCTGCAGCCACCCCCAATCCCCCCTTCCCCCCCCCTTCCCCTTCCAAAGGCCCCTGGAAAAAGGCAGGAGGTAGCAACGAGGCGCGAGGACAAGCAGGCAGCTTGGCGGAGGGGAAGCGCTGAGGGGCTCTCCTCCTTCCCCACCCCCGCACTTCTCTCCCGCCCTGGCTTTTGCTTCGCCCGCAGATTTCCCCGCAGTTCAAAAGGAGGCAAGAGGTGGCCTGGATGAAATTGCGGGGAAATCATGGGGCGAAGCGAAAGCCAGGGCGGACTCGCAAAGGCTGGCTCAGGCTGCATGAGGAGAAAGAGGCGGAGGGAAAGAAGATGATGGCAGCGGGACCTGCAGCTCGGTGGGCGTCTCCTCTGGGATGGAATAACTCTCTTTCTCATGCTGCTCCCACCATGGCTGCGCGCAGTCCCGGCGCCCCTGGCTGAAGGTCGTCCTGTGGCTGGTCTTGGGCTTTACGGTTGCTTCCTGGTTCCCTCTCCTCCCACCGCCTGTGTCTACCGCCAGCGCCTCATTCCTCGGGCCGGAGCTGCCGCTTCCTTCCAGGCAGCCCAGCCATGCTGCCGTAGAAAGTGCAGAGGTTATTGCCATAGCTTTTGCCTCTACTCAGGGAGCCATCGTAGTTGAGCTGAGCGAGAGGAAAAGGTGCGGTGACCACGGTGGCTCCCTGAGTGGAGGCAGAAGCTATGGCAATAACCTCTGTGCTTTCTACGGCAGCGTGGCTGGGCTGGCTGGAGGGAAGCGGCAGCTCCCACTCGAGGAACCCACGGCAACGGCCGCCGGCTTGGTGGGAGGCGACGGCGGGAGACACAGGCGGTGGGAGGAGAGGGAACCAGGAAGCGACTGTGCAGCCCAAGACCATCCACAGGACAACACTCAGGCAGGGGTGCCGGGACACAGGCGATGGGACTGCTCAGACAAGGAGCACAGCAGGACGGCGGCCGGAGGAGGAGGAGGAATAGGAGAAGT
Source organism: Erythrolamprus reginae (assembly GCF_031021105.1). Taxonomy (NCBI): domain Eukaryota; kingdom Metazoa; phylum Chordata; class Lepidosauria; order Squamata; family Dipsadidae; genus Erythrolamprus; species Erythrolamprus reginae. Next base: position 214,607,550 of record NC_091951.1, on the reverse strand, counting down.
CGCAGGCTCCACCGCAGCTGCAGCCATCTCCGCGGTAGGAGCCAAGCCGGGCTCCAATGTTTGTAAAAGTTTCCGTGCCTCCTCACTGTGCAGCTTACAGGGATCTATGCCGGCAGCGCCCCACACAGCTGGAGCTTCCCTAGGAGCTTCGTGGCACACCTGGCCATGTCTCGTGGCACACTAGTGTGCTGCGGCACACCGGTTGGGAAATGCTGATTTAGAGTATATCAACTAGAAATTAAGTAAATTAAGTACAGTAATACCTTGTCTTACGAACTTAATTGGTTCCGGGACGAGGTTTGTAAGGTGAAAAGTTTGCAAGATGAAACAATGTTTCCCATAGGAATCAATGGAAAAGCCAATAATGTGTGCAAGCCAATTAGGAGAATCCAAAATATTAAGGCTAAAAAAAAAAAAGCGGCGGCCAGACAAAGCTGAGGCGAACACCTTTCTTCTCCCTTGAGCTCTATGAGCCTTTCCCTCCCGTTTTTGCCCACCTCTCCCTCCTCATCTCCCCCACACCTTTCTCCTCCCTTGAGCTCCATGAGCCTTTTCTTTCCGTTTTTGTTCACCTCTCTCTCCTCATCTCCCCCACACCTTTCTTCTCCCTTGAGCTCCATGAGCCCTTCCCTCCCGTTTTTGCCAACCTCTCTCTCCTCATTTCCCCCACATCTTTCTCCTCCCTTGAGCTCCATGAGCCTTTCCCTCTCCTTTTTTTGCCTATCTCTCTCTCATCTCCCCCACACCTTTCTCCTCCCTTGAGCTCCATAAGCTTTTTCCTTCTGTTTTTGATCACCTCTCTCTCCTCATTTCCCCCACACCTTTCTCCTCCCTTGAGCTCCATGAGCCTTTTCTTCCCGTTTTTGTCCACCTCTCTCTCATCTCCCCCACACCTTTCTTTTCCCTTGAGCTCCATGAGCCTTTCCCTCTCGTTTTTACCCACCTCTCTCTCCTCATCTCCCCCACACCTTTCTCCTCCCTTGAGCTCCATGAGCCTTTTCTTCCCATTTTTGTCCACCTCTCTCTCATCTCCCCCACACCTTTCACCTCCCTTGAGCTCCCTGAGCCTTTCCCTCCCGTTTTTGCCCACCTCTCTCTCCTCATCTCCCCCACACCTTTCTCCTCCCTTGAGCTCCATGAGCCTATCACTGGATCCGTGTCCCTCTTGGCTGGTTTCGGCCAGTCGAGGGGTGACACGGAGCTGGGTCCAGGAGATTGTCAATGCCTCCTTGGAGAGGGGGTCCTTTCCGGCCCTTTATAAGGAGGCACTTGTGCGCCCCCTCCTCAAGAAGCCTTCCCTGGACCCAGCCGTGCTTAATAACTACCGTCCAGTCTCCAACCTTCCCTTTATGGGGAAGGTTGTGGAGAAGGTGGTGGCACTTCAACTCCAGCGGTCCTTGGAAGAAGCCGATTATCTAGGTCCTCAACTGTCTGGATTCAGGCCCGGCTACAGCACGGAAACTGCTTTGGTCGCGTTGATGGATGATCTCTGGCGGGCCTGGGACAGGGGCTTGTCCTCTGTCCTGGTGCTCCTTGACCTCCCACTGGGTGAGATCATCCAAGGGCTTGGGGTGAGGTATCATCAATACGCCGATGATACCCAGTTGTACATCTCCACCCCATGTCCAGTCAACGAAGCAGTGGAAGTGATGTGCCGCTGCCTGGAGGCTGTTGGGGCCTGGATGGGTGTCAACAAACTCAAACTCAACCCAAACAAGACGGAGTGGCTGTGAGTTTTGCCTCCCAAGGACAATTCTATCTGTCCGTCCATTACCCTGGGGGGGGTAATTATTGACCCCCTCAGAGAGGGTTTGCAACTTGGGCGTCCTCCTCGATCCACAGCTCACATTAGAGAAACACCTTTCAGCTGTGGCGAGGGGGGCGTTTGCCCAGGTTCGCCTGGTGCACCAGTTGCGGCCCTATTTGGACCGGGAGTCATTACTCAGTCACTCATGTCCTCATCACCTCGAGGCTCGACTACTGTAACGCTCTCTACATGGGGCTACCTTTGAAAAGTGTTCGGAAACTTCAGATCGTGCAGAATGCAGCTGCGAGAGCAATTATGGGCTTCTCTAAGTATGCCCATATTACTCCAACACTCCGCAGTCTGCATTGGTTGCTGATCAGTTTCCGGTCACAATTCAAAGTATTGGTTATGACCTATAAAGCCCTTCATGGCGCCGGACCAGAATATCTTCGGGACCACCTCCTGCCGCACGAATCCCAGCAACCGGTTAGGTCCCACAGAGTCGGCCTTCTTCGGGTCCCGTCGACTAAACAATGTCGTCTGGTGGGACCCAGGGGAAGAGCCTTCTCTGTGGGGGCTCCGACCCTCTGGAACCAGCTCCCCCCTGAGATTAGGATTGCCCCCACCCTCCCTGCCTTTCGTAAACTCCTTAAAACCCACCTCTGTCGTCAGGCATGGGGGAACTAAAACATCTCCCCCTTGCCCATGTTGTTTTGCCGTTTGATTGATTGTGCCTGGTTTTTATATATATTGGGATTGTTTTATGAATTTTTAAACTTAAAATTGTAATTAGATTGGTGGGCATTGGATTTGTTACTATGTACTGTTTTTATTATTGTTGTGAACCGCCCCGAGTTTGCGGAGAGGGGCGGCATATAAATCCAATAAATCTAAATCTAAATCTAAATCTATAAATCTAAATCCCTCCCATTTTTGTCCACCTCTCTCTCCTCCTCTCCCCCACACCTTTCTCCTCCCTTGAGCTCCATGAGCCTTTTCTTCCCGTTTTTGTCCACCTCTCTCTCATCTCTCCTACACCTTTCTTCTCCCTTGAGTTCCATGAGCCCTTCCCTCCCGTTTTTGCCCACCTCTCTCTCCTCATCTCCCCCACACCTTTCTCCTCCCTTGAGCTCCATGGGCCTTTCCCTCCACTTTTTTGCCCACCTCTCTCTCCTCATCTCCCCCACACCTTTCTCCTCCCTTGTGCTCCATGGGCCTTTCCCTCCACTTTTTTGCCCACCTCTCTCTCCTCATCTCCCCCACACCTTTCTCCTCCCTTGAGCTCCATGGGCCTTTCCCTCCACTTTTTTGCCCACCTCTCTCTCCTCATCTCCCCCACACCTTTCTCCTCCCTTGAGCTCCATGAGCCTTTCCCTCCCGTTTTTGCCCACCTCTCTCTCCTCATCTCCCCCACACCTTTCTCCTCTCTTGAGTTCCATGAGCCTTTCCCTCCGCTTTTTTGCCCACCTCTCTCTCCTCATCTCCCCCACACCTTTCTCCTCCCTTGAGCTCCATGAGCCTTTTGTTCCCGTTTTTACTCACCTCACTCTCATCTCCCCCACACCTTTCTCCTCCCTTGAGCCTTTTCTTCCCGTTTTTGTCCACCTCTCTCTCCTCATCTCCCCAACACCTTTCTTCTCCCTTGAGCTCCATGAGTCTTTTCTTCCTGTTTTTGTCCCCCCTACTCTGCCCAGCAGAGCGCCCGTTTTTTGCGATCCTGGGATTCCTCTCCTGGGATTTCCCTACAGCATTGCAAAAATGCGGAAGTCAGGAGGTGGGGTTTCCCATGGAGGGGAGCCTCATGGGATCCCAGGATCGCAAAAACCTGCCTATGGCTTGCAAAGAAATCTCAGTGGCGGCTTGGCAGGTTCGTAAGGTGAAAAAAGTTCGTAAGAAGAGGCAAAAAAAATCCGAACCCTGGGTTTGTATCTCGAAAAGTTCATATGATGAGGGGTTCGTATCATGAGGTACCACTGTATATTAAATACAAATCTAAGAGTGGCTATTCAGAAAAGATTTTAGAGGCCTATCTAACATGTCTAACACGACATCAACCTTAAAAACTTCGAAAAAGCAGGCTTCTACCTTATCATTGCTTTCACAAGACTCTCCTTCCCAACAAGCATACTTTCAAAGAGAAATCTTCATCTCAACTGAGTCTTCAAACTATCCAAGAATCTCTGTTAGTGATACAAGAGTTTATGCAAAACCCCCAGATTTCAATTGATAACAACAGAGATGAAGTGAGACAACAACATGCAAACATTAAAGCAGAAATGGGAGAGATGAAAGAAAGTGTTCTGCCAGCGTGTTTCAACTGCACGTAATTACAGGGTAATTAGTCCAGAAAGACACACACCACACGATAAAAGGAAAACCCAAAAGTTTTTATAAACAGAAAAACAGAAACAGCTCCCTTTTTAAATGTCAAAGGGATTTCCTGGTACACACAAGGCATAGGTTAAATGCAATCCAATTGTTCACCCAATAACTGGGAACTTGAGTCCAATTCTAAAGTCCAGAGAGTCCACACACAGTCTTGAACAGCACAAAATGCACAATCTTGACGAAACAATGAATCAGATAAACTGCCACAAGGCTAAACCAGCACACTGTTCTTTTTATCTGTAGCACTAATTACAGCAGCTCCACCCAACCACAGGTGGCCTCATTTTCTCCTGTAATAATCCTTCAGTTGTTGTCCCCTATGCATCACTCTACGCATATGTGGATGTGTCATTAATTCTTGTTCAGAATCCAAGGATGATACAGATGATTGATCTCCTCCTGGACTGTCTGCCAAACTCAGATTCCATCAGGAGAAAAACAGGCCTGCGGCATATGGATGTTTCCCCCACATCCACCTGCACATTCCTTGGGGCAAGAGCTGGGCCAGAGCTAACCACAACAGAAAGAATGCGTGGAATGGATGAAAAAATTAAAAACATACAGCAAACTTTATTGGATTAAAAACAGTTGAAGGAGGGACTATTATTTTCTTACCAGAAAGTTAAAGACAATATAACCTTTCGTTGGCTTATCCCTGAAGGCTTGTCATTAACATGGCAAGGATCAAAAGTAAAAATTGAAAATCTTGAACAAGCCAAAATAATTTTTGGAAGGAAGTGGACTAAACATAATTAAACAATCAAGTAAGGACAATAGAGGAAGTAGGGATGAATTGGAGACTGCCAGCCAGGAGGAGGAGGATATTACAGAGGAAAAGAGAAAGGAAACAAGGAGGAAACAACCACACCAAGAATTGATTTTGAGTAGTAGATTGAGAGAACACAAAGACACCAAGAAATACTATAAATAGATATGTCGGGAGACTTGAAAATATTTCCGTTTAATGTAAATGGATTAAATAACCCCCCAAAAAGCAACCAGATATTTGCTAAACTTAGGAAACAAAGAGCAAAAATTATTATTCTCCAAGTTCACATTAAAAAAACTTAACAAAATATTATGGAACCCAAAATTAGGTAACTTTATACCAGTTTAGCTGACCAAAAGAAAAGAGGAGTAGCAGTATATATTGATGAAACAATAGACTCAAAACAGTGATCAGGACGGCAGAATATTAATAGTACAATTGAAACTAGACCTTGAACCTCTCATCATGGTGTCCATCTATGCACCTAATGAAAACCAACAAGAATTCTTTCGAAAATTACATGAAAAAATAACAGAATTAAAAATTGAGAATATGATCCTAATTGGTGACTTTGACGCAATTTCTAATAGTATAAATGACTACTCAGGTCAGAGAAAAGGAAAAAAGAAAAAGATCCTACCAATAACATTTTGGAAATTGAGTAGAGTTAGCCCTGAAAATTGTTTGGCGGGAATGCCACCCATTAACAAAACAGTATACTTTCTATTCAAATCCCCACAAAATTTGTACCAGGATAGATATGACTTGGGCGTCCACACACATTTCTGAACATATAAAGGACATAGAAATAGAAACAAATAGTTGGGCAGATCACAATCCTCTTGTAATTATTTGGAAGGGAACTAAGAAACAAATTAATTGGCAAATGAACCGAAATATTCTAAGAGAACCCCAGTATGTGTAGTGGATAGAAAGTGAATTAGGTTTTTTAAAAATAAATAAAAATGAGGAACCATCACCACAAAATTTGTGGGATATGGTCAAGGCCTTAAAAGAATTACATATTAATAAACAGAACCAAAGATTAATAGAAAATGTAAAATTGGGAAATTTATATACCTCATTGGCAGAGCAAAAAAAATGTGGTGTTGCAATATATGTGAAAAAAAATCCAGTCAATTCAAAAGAGATATACAAAGACCAAGAAGGTAGAATATTAATAAAACTGGAAATTGAATAAAAATATTTAAATTTGATAACAATTTATGCCCCTAATGAAAAACAAAAAGAATTTTACAAAATTTTGTATGAAAAAAATATAGAGTTAGAATTGGAAAATTTAATAATTTTAGGTGATTTTAATGCCATAGCAAATAAGTAATTAGATTACAAAGGTAAAAAAATAAGAAAAATAAAAACAAGTTGCCGAAGTCTTTTTGGGAAATGCGTGATGAATTTAAAGATGTTTGGAGGGAGAAACATAAAAAGCACAACAATATATATACTACTCTAACCCACATTATAGTAGGTCAAGAATAGATATGGCCTGGGCCACAGCATCAGTAAATAATGAAGTAGAAGAAATTGAGATTGAGCCCAACAATTGGGCTGACCACAACCCAATAACATTAATATGGAGAAAAAAGAAAAAAGGAACAAAATGCATTATGGACAGGAAAATTTTAAAAGAAAAACAATACAAACAAATGCTAGAAAAAGAATTAGATATATTTTTTCAAAACAAACAAAACAGAAGAGGTAACACCACATATACTTTGGGATACAGCCAAAGCATACATTCGAGGTTTGACCATCTCATATGCAGCAAAAAGAAATAAAGAAAAAAGAGCCCAGCAGGAACAATTAAAACAAGAATTAATGCAAATAGAAACTGATCTCCAAATCGACCCAGAAAGCAAAAACCTTAAAGAAAAGAGCAAGAAGAAATTGCAGAACAAATAAAATTAGCTAAGCAAAACTATTTTGAGCAAGCAAATAAACCTGGTCGTTGGTTGGCACACAAATTGAGGAAACAACGAGAAAGGAAAATCATAAACTAGAAGATAATGAGGGTAACATACGTACATTGTAGTAAAGAACAGAAAAAAAATAGCATGGGAATTCTTTAAAAAATTATACACACATGAAGAGGCAGATGAGGGTAAAATAAGAGATTTTATAAAATCAGTAAACATGAAGTCACTCACAGAAGAACAACAAACCTTAAATAGACCAATAACGATTACCATATTACAAGCAATAATAAAAGAACAGAAAAATAATAAGGCACCAGGTCCAGACGGTATACCGGTTGAATTTTATAAGCAAGAAATAAATATAATGGAAATAAATATGTTAGAAATATTCAATGAGATAGTTCAACAAGCGGAATTGCCACCGTCATGGTCCGAGGCACTAATAACACTGATCCCTAAGACAGACAAAGATAAGGAAAACATCCAAAATTATAGACTGATATCTCTTTTGAATACTGATAAAATATTTAGTACAATATTTGCAATGAGGATGAAAAAAAAATTAGATCAAATAATACACCAAGACCAAAATGGATTCTTACTTAAAAGACAGATCAGAAACAACTTGAGAATAATCAATACATTACAATTAATGAATCTAATGTAGGAATGAAAGTTTGAATTAAGATAGGCATAACATAGAGTTTGATATGGTTTAGACTGATGCAATGTAATTTTTTAATGTAAGGTGGAAAAAAGATTGTTGTGTTTTTGAGGTTTTCTTTGTTAATATTATATAAGCTCCATAGAATGTTTTTTTAATGAAAGAAAATGATTAATAGAAAAAGAAAATGTTTATATATGTACTTAGGTATTGTTTTTTATTCTATTTGAAAAAAAAATCAATACACTCGAATACTATGAAAACAACTGTCAGCTGCTTCAATCAAAATTTAAGAAAAATAAAACTCAAGAGTCCATTTCAGGTTCAAAAGTGAATTTGTCAAAAATCAGAACTGAAAGCAATGAAAGAGAAGCAAAGACTAAGGAAAAGGGCACGATACAATGTCGGTTGGTGGGCCCCAGGGGAAGAGCCTTCTCTGTGGCGGCCCCGACTCTCTGGAACCAGCTCCCCCCAGAGATTAGAACTGCCCCTACCCTCCTTGCCTTTCGTAAACTCCTCAAAACCCACCTTTCTCATCAGGCATGGGGGAATTGAGATATCTCCCCCGGGCCTATATAATTTATGTATGGTATGTTTGTAGGTATGTCTGTTTAAAAATGGGTTTTTTAAACTATTTTAAATTTTAAATTGTATATTGTATATTATTAGATTTGTTATGAATTGTTTTTTATCGTGTTGTGAGCCACCCCGAGTCCACGGAAAGGGGCGGCATATAAATCTAATAAATAAATAAATATCAAAACCCCTTTTGGAGATTGGCCAATTGCTAGTGTCTATAACCATCAGGTGGACGCATCTTCAACCTCATGTCACATTGATGGAATGCAGCTTCAAACAGTCTCCTCCTGGTCACCTGGTTTCTAGGAAAACGAAACGTATCCCACTCTACATTGGGAAACCAAACTTCACAGAGCCTCCTGCACTCTTCCCCCCCTCAATGACCAAAACCCCTCCCCGTTTCTCATGGCAACCGAAGCGTAGTAGAAATGTAGAATCATAGCTGGGTTGACGACAACACAGGAAAGTAGATAGCACTGTTTTTTCTTGATGCAGAAAAAGCCTTTGACAATGTGAATTGGAGATTTATTAAGATACAATTAGAAGAAATGAAATTTAGCTCCAATTTCATGAAATTAATTAATTCAATTTATTACAAGAAAAAAGTTATAAATTACAAGCTTTTGCTGATGATGTGGTTTTCATAACAGAATATCCCATGAAAACTATCCCAAAACTAATATATCAAATAGAAGAATAAGGAAAAGTGGTTGGATTAAAAATTAATAAAAACAAAAAAGGTCATAACTAAAAACTGCACTAGGAGTTTAATAGACCAATTGTTCCATTATCAGACATTAAGGTAGTAAGGAAAATTTAATATTTGGGAATTTGGGTATCAGCAAAATACACAACATTAAAAGAAGATAATTATAATAAGTTAATAGATCAAATAAGAAAAGAGCTATAGAGCTGGAAGAATTTACAAATTTTTCTTACTAGGAAGAATAAATGCTGTAAAAATTAGTGTCTTCCCCGGATTACTTTATGTATTCCAAACGATACCACTTAACCCAGGAAGGAATTTTTTCACAGAATTAACTAGGCTAATTTCCAAATTTATTTGGTTAGGTAAAAAAATGAGAATAAAATTAAAATCATTACAATCTGTAAAAGAAAGGGGAGGGTTAGGCCTACCGAACTGGAAATTATATTATTATGCCACAGGATTATCTTGGATTAAAGACTGGATAATCTTAGAAAATAAGAGAATACTAACTCTAAAAGGATACAATCTGCTTCTGGGGTGGCATGCCTACGTATGGTACGAAAAATGTAAATCACATACATATTTTAAAAAACACATACTTGGAATGCGCTAATATAAATATGGCAGGATATAAAGAAACACCATTATCGAAAAATACCTGAATGGGTCTCCCTAATTGAAACAAAATATCATCCAAGTCTAATACATTTAGACCAGTGTTTTTCAACCGGTGTGCCGCGGCACACTAGTGTGCCGCGAGACATGGTCAGGTGTGCCGCAAGGCGGCTCGCCCCCCCCGCTATTGCCCCCCGCCGCCGCCGCTGCTATTGGCACCCTCCCGCGGGAGGCCGGCAAAGGTTGCTTTGAAAGTCGGCCCCCTCGCGCCCATGGCTTCTCGTCGCTTCCCCGAAAGCTGCGCGTGTGTGCGCGCATGCACCCCAAAATACCCCCGCCTGCACCCTTTTTCACGGCCGCGCGCTCCTCATCCCCCTGCCAGCCCGCGGGGGGGCGGGGAGGCGCCGGCAGCAGAAGGGAAGGGAGCCGCGGCCGCCCCTGCCTCCCCACGGTGCCTCCGGCCCCCTCGGCCTTTCGGCGCTGCCCCCCGCCCGCCCCCTCTCCTCCTCTGCTGTCTCCTGCCTTTCGGCGTGGCTCCTCCCGCACCCAGAACGCACGCCCTGCCCGTCTCACCTTTGCCGAGAGCACTTTCGTCCCGGGCTCTCAGCAAGGGGGTTGCAGGAGAGACGGGGCAGGCGTTCTCTCAGCGGAGGCCAGCGAAGGTGATATTCAATGTCGGGAGCGCGCGGGCGGTTGCGCGCGCTCCTTACCCCCCTGCTAGCCGCTCGGAATATTCAAAATAAGAAAAACCTTCGCCGGTGAAGGCTTTTCTTATTTTGAATATTCCGAGCGGCTAGCAGGGGGGTAGGGAGCGCGCGCAACTGCCCGCGCGCCCCCGACATTGAATATCACCTTTGCCGGCCTCCGCTGAGAAGAACGAAGAGAGAACGAGAGTGAGTGAGAGCAACAGACAGCAAGATAGAGAGAAAGTGAGAAAGAGAGAGAGAGAAAGGGGGGAGAGAAAGAGATAGCAAGAGAGAGAACAAGAGAGAGAAAGAGTGTGAGAAAGAAAACAAGAGAGAGAGATAGAAAAAGCAAGAGAGAGAAAACAAGAGAGAGAAAGTGAGAGAAAGAGGGAGGGAGAGAGAAAGAGAGAGAGAGAAAGAACAAGAGAGAGAGAAAGAAAATAAGAGAGAACAAGAGAGAGAGAGAAAGAAAATAAGAGAAAAAGAAATAGCAAGAGAGAGAGAAAGCAAGAGAGACAGATAGGGAGAGGAAAGGAGAGAGAGAAATGAGAACAAAAAGGGGAGAAAAAAGGAGAAATGATTGAGGCAGAGAATGAGAGGAGAGAGAAACAAAAGAGAGAGAGGGGGTGATTCTTGAAGCATATGGTAAAAAGCACCCAAATTATAAGAAACGCTCCCCAGTCCACACCTGTTTTTGAAAAGAATAAAAGAGAAAAAACCCCAGCCCTCAACTGGTTTTGGAAATGGTTCCAGTGTGTATACACACACACACATAAGGGGGGGGTGACAGAGACAGGGATGGAAAAAGAGGAGAAGTGAGAGGGAAAAGGAATGAGGGAAAAAGGGAGGAAGAGAGAGAAATGACAAACATGAGAGAGAAAAGGGGGGAAGACAGGAGAAGTACCCAGAAATGAGATATAAATTTGAGTAGGGATGATTGATGATTGACTGTATTTATAAGGGGATGTTACATGGGATTGTATATACGAGGGGGTTATGTATGTATGTATGTATGTATGTATGTATGTATGTATGTATGTATGTATGTATGTATGTATTTGTGTCATTTTGGTTGGTGGTGTGCCCCAGGATTTTGTAAATGTAAAAAATGTGCCGCGGCTCAAAAAAGGTTGAAAATCACTGATTTAGACAATACTATAAGATATAAAGAATTATTGAAAGAACAACTCACTAAAATCAAAAGAAGAACTAGAAGAAAAAGGGAGACCATTAGATTGGTGGACATACTTACAGATACACGATACATATCAAAAACATAAGTCAGGACCTGGTTTTCAAATGACAGTGGTCTAGATAAGATAATTATGGGAAGAGATACAAAATTAAATGGCAAAATTTATAATTTTTTAATTAATTATGAAATGGAGGTGGAGATACAGTGGGGAAAAAAAGTATTTAGTCAGACACCAGTTTTGCAAGTTCTCCCACTTAAAAAGATGAGAGAGGCCTGTAATTGACATCATGAGTAGACCTCAATCACGAGGCAACATAAGAAAACACATCCAGAAAATCACATTGTCTGATTTTTAACGAATTTATTTGCAAAGTATGGTGGAAAATAACTACAAAGAAGCAAGATTTCTGGCTCTCACAGACCTGTAACTTCTTTTTAAAGAGGCTTCTCTGCCCTCCACTCATTACCTGTAGTAATGGCACCTGTTTGAACTTGTTACCAGTATAAAAGTCACCTGTCCAAAACCTCAAACAGTCACACTCCAAAGACCAAAGAGATGTCGAAGGACACCAGAAACAAAAATGTGCCACCTGTGGTACCCATGCCATAGGCTCACCATCACTGCCTTATACCATCCTAGACGGGAGGATGGGAAGCCACTGAAGCCTAGGGAAGATGAAAAATGGGCCTACCAGGCCCATCAGATGTTGGAAAACTGTCCATTTCTTGCCTCCAGGGGGGCAGGGGAGGCTGTTTTCAATCTCTACAGGCATTGAATTATGGGGGTGGGCACTCGTGCATTTGCAATAGTGCACACGCACAGGCTTTCGGCACCCAAGGGAAAAAAGGTTCCCCATCACTGTGCTAGATTGTATCCCTCTGTTGATGCAGCTCATGATTATGTTGGCTTTTTTTAACCGCTGCTGCAGTTGCTGGCTCATATTTAGTTGTTTGTCCACCAAGACTCCTAAACCTCTCTCTTCATACGAACTTTTCAAGATACGAACTGGGCGTTCATGATTTTTTTGCCTCTTCTCACGAACCATTTTCATCTTACGAACCCTCGCATCTCTCCCGGCTGCTGCTGCTGTGAGCAGCGGCCAAAACAAGCGCTTTTAAGTTTGTAGACTATGAAGATCGCAAGGGAACTGGAGCCAGGCTTTGCCGTGCAGGGTCTCCATCCCCCATCCCTTCTGCTACCATCATGGCAAAGCACCAAGGCATTGGAGAAGAGAGAGAACAGGCAGCAAAGGTAGCAGCGGGTGCGGGGCATTTTGGAAGAGAGTTCGGGCATAGAACGTAGCAGGAAGCCAGGGGCATATTGAAGAGAGTTTGGGAACAGAATGTAGCAGGAAGCCTGGGGCATATTGAAGAGAGTTCAGGGACAGAACGTAGCAGCAAGCCAGGGACATATTGAAGAGAGTTTGGGCACAGAACGTAGCAGGAAGCCATGGACATATTGAAGAGAGTTTGGGCACAGAATGTAGCAGAAAGCCAGGGGCATATTGAAGAAAGTTCAGGCACAGAATGTAGCAGGAAGTCAGGGGCATATTGAAGAGAGTTTGGGCACAGAACGTAGCAGGAAGCCAAGGGCATATTGAAGAGAGTTTGGGCACAACGTAGCAGCAAGCCAGGGGCATATTGAAGAGAGTTTGGGCACAGAACGTAGCAGAAAGCCAGGGGCATATTGAAGAGAGTTTGGGCACAGAACGTAGAAGCAATCCAGAGGCATATTGAAGAGAGTTTGGCCACAGAACGTAGCAGCATGCCACAGGCATATTGAAGAGTTTGGGCACAGAAAGTAGCTGCAAGCCAGGGGCATAATGAAGAGAGTTTGGGCACAGAATGTAGCAGGAAGCCAGAGGCATATTGAAGAGAGTTTGGGCACAGAACGAAGCAGGAAGCCAGGGGCATATTGAAGAGAGTTTGGGCACAGAACGTAGCAGGAAGCCATGGACATATTGAAGAGAGTTTGGGCACAGAACGTAGCAGAAAGCCAGGGGCATATTGAAGAAAGTTCAGGCACAGAATGTAGCAGGAAGTCAGGGGCATATTGAAGAGAGTTTGGGCACAGAGCGTAGCAGGAAGCCAAGGGCATATTGAAGAGAGTTTGGGCACAACGTAGCAGCAAGCCAGGGGCATATTGAAGAGAGTTTGGGCACAGAACGTAGCAGAAAGCCAGGGGTATATTGAAGAGAGTTGTGCACAGAACGTAGAAGCAATCCAGAGGCATATTGAAGAGAGTTTGGGCACAGAACGTAGCAGCATGCCACAGGCATATTGAAGAGTTTGGGCACAGAAAGTAGCTGCAAGCCAGGGGCATAATGAAGAGAGTTTGGGCACAGAATGTAGCAGGAAGCCAGAGGCATATTGAAGAGAGTTTGGGCACAGAACGTAGCAGGAAGCCATGGACATATTGAAGAGAGTTTGGGCACAGAACATAGCAGAAAGCCAGGGGCATATTGAAGAAAGTTCAGGCACAGAATGTAGCAGTAAGTCAGGGGCTTATTGAAGAGTGTTCGGGCACAGAATGAGCGTTGACTCACCTGATACACTCTTTCTCTTTGTTGGGGAGTTGCCAATCAGGATGGGTTGTACTCGCTCGTCAGAGGCGTGTCCGAGTCATGAAAACTATAAATATGCTGGAACCGCCCACAGGCCCAGTTTTGATGACAAAGTGAAAACGTTGACTCAAGTGGCAGCAGACTGCTAAATTGTCTAAACAAATTTTTTTCAAATTATATGCACAAATTGTAACCCCTAGAACGGAGTGGGGAAGTAGATAGGCAGGTGTAGAAGAAATATGAGGTAGAGAACGGTAAAGGAAGGGGGGACCTGATTGACAACTCCCTAACCAAGAGAAAGAGCGTATCAAGTGAGTCAACATTCATTCTCCTCGGAGGGGGGAGTCGCCAGTCAGGATGGGACGTGTCGAAGTTATTGTCCCTTTGCAGGACCCTTCTGCCAAAAGCAGCTTGCGTCGAAGCAAATTTGTTGACCTTGTAGTGACAAATGAAAGGAGTGAGGGAGGTCCAGGTAGCTGCCCTGCATAGCTCCTCCAATGGGCATTGAGTGGCCCAAGCCGCTGAGGTGGCTGCGCTCCTAGTGGAGTGAGCAGTGATGCTCAGAGGTCTGTGAATGCCTTCCACATCATAGGCCTTGGCGATGGCACACCTTATCCATCGACCAATGGTAGAGGAGGAGGCTTTGAGGCCAATCTTTTGGGGCGAGAAGAAGACAAACAGAGCCTCGTTTCGTCTGATAGGCTGTGTTCGTTTGAGATAAATACGGAATGCTCTCTTAACGTCTAGTGTGTGCCATCTATGTTCTGATGGGTGAGATGGACGGGCAAAGAAGGTGGGCAAGATGATGTCTTGGCTTCTATGGAAGGTCAAGTTGATCTTGGGAGTAAAACATGAATCAGGACAGAGGACTACTCTATCCTGGTGGAAAAGGGATAAATCTTCTCTGACCGATAAGGCTACTAGCTCGGAGATTCGTCTGGCTGTGGTGATGGCTATAAGAAATGCTACCTTGAGAGAGAGGAAGCGAAGAGAGGCCTCCTGTAGATGTTCGTAGGGTGGCTCTGTCAGGGAATGCAGCACTTTTGGGAGATCCCAAGTGGGAAATCGATGGATAACAGGGGGGTTGACGTTAGAGACACCCCTGAGGAATCTGGATACTAGGGGAATGTGAGCAAGTGAAGCCCAGTTGTCACAAGCAATGATGGAGGAGAGGGCCACAGTATGTTGGCGGATGGTGTTTGTAGACAGTCCTTTATCCAGGCCCTGTTTCAGGAATCTGGGGACCTTGGAAAGAGGGATGTGAATGGGAGAAAGTCCTTGTGAGTTGCACCAGGAAGAAAAGGTCTGCCAAGTTGAGGAGTAGATGCACTCCATGGATGGTTTTTGTGCTTTGTGGATGTAGTCGATAACGTCATTGTCGAAATCCTGGCTCCTCAGGACGCTCCGCTCAAAAGCCAGGCAGTCAAGCGGTATTGGCCTGGATCCAGGTGGAGCAGGGGACCCTGGGAGAGAAGCTGTGGTTCCACTGGAAGATGCTATGATTCCGCTGCCGACAAGATCTTTAAGTCTGCTTGAATGTTGTCTGTTCCCGAGATGCATTCTGATCGGAGAGAGGTTAAATGTCTCTCCACCCAAAGGCCAATTCTCTTGGCTTCTGACATCAGGGTCTTGGATTGGGTGCCACCTTGCTGGTTGATGTGGGCCTTGGTGGCCATATTGTCATTCCTGATAAGGACATCCTGTCCCGTTATGAGATGATTGAAACTCTTGAGAGCTAGAAAGACTGTGTGTAGCTCTAGCCAGTTGATTGAGCAGGAAGCTTGATTTGAGTTCAAATGCCTTGAGCTTGCTGGTTGTGGCAGTGGGCTCCCCAACCCGACAGACTGGCATCTGTGGTGATTGTTATGGTTGGGGAGGCTCGATACAGAGTGCCTTCTTCGATGGCTCTGGACTTTCATCATATGAGGGATCTTCTGACCTGTGAGGGAAGATGAGTTCGTCTTGCAAGATGCGCCTGACCCAACTTTTGGAAGGGGAGGAGAAACCACTGGAGGTCTCGGGAGTGAAGTCAGGCCCAGGGAACTATGGAGAAACTGGATACCATTTCCCTAGTAAGGAGGAGAGGGAAGGGAGGGGAAGGGTCACCCTGGACCTGAGAGACCAACTCCCTAATACTGTTTATCTGCTCAGGGGAAAGAGTGAATAGACCCTCGGAGTTTATGATTGTGCCCAAATGAAGGATGGAGGTGGAAGGGGTGAGTTGGCTCTTTTGGAAGTTAACTGAAAAACCGTGGGCTGATAGGACTTTGGTCGTGATCTGGAGGTGGGCCTTAGCCTGGTTAAAGGAGCTGGCTAACACCTGCTAAGACAGACAGGACCTTCGTGAAAACACGAGGGGCTGAGGAAAGGCCGAAGGGAAGGGCTCGGTATTGGAAATGCTTGCCCTCATAGGAGAAGTGGAGAAACCTGCAGTGTTCCTTGGCAATGGGAATGTGGAGGTAGGCTTCCATTAAATCTAGGGAGGACATAAAGTCGCCCTTTCTGATGCACGCTAAGATGGTCTTCAGGGTGTTGAATTTATGGTATTTCAAAAAGAAATTATGGCTTTTAAATCCAAGATTGCTCGCCAACCTCCGGAGGACTTAGGGACAATAAACAAAATAGAGTAAAAACCCTGTCCTAGAAACTCAGGGAGACAGGCCTGAATGTCCAGGAGGTGTTGGATAGCCTGTTCCATGACGGCCCTTTTGGAGGGGTTCCTAGAGACAGAACAGGAGATAAAGAAAGAAAGAAGGGTGAAGATGAGTTTTAAGTGTAAGCTGTGGGTAATGGTGTTGAGGACCCAGGGGTCTGAGCAGGTGGAGGCCCAATGGGAGGCAAATTTGCCCAGGCGGCCACCTATTGGAACTGAAGACAGTTCAGGAGGAGGGGATCTACCACCTACCTCTTTGTCCCTGGTGGTTTCCGGTGGACCCCCGAAAGGGTCGTTTGGTCCCTCTACTTCTCGAGGCCTTGTCTTGGGCATTGCGAACCTTGTAATTTGACTGAGATGGACCCTTGTAGTGGAACGATTGGTCTGGCTGACGAAAGGGTCAGCGAAAGTAAGGGGAAGGGCATTGGGTGGTCTTCTTTTGGCTCGAAGGTAAGATCTTCTTGTTCTTCAAGTCAATGAGAAAGGGCTCAAGGACATCACTAAAGAGGTTTTTCCCCTTATACTCTGCCGATGCGAATCGCCACTTGTGCTTGATGTCTACCTGCCATTTCTTGAGCCAGGTCATCCTCCTGGCCACCACTGAGGAGGCCATGGTCTTGGCTGCAAACCTGGAAGTGTAGAGGGTCATGACAAATAGCAATTGGCAGGTGGCGAATAGCTTGTTCAAAGTCTGCTGAGCTGTAATGTCAGAGGCTGAAATATGCTCCTGTAATTATCTAATATAGATCAGCATGGTTCTGGCAAAGAAGGAGGATGAAAATGCTCCTTTAATTGCCCAATCTGAGGCTTGGTGGGTTTTCTGTAGGACCTGGTCGATCTTTCGGTCCTCTGCCTTGAGAAGCTCATCTGCTTGTCCTAAAAGGGTCTCTGAAGAGTGCAAAGCTAGGACAGGAATGTCCACTGCTGGAGGTTCCAGAAAGGATGAAAGCTTCGAAGCTGAATTGAAGAATCTTTTTTCTAAGCTGGAAGGAGCAAGACCTGCCGTGGGATTCAGGCATTGCTTCATGACGGTTTCTACAAAGAGGGGAGGAGCCGGCACAACATCCTGTTCCTCCGTATAAGGTATGAATAGGGTCCCCACCTGTGTAACCGAAGGTTGAGGCTGAACTGGAGGGGCTGTCAGGCCCGCTGCTGTTCGAGCCTTCAACAATATGGTGGAGAACAGCTCCGTCGGAAACAAGGCTGCTGACATGGATAAGGCTGGAGTGGCTCCCTCATCTCCTGAGAGCCCAGCATTACCCTCCTCTGGGGTTTCCTTGTCAGAAAAATCCGAGTCTTCATCGGAAGAGTCGGACCAGGACCCCTGAATGGGTCTTAAAGACAGAGAGGGTTGGAGTAGAGGGGCCACTGCTGGTCTAGGAGGCAAGGTGGTCGTCAGGTTGCTGATATTGGAGGCCACGCTGCTTTGGACCACTGACTCAGTCCATTTCTGCACAGCTACAGGATTGAAGACCAGAGGAGAGGCAAGAGAAGCTTCTTGCTCATGGGTAGATTGTGATGTCTGCTGCATCTCTCCTGTAGGAGGAACTGGAGGAGCCGAGGGAGCAATCAGGATAGTAGGAGAAAGAGGAATTGGGGGTCTAGGGACTCCCAAGTTCAGGTTTTGATTAGGTAGGCCCGCTGGAGCCCAGATGTTGGCAGCGAGCGGGGGGTTAACCCCCGATGGGGTAGCGGGAGAGGAAGCAGGACCAGGATTCCTGGCTGGAGAAGGAGAGAGGGCCCTAGCCGCTCTTTCATGAATGTGCTGAAGGGTTCGGTCTCTACGCTTCCCTGCTCTGGAGGACTGAGCGATTGGATTGCTCTCAGGAATAGTAGAGATGGTGTCAGGATCTTCCTGGAGAGGCCTATTGGTTTTCTTGGTTCTTTTCCCCCGCCTTGGAATTATCTGCCATGTTTGGACAGGGTAGGCAACAGGGAGGTTGGAAAAAAAGGGGGGGGGAAGGAATGAGCACTCCCCTGTGGTCAATCTGTAAGGTGGTAAGGGGAAGAATTTGATTAAAGACTGTATGTCTATTGAACCTTACTCTTGGTACTACTATCAAATTTAGGCCTAGCTCAATTGTACCTGGAGGCCCAGAAGGGGAAAACTCCTGTATGAATGATATTATTTATTCTCCGTCTATAAGCCCTAGAGGTCCCCAAAGGCCTGGAAGACAACTGAAGCCCTAGAGTAGGCCCAAAGAGGGGCCAGAGGTCTCAGCTGGTCAAGTCCTGAATCAAAATAATTCTGGGACTGCTCCAATGCTCAAGTTTTAAGACCCTAAAGGTGGGGAGCAGTCAGGCCTAGGAATAGTGGGAAGGCAAGAGGCTTCCCCTAGGCTGAAGGAGGGCCTATTAATAAAAACTGCCAGGAGACCCTGTAAATAGGAGCGGGGCCGTGCCTGCTGCGTCACCAGCAATATGCCTCTGGCTTGCTGCTACGTTCTGTGCCCAAACTCTCTTCAATATGCCTCTGGTTTGCTGCTATGTTCTGTGCCCAAACTCTCTTCAATATGTCTCTGGTTTGCTGTTATGTTCTGTGCCCAAACTTTCTTCGATATACCCCTTGCCTGCTGCTACGTTCTGTGCCCGAACTCTCTTCCAAAATGTCCCTTGCCTGCTTCTACGTTCTCCACCTAATCTCACTTCCAAAGTAACCTCTCACCCGCCACTTCCTCCAGTCACCGTTTTCTTTTTTTAAAACCTTAAAGTTTTGGATTTTTCTAATTGGTTTTCACGCATTATTCACTTTTACATTGATTCCTATTGGAAACATTGTTTCATCTTACAAACTTTTCTACTTATGAACTTGGTCACGGAACGAATTAAGTTTGTAAGACGAGGTATCACTGTATTTTCCAAGGTATAGACGTTAGGCTGATCGGTCTGTAGTTTCCTGGGTCTGGTTTTGGGGGGTGGTGGTGGTGGTGTTGCCTTTTTTGTAAATGGGGACCATGTCAGCTCATTTACAATGTTAATGATCTTCAAACCTGCTCTTCCACATCTCTGTAATATAAATTCCTTCAGATACCATATTACCATATTATCACTCACCTGAGGATGTGGGCAGTAACAGACGGGCCATACCAATCTCCAGCTTTCTTTCCTGAATTATGCCCAAGATCAATTAATTGGTGGATCCCAAAGGGTGCTTGTGGCTGATCTGCAAACCATGAAATAATCTTACGGTGGTAGCATTCCTTCTCCAGTTCATCAGATCTGCAGGTATTCCGATGAGCCCACAATTCCCAGGGGCCTATGGTCTTATTAGTGGGGATGGATGAAGTGTTGTGCAGATGGGAGATGCTGGGACAGGGCAGAGAGGCAGCTTTCATAGGCTGTATATCTGTCAAATTGGTAGTGATAAGAACCTCTGACCAGGTCCAGTCTGAAAAGTGAAACACAAAATCAAGAAAAATAAGAAAGGATAGCAAGCCATCCAATTCCGCAACACCCATAGAAAATAATTGAAGTATCATTTATTCACTCAATAGCAAATGAACTGTAACAGACTGTATAACTGTTGAACGTATGACCCACATCTGATATCACAAATTAAGTGCTATTCACATTTTCTATTTTTATACAGATGTCCTCTTTGCTCTTAAGATGGAAGATGACAAATCCAAATAAACTATTGAATTAGATAACTCTTTAAGATCAAAATGTAAACATTGCATTTTGGGACAAAATTTAAACATTATACATTCCAGATACTTATCCTGTATTTGTTAGTATAAAGGCATGAAAAGTCCCTTTCAGTTGTCTCACATATAGCCTTGCCATTCACCTTTGCTAAGAAAATGGACAAGGAGTCCCTGTGCAAGCAGCATCTGCCCACTGCGCAACATACAGCCCCAGCCACAGTCAGTGGTCCATGAAGTGCCTTCAAGCTGCTGAAAATCTCGACGGTAAGTCAGCCAGATACGAGAGGCAAAGTCTTTCTGGAAGCGCTCCACATTCTCTTCAACAAAAAATAAAATTCTGTCAGGTAGAGGTTCTCTGTGGCAGAAGCACCATTTTTTAAAATCAAGCCTCAAAGAAGTCTGAAGACACTTTCATACAAACTAAAGTTGCAGGAAATCTTAGCACATACTGTATCTTTTGAAGCATAAGACAAGGCAGGGAGAGAAAGATTATAAGGGGCTAGCATAAAATAGTTTCCAGACTTTGATGAATCTAGGTACTTTTTTTAGGGAAGGGGTTCCTGACAATCTTCTAAAACATAGCAACATTCTTTAACATGGATGTATGAACTGTTTAGCAGGTTGCTGAGATTTTTAGATTTGTTTTTTAGAGAAAAGGAAGGGCAGTAAAATAGAACTCAGCTAAGTGGTGAGAAGATCCTGCCCTATTGCATCAAACTTACTCACCCTCTTCTCCAAAGTGATAGACACGTCCAAAGAGATGGACTGGGGAAACCTTGCTGAAATTGGTTTTGATTCTGAGACTCCAACCTGAGACGAAAAAGGAACAGGAAATTCAATTTTAGATCATGTGATATGTCAGTTTAAAGCAATTGACCAATCCCTTTTTTCTTATAGAAGTTTCTGAGGGAATGTGTTACCTGACTACCAGTTTTGCAACAGTACATAATCTTCATTTGCACAAATGTATAACAATAGCAGAAAAACAATCCACTGAACACAGCCTTTTCCCTGTTAATCTCTTTTGTCAATGAGGCAATCAAGGAATAAGAAGCAAAAGGAGTCTCAGGGCAGGAATACTTCAAATACATCCCAATTATTGGCAATGTGCATAGGGTGGAGGTCTAACCAACACACATTAAATTCATAAATATGCATACATATATTAAAAAACCCTAGTTGAACTCTTTGTCCTTAGAATACAGGTAGCCCTCGACTTATGTCACAACTGAGTCCAAAATTTCTGTTGCTAACTGAATTTGTTAAGTGAATTTTGCCCCAATTTATGACCTTTCTTACCACAATTGTTAACAGTTTTGAAGTTAGTAATACATATGGTAAGTCAATCTGGCTTTCCTATATTCACTGTGCTTCTCAGATGGTGACACATGATCCCAGGACACTACAACTATCATAAATATGAGTTGGTTGCCAAGTATCTGGATCTTGATTACATGATCATGGGAATGCTGCAATGAGTCATAAGTCACTTTTTCAATGCCACTGTAACTTTGAATGGCCACTAAATTAACTATTGTAAGCCAAGGACTACCTGTATGCACACCCATTTACACCTGCAGTGTTAATGGCTGTGACTAATGATGTAGCCACCCCGAGTCCTTGAAGAGGAGCGGCATACAAATCTAATAAATTATTATTATAAATTATTATTATTATACAGTGACTAATTATATCTATATGGATACTAGAAAAAGGTTGTCAACCCTGGACCCATTTTTGAGCATCTTCAGAGTTGCCCATAGCAAGGCTGGAATGAAGTTGTGGGAAAGGGAGGGGGAGTAGACATAGCTGGGGGAATATATAGCCAAAATAACATTATTTCTTCTGGGAACCAAGAACACTCTCACCAGCACCTGGAGGGGCATGAATGGGAGAAAGACCTGATTGGGGCATGTGATGGTTGTATGTATATGAAAGAGCTTTGGGTGGGGAAAACCCGAGGAACTTCAGAGTCAGGTTTTCACAAGCTGTGCCAATATAACATGCCTAATAAATCTATATTTGAGGAACCTTGCCTTGGAATTTTGATTTCATATGGGCTTTGACAGAACCCTGACAAAGCTAATTAACAATATAAACCTCTCTACCATTTTAATCAAGAAAGAAGAGTTCAAATAATGACCTAGTTTTGTGCCTCATCAAAAGATTACAGAAATCCAGAATTAGAATAGCTAAGACATTGCTATAGGCATTATTTCATAGGAGAGAAAAATCAGAGATAATATAAATTAAGGAGTTCATATTGCTTCTGATATTGTATCATTAAAAAAGTGATAACTTTCAACAATAGAATACTTGTGTTTACAACTGCAGTCCAAGCTAATGGAGTTGCAATTATTCGAGAATAGATGGGTGAAACTGGAAAAACAGATAAACAGGATGAAGAATAGAGAATTAATCTTTATAAAGTGGAATAGAAGCGATTTAAATAAACTAATAGGTCCCATGAAAGGGACTATGGAAGTTTGGAAAAAATGGCAGGGGAAAATAGGATTATATAAATCAAAATTGTCATCGATTTATGTAATAAAGATAATGAAATAAATTTAAATAGGGGTATAGGAGAGTTGAAGGCAAGAGGGATAACTAAGATAGAACAGTTATATGAGAAGGATGGAAGGCCAAGTAGAAATTGTATAGAATGGTGGTTGGGTAAGGGAAGATGGCTACAAATAAATGCAATATGTAAATATCTGAATGAAAGGGAGAATAAAGAAGCACTATTTAGGGAGGAGATAGAGTTAGAGAAAATAATAAGAGAAAAAACTGAGGGTACTAAGGCGCAAGCAAGCAATATATATAAGATGTTAGTGAAGTCAGACGGGGATGTGATCCAAGGATTGACTAAATGGTGGCAAAATGAGATACAAGTAGAGGTGCAAGAGATGGAAAATACAGTAGAGAATACAGTATAAGGAAAATCAAGAATACAAGAGTTAGGGAAATGAGAAGGAAAATATTACATAAGTGGTTGTTCTGCCGGGCTCTCTGATAGGAGTCTCCCAAAAATTCAAGGGTACAAATTTCAGACACACACATGTTTGAAAATTCAAAACAATGTTCTTTATCACAAAAGTCAAAATAAACTAAGTACTCTTTTTGTATTGCAAAGAGCACTCTTCCCAAAACAACAGGGTAGTTTGTACAATTTCCCTTAAGCAGTCACTAAGTACTTAGCCAGCAGCTGTGAAGAAACTTCACACCCCTTCTTCTTCCAACGAAGTGAGACACACACACACACACGTTGCTCTGCTTTGGTTTCAAAGGCGTGAAAAAGCAACAAAGTCCAGCAACACAAGATTCCTGATGAACTCCGATCAGATATTCTTCCACAATGGCCAAACCCACATGCTGCTATTTATAGCAGCAGCCCTAATTACTGGAGCCCCACCCAAACACAGGTGGCCTCCCTTATTTCCTGTAATATGTTCTTACTTGGTCTCTTCTATGCATAATTCTGCGCTTGCGTGGGTCCAAAATGTCATCATCTGAAGCAATAGAAGATAAGGAAGATTGACTGCCTTGGCTGTGTGCCAAGCCCTCCTCTGCCGAGTCACTCCCACCTTCTTCTTCTTCCGAGGAAACTAAACTCTGAACTGATTCTGTCGGCAATAACACAGGCCTGTGACATGTTGAAGTTTCCCCTGCATCCACCTCCCCATTCCCTGGGGCAGGAGCTGGACCAGAGTCAACCACAACATTGATATTACACACCCATTCAACTTGCACACTTTCAGCAGAACGTTAAAGGTATCTGTTGGCATGGGTGCCAAGATAAAGGAGTGTTTATGCATATGCTCTGGGAATACCCACTGGTGCAGAACTTTTGGCAAAAAGTGCAAGAGGATATTAAATATAAGGTGGACGATTACTAAGGAAATGGCAGTATTAGTAAAAAGTAGTGAGATGGGAGAATACAGAGAAATAAAACAAGCAGCGATAGAAAGCGCTCAGGCAGTAATAGTCTTGGGGTGGAAAGATGCGACAAAATGGACAATGCAAAATTGGTATAGGTATATGGTGGACCACATTCAATTCGAGATTATGAATAAAAGGATGAATTTGATTAATGAAACTGATTTGCAACAGCTGATGGGGCAATGGGACACGGTATGACGATATATGGCAAGTAGGATCCGAGACCAAGCTATAGGAAACAAGTTGGAATCACTCTAAAGAATTATTTCACTCTTAGGTTTAAATGATTTATACAAGAAATATCCCCAATGGGTGGTGGGGTATGATTGATTGTCTGGTGGTGGGATCACTGAGCACATGTTATATGTAATATGTTGTGTGTGTGTTTTATATTATAAAAATCAATAAAAATATTAATTAAAAAAACATTACTACTTTACAGTTTGCAACTTTCATCTTTTTTTCTTCATTGAGAGTACCACAATAATCTTTTCAGGCAGTTTTAAAGAAATGGATAGACTTTTTAAAAAAAATAAATCTTATTGATTTTTATAATATAAAATAATACACACAACACAAAACAGTGCACAGTGAAATGTGCTCCCGCCACCCAACAGCAATCATTCAGTCCGTCCACCAAATGAGGGTGTACTAATTTATAATATTTTAAAACCAGGAAGTGTAGAGTGATTCCAATTTGATCTTTATGGCTCGGTCATGAATTCTATTAGCCATAAAACCTCTGACCCTGTCCCATCTTCCCATCAGTTTTTTTTTACTTTATTTTCATCAATTGTATTCATATTAATTTCCATAATTTCAAATTGAATGTGTTCTACCATGTACCGATACCAGTTCTGTATTGTCTATTTTGTTGCATCCTTCCAACCTAAAACTATTACTGCTTGGGCACTTTCTATAGCTGCTTCTTTAATTTCTCTGAAATCATCCATATCCCTCCTCATTATTAGTACTGCTATCTCCTTTGTAATCACCCATTTTATATTCAGCATCCTATTAATCTCATCTTGCATCTCTTTCCAAAATTTCTGTACTACTGGACACCAGTGTTCCCCATAAGCTGCGCGCCTGCGCACACGCGCTCCCCCAAATACCCCCTCACGCACCCTTTTCCAGGGGTGCGCGTTCCCCATCCCCGCCAGCCCGCGGGGGGGGAGTGCGGGGGGGGGCAGGGGCGGGGAGACGCCGGCAGTAGAAGGGAGCTGCAGCTGCCCCTGCCTCCCCACAGTGTCTCCGGCCCCCTCGCGCCCCTGGCCTCTCGACGCTGCCCCCCACCCACCCGATCCGCCCCCTCTCCTCCTCCGCCACCTCCTGCCTTGGGCCATGACTTCTCCCGCAGCGGTGGCTGCGACTTCTCCTTCTCCACTTCTGCGCTCCCAGCCAGGGGGCTGCAAGAGAGGGTTTTCTCCGTGCGCTTCGGGAATGCCCGCCCCGCCCCTCTCGCAGCCCCTTCGCTGGGAGCGCTTTCGTCCCGGACTTTCAGCAAGGGGGCTGCAGTAGAGGCAGGGCAGGCGTTCCCGAAGCGCTCGGAGAAAGCGCTCTCGCAGCCCCCTCACTGACAGAGAGAGGGGGGGGAAGAGAGAAAGTAAGTGAGAAAGAGAGAGAGAGAGAAAGGGGGGAGAGAGATAGCAAGAGAAAGAAGAGAAAGAAAGCAAGAGAGATAGAAAGAGTGAGAGAGATAGAAAGAGTGGGAGAGAGAAAGTGAGAAAAAGAGAGAGAGAGCAAGAGGGGGAGAAAGAAAGAGAGAGAAATGACTCTTGATTTAAAGCATATGGTAAAAAGCACCCAAATAATAACAGAGAAAAAAAAACCCAGCCGTGTGTGTGTGTGTGTGTGTGTGAACTCTTGAACCATTTCCAATAGCTCACCTGTTATTGGAAATGGTTCAAGAGTTCACACACACACACACAAGGGGGGAAGAGACAGGGATGGAAAAAGAGAAGATAGTAATAATAGTAATAGATTTTGGTTTTGTTTTATTATTAATTTCTTTTAATAAAAAAAGGGATTTTTTTCTTATTTGTTTGTTTGTTTGTTTATTTGTTTATTTATTCATACATACATACATACATACATACATACATACATACAGTGGTACCTCAAGATACGAACCCCTCGTCTTACGAACAACCCGAGATACGAACCCGGGGTTCAGAAAAATTTTGCCTCTTCTTGCGAACTTTTTTCGTCTTACGAACACCAAACTCGAACTTCTGGGTTCGGCGTTCGGGAGGCTGCTGGGAAGTCCTCCGGCTGTTTTAAAAGGTGACAGCCGGGCTGCTCGGCTTCCCAGCAGCCTCCCGAACCCCAAACTTTTGCCGAACTTCCGGGTGCGGGGTTCGGGAGGCTGCTGGGAAGCCGCGCAGTCCGGCTGTCACCTTTTAAAACAGCCGGGGGGCTTCCCAGCAGCCTCCCGAAGC
This sequence comes from Erythrolamprus reginae, assembly GCF_031021105.1. NCBI lineage: Eukaryota > Metazoa > Chordata > Lepidosauria > Squamata > Dipsadidae > Erythrolamprus > Erythrolamprus reginae. The sequence goes on along the minus strand of NC_091951.1, from coordinate 214,581,017 downwards.
CGAACCCGGAAGTTCGGGTTTGGCGTTCGGCTTCGGGAGGCTGCTGGGAAGTCCCCCGGCTGTTTTAAAAGGTGACAGCCGGGCTGCGGGGCTTCCCAGCAGCCTCCTGAACCCCGAACTTTCGCCGAACTTCCGGGTTCGGGAGGCTGCTGGGAAGCCCCGCAGCCCGGCTGTCACCTTTTAAAACAGCCCGGGGGGGGGGGGGTGTTCCCAGCAGCCTCCCGAAGCCGAACCCGGAAGTTCGGGTTTGGCGTTCAGCTTCGGGAGGCTGCTGGGAAGTCCCCCGGCTGTTTTAAAAGGTGACAGCCGGGCTGCGGGGCTTCCCAGCAGCCTCCCGAACCCCGAACCCGGAATTAGTAGTCAAGAATATGACAGAAACAGAGAAAAGACAACTAGAACACAATACAGATATGAAGATAGTTAAGAAAGTGAAGTATTTATGAATCTGGATTACATACAAAACCATATCCTTAAAAAATGATAACCATATGAAACTTATTGGCGAAATTAAAAAAGATCTAGAAATATGGAATAACTTGAAATTATCTTTCATAGGGAGAATTTAAACAACTAAGATGAATATATTACCTAAGGTATTGTTTTTATTTCAGGTGTTACCTATAAACCCAGGAGGGAAATTTTTCAAGGAGTTAACAACGATAGTTAGGAAATTTCTATGGCAAGGAAAGAAGGCGAGAAGATTGGATAACATTAGAAAATAGAAGAACCCTAAACCTGGAAGGTTACGATCTTAAGTTAGGCTGGCATGCCTTTATTTGGTATGAGAAGGACAAAACACATTCTTATTTTAAAAAACATATAATAAGAAAACATCTATTAGAAGTTTGGAAAGACATAAAGAAAGATCACTTCTTAACCATTCCAGATTGGATCTCCCCATTAGAAGCAATTTGTCACCCTAACTTAATGCAGGAAAGGAAGATACCAAAATATAAAGAACTAATTGATGACCAAATGAAATTAAAATCAAGACAAAAATTAAAGGAAATTATTAAATTAAATAACAATAGATTGGTGGCAATATATTCAGATACAGTCTAGATATCAAAAAGATACTAAAATGTATTTATTTAGGAAGAGTAAAAATTTCTTAGGAAATCTATTAATTACAAATCAGAGTAAATTAATAGGGAAAGCATATAAATACATGATAGGATATAAAAATATAGACCAGACTTTGAAAGACAATATGATAAGTTGGTGCAAAAATCTAGGAAGAGAAATCGATTTAGAAACTTGGGAAAAAGTTTGGATATCCAACTGGAAAATGACAAAATTAGTCTCATTAAAAGAAAAGATGTTTCCTAACATGTCCCCAAATTGTTGGAAATGCAAGCGAGAAATAGGTTCCTATTTCCACCAGTGGTGGACTTGCCATAAAATTAAATTATATTGGAATATAATAAAAATATATAAAAGAAATTACTCTACAGGATATAAAGAAAACCCCAGAATTGTTTTTATTAGGTATAACAAAACAAAAATATAAAAAAGATATATTTTTTAAAATTACTCATACTTTGACAGCGGCTAGGATAGTATATGCACAAAATTGGAAGGGAGAAGATATTCCCAAGGAGGAGGATGTAATAAAGAAAATTATAGAATGTGCAGAGATGGATATGATAAGGCGGCTAAACAATCAAGAAGAATCAGATTTTTACAATATTTGGAATAAAGTTTATACATGGTTAAATATAAAAAGAAAAATAAATAAAATAAAACCAAAATTTAAATGACTTGAAAGCATGTAAATGTATTAAAATAGTTTATTTTTCTATAACTACAGTTAATAATGGTTATATTACATAAAACAAAAATTCTTCTTTTCATTCAAATTACTATGTTGAATTTGCAATTGTTAGTGTATTCTTTTTCTGTATTAGAAAGACTTCTACAATAAGCGGGGCAATTGTAGCCCCAAACATATGTTAAATGTGTGTTTGTTCTGTTTGTTTTTTTAATGAAAATCAATAAAGATATAATTTAAAAAAAAACTGTTTTACTCAGGAGATAGAAACGTTGGCATCCATTGTGGTCAGAACAAAAGTTGAGGATTATCTGTCTGACCAGTGCACTCTTTTAGAAGCAGATCAGGAGTCCATTTTGAAGCTCCACAGAAAACATCTAAGGGGGAAGGCAGGTTGTCCTCGACTTACAACGGTTGATTTACTGACTGTTCAAAGTTGCAACAGCCCTGAAAAAAGTGACTTATCCCCCTTTTTTACACTAACAACCTTTGCAGCAGCCCCACGTTTGCATTATCAAAACTTGGCCGCCGTTTCTTATTTATGACCGTTGCTGTGTCTTGAGGTCATGTGACCCCCCTTTTGCGACTGTTTCACAAGCAAAGACAATGCCGGAGGGGGGGGAGAAGCCAGATTTGCTTAACAACCGGGTTTCTAACCGATCCACGCTCAGGCATGAAAATGTGCCACTCAAACACTATACTTTTCCGCCCACACACACAAAAAAATTAGAGGGAACATTGATCTAATCCTGGTCCTGTCATCAGCGGTGTCCTTCAAAGCAGTGTTTTAGGACCAACACTGTTCATACTGTACATAAACCATCTTTGTGACCATATTATAAGCAACTGTATTCTCTTTACCAATGAGGTTAAACTATTTAATATCACTGACAATGCTATTACCCTTCAAAAGGACCTTGGCCATGTAGTAGAATGGTCAAACAACTGGCAACTTCAAATTTCAAACAATAAATGCTCTGTCTCACACATTGGTAAAAAGAATCCGAATACTAAATATATACTTGGAGGAAACGAACTTGTAGACAACCCTCGCTCTATCAAAGACTTTGGAGTACTCATATCTAGTGTTGAGCGAACCCGTTGAAGTTCGGGTTCGGTAGGTTTGGATGAACCCGAACCCCAACACCTCTGGCGGGAGGTGAAGCGCTGGGGGGAGGCAGCGATGGGCTATGAGCTGGAACGCTAAATTGTGCTTGCTGCGGTGGCTCGTAAGTTCTTGCAGCAGAACCTGCCTCCCAAGCTCTCTTGCCCGGCGGGAGACGAAGTGTTGGAGGAGTGTGTGTCAGGCTCCATCAAACGGGGGATGGCTGGGAGCTGCCAAAATGAGAGAAAACTAGGGGCAGGGATTTTCGGCGGCTCCTGGCCCATCCTCCATTTGATGGAGCCTGACACCCCCTCTCCAGTGCTTTGCCTCCCATCAGACACCTCTACGGGATGGGCAAGCTGGAGCCCGCCACCTCCGCGTTGCTTGAGTACTTTGACCGCCTTTGTCCCGTCCTGCCCCTCCGGTTCCCCGGCCCCGCAGATTGAGAGCTTCTCCTCCCCGGGGGCCGTTCCCGCGGGGCCGACTACACGGGCAACGGTTCCTTTCTGGCACCGGCAAACAGAAAGGCGACTGACGGACTGGGTGCGCCCACTCTCACCTCTCCAGCCAGCAACACCGTCATCAGCCCGGCCAAGCCGACCTCTGGAGGCAGCCCGCTCAACAACCTCAAGGAAGAAAAAGAGGAGCAGCCGTAGCAGCAGCTTGGCTCAAATAATCCAGCCATGAACTGGATCCATGCTTGCTCCGCCAGAGAAAAGCGTTGCCCTCACACCAAATCCCAGACTCTGGAACTGGAAAAGGAATTCCTCTTTAACATGTACCTCACCCGAAAAAGGCACTGCAAGGTGGCGGGAATTTTAAACCTCACGGAGAGGCAGGTTAAAATCTGGTTTCAGAACAGAAGGATGAAAATGAAAAAAAAAAGAATAAAGGGAAAAGGGACATAAAGGAGACTTAAGGCTTCCGGGGGGGAGGAGAAGGTCTTGGTGAAAATATTGTAGCGTGGGGCTTTTGTTTTCTTGTTTTAAGGAAGCCCCAAATTCCCCAAAAAACGCCACTCCAAAAGCTTCCTAAGCCGCCCCAAATCATTTCCAAAGACTTCCAGACTCACCTCTCCTTTCAAAATGCCTCATTTCTCCTTGCTCCCTTTGTTCAATCCATTTGCCTTCATTAGGACCTCGATTTGGGTGGCATAGGAAGCGGCTGTAGGGGCGATTTTAGAAGCAATTTGGGGCATGATAGGAAGCTTTTGGAGTGTTGATTTTGGGAGAATTTGGGGCAAGATAGGAAGCTTTTGGAGTGGTGATTTTTGGGGGAATTTGGAGCAAGATAGGAAGCTTTTGGAGTGGCAATTGTTGGGAGAATTTGGGGCAACGTAGGAAGGTTTTGAAGGAGTGATTTGGGGAGAGATTTGGGGTGGCGTCAGCCTTCATTAGGACCTCCATTCCTCGATTCTCCTCGCTGTCTGTCTCCATTTCGTAGTCTTCATTTTGTCTGCCTGATGCTTTTTTTTTTTAAACCTTAAAGTTTGAATTTTCCTAATGGGTTTGCACGCATTATTTGCTTTTACATTGATTCCTATGGGAAACAATGTTTCGTCTTACGAAGTTTTCACCTTACGAACCTCGTCCCAGAACCAATTAAGTTCGTAAGACAAGGTATCATTATACCAAAATGTCCTTCTTGTTAATGACTACTTTACCTTCAACCACAACAACACATGAGCACATAAGAGATTTAAACTAAATTTAAACTGCTCCAAACTAGACAGTAGAAAACACGACTTCAGCAATAGAGTGATCAATGCCTGGAATTCACTTCCTGACTGGTGTTTCTTCCCCAAACGCTAAAATCCTCAACCTAGATTGTCTACAATTGACCTCTCCCCTTTTCTAAGAGGTCTGTAAGGGGTGTGCATAAGCACATCATTGTGCCTACTGTCCCTGTCCTAGTGTCTTCTTTTATCATTCCTTTCTATATTATGTTTATATAAAATACTAACCTATACTTGATTGACAAACAAACAAATAAATAAAATATCATATTTTTCCTACCTTTAAAAATTCAAAATCTGGAAAATCTATCTAATTTTGAATAATGGACCCAGGGGCCTGCCCTCCCTCCCCTCCCTCCCAAGCGCTTTGCCACTTCAGGAGGCAGCTTGAAGCCGGCTCTGGGTGGGAGGGGCGGGAGGAGGCATCCTGGCTTTGGCCCGGAGCTGCTGATTCGGCTTGGGGGGGAGCAGGAGCAGCAACTCCAGACCCAGGGGCCTGTCCCCCCCCCCAGCACTTCGTCGAGGAAAACTTTTAGGGAGGTGATGCCCCGCCGCTTTACAAACCACAAGCAGCTTCCTGGCATGTCAATCCACCCAGGAGGCTCCCTCCGGGCAGTCTGCGCTGCCTCCCCCCCTTCTCCCCCCCCTCCCCCCCAAATGATCAAAAGTCCAGCAGTAATGGGGCAAAAGGGGTGGGTTTTGGGCTTGCACGCAATAATCGCTTTTCCATTGATTCCTATGGGAAACATTGTTTCGTCTTATGAACTTTTCACCTTACGAACCTCATCCTGGAATCAATTAAGTTCATAAGACAAGGTACCACTGTATTTATAGATAACTAAATTCTAAACCTACATATTTAAAAGTTAACAATTAGGCCTGTAAAGGAAGCAGGACATTTTATTCATTCATTCATTCATTCACTCACTCACTTACTTACTGGATTTGTATGCCACCCCTCTCCGTAGACTCGGGGTGGCTAACAACAATGATAAAAACAGCATGTAACAATCCAATCCAATACTAAAATAACTAAAAAAAAACCTTACTATAAAAACCAAACATACAAATAGACATACCATGCGTAAATTGTAAAGACCTAGGGGGAAAGAATATCTCAGTTCCCCCATGCCTGATGGCAGAGGTGGGTTTTAAGAAGTTTACGAAAGGCGGAGGGTGGGGGCAATTCTGATCTATACAGTATCCTGACAGACAAATGAATTGATTTTATAAGTGTGAAGAAAACATGGGGCTTCTGATTCTAAAGTCACAAAATATATTAAGAATTTAAGTGAAAATTCAAATGGCATAAAAAAAGGAAAAATATATAAGATGCAAAGCTGATGGAAGTACTTTACAGCTGTTAGATTTTTTAAAAAAATCTATATTTCTCAAGTCACTAAGGTTCACCTTAGTGACTATTAAACATAGAAACATAGAAGTCTGACGGCAGAAAAAGACCTCATGGTCCATCTAGCCTGCCCTTATACTATTTTCTGTATTTTATCTTAGGATGGATATATGTTTATCCCAGGCATGTTTAAATTCAGTTACTGTGGATTTATCTACCACGTCTGCTGGAAGTTTGTTCCAAGGATCTACTACTCTTTCAGTAAAATAATATTTTCTCATGTTGCTTTTGATCTTTCCCCCAACTAACTTCAGATTGTGTCCCCTTGTTCTTGTGTTCACTTTCCTATTAAAAACACTTCCCTCCTGGACCTTATTTAACCCTTTAATATATTTAAATGTTTTAAATATATTTAAACAATGATATGAGCTGCTCATTCCCATGGAGTTTCTATAACTTGAACTTACCATATTTCATATTGTTCCAGGTAGAGAGGAGCTTGCTCTTGATCTTGTCCACTTCATCAGGTTCACTACACTGGCTACAGGTGGCACTTCTGGGGAAAAGACCTGGATAGCTCCCTCCCTGGCTGCTGGCTCTGGGATTAAAAAATTGCCTTCCATCTGCATGGCGCAACTCTTCCTGGCTTAAATACTGCACTGAGGTGGGTGACACAGAATTCATTTAACAAATGAGATGAGTGGAGACTATGTCCTTTTTGACAGGTTAAGATGAAAGCTTCATGTGTATTGCTGGGGCAGTAGAACTACAAAATCAAAGGCAAAAGAAAGCTGCTGTAAAGGTATAACAGGCCAACAATAAGTATTAAACAAATAAGCATTAATTTTTTTCATTTCATTTCATTGTGTTCAGAAATGTTCAAATTAGTATGCCAATGCCAAAGATAGTCAAAAATTTGGAACTTTCAGGCTAATCTATATATAAATTGAAATAATTGCACACAGCCAGGGGAGGGGCAGGCTTTTCTGAGCAAAATGAACAAATAAGCATTATTATTATTTTCATTTCATTGTGTTCAGAAATGTTCAAATTAGTATACTAGTGAAAAAAGTATTCAAAAAACACTTCCAGTGCCTAAAACCAACCTTTTTTTTTTACTCTGGGTCTAAAAGGACCCGAAGGACCACAGGTGTATAGTAAATGTGAGGACAACAAGCAAATAATTTTCATTTTCTGTTCATAACAGTTAAAAGACTATGTCCATGCAAATCTTTGTACAAGGGAAGTTCAGATATTTTAAAAATCTGCAACATAGAAAAGAACCAGAGAGAAGACCATGGTTCCTCCAGCAATGCTTAAAACGTTTATACCAAAACTTTAAAAAATATAGAGATTGTGTACTCCAGGTGTAATTTGATGTTCACTTCTTCAGTTCAACACTAATAAAAGCTAATTTAGAAAGGCCAAGAAAAGAAAAACTCCAACATATTTCCAGTCAGTATTGTCAAACCTATGCTCTACTGATTACCATATTTGGGTTTGCGCTCCTTAAATTATATGCCGAAAGCAAGATTGCTTGTGTTGCTTACCTGGAGGGGTTTATAAGGAAAGGGAAGATCTGTTTTGGTGTCTTAATCATTAAAGCATCAGGAAAAGTTAAACAGAATATTTAGAAGAAAGCGGGAAAGTTTAACAGGACAGTTTCAACCCGCTCCTAAATCCGCTCTGCAGTACGTACAATCAGGTTTACCCGGCCTATGATGAGTGTGGGCGGGGGCACAGGGATCTTGGCCAGTGAAGAGACCCGTCTACGCCTGCGCATTTGCCCTAACCCAGAAGTCGTTTCCTACCCCCGCCGAACCATGCCCCTCGCAACCAAAGCGAAGACCTGTCTCAAAGCCTTCTCTACCCCACGCAGTAAGGTCAACGCAAGAAGGTCCCATCTCATCCTACTTACCCAAACGGCGCAAGCATAGGATACAAGAGTACCGGCCCTCTCTTGGCGTCTCGTTGTTCCGGTGGCCACTATTCAATCCGCCACGAGCGGCAAACTCCACACTACCTTACCGTACGCAACGATGCCTCCGGCGCCGTCATCTTAGATTCTCGGAACAAGCTTTCGGCGGAAGTGCTTCCTTGCCCTTAGCGGCCGGAAATACTTTGGCCAAAAGTATTTTTTCTCTTTGGATAAAAAGAAAGAGAAGGTTTGGATTAGAGTGTTTCTTTGCTGTAGGAGCGTGTTCCGCGTGGGTTTGCCCCTCCTTCCTAAATGTCTTTTCGGTCTTCCGTTTGGCGGGAAGAACATGATTTTTCGAGGCCTTTAAAGCTCTGCTTCATAATTTTAATAATTAATAAATTGTAAAAGACAGCTTTCCATGGAACAGCTTACATCAGGGGTCAGGAACCTTTTTGGCTAAGAGAGCCGTAAACGCCACATATTTTGAAATATAATTCCGCGAGAGCCGTACGTATCTCCCTTTCTCTCTTTCTTTCTCTCTCTCTTTCTCTCCCCCTCTCTTTGTCTCTTTCTATCTCTTTCTCTCCCTCCCTCTATCTTTCTCTTTTTATCTCTCTCTTTCTCTTTCTCTTTCTCTCTCTCTCTTTCTCCCCCTTCTCTCTGAAGTGGGGAGGGCCGGGTTGGCACCAAGGGAGCTCGAGACGGGGTGCAAAAGCAAACTACTCTGCTGGCCCAGGCCCACATCGGAAGGAAGGAAGGAAGGAATGGTAAAAGGGGCGATCAAGAGAGGAATGGGTGAATGAATGGACGGAGGGTGGGAAGGAAGGAAGGAAAGAGGGAAGGGACAGAAACAGAGGAAGGGTGCAAAGAAAGCAAGGAAAGGTGTGAAAGGGGAGAGTAAGAGAAGAAGGAGTGAAAGAAGGGAATGAGGGAGGAAACAAGGGAGGAAGGAGAAGGAAAGCAAGAAATGGAGGGAGGGAGGGAAGGAAGGAAAGAAAGAAAGAAAGAAAGAAAGAAAGGGGGAAGGGACAGGAACAGAGGAAGGAAGCAAGGAAACTTATGAAAGGGGAGAGTAAGAGAGGAAGGACTGAAGGAAGGGAGGGAGGGAAGAAGGTAGGAAGGAGAAAGAAAAGAAGAAATAGAGGAAGGGAAGGTAAAAGAGAGAAAGAAAAAGAGCAAGAAAGAAAGCAAGAAAGAGAGAAAGAAAGAATGAAAGAGAAATAAAAATAGAGAGGGGGAATGAAAGAAATGGAAGGAGGGAAGGAAGGAGAGAAAGAAAGAGAAAGAAAGAAAGCAAGAGAAAGAAAAAAGAATGAAAGAGCAAGAGAGCAAGAGAGAAAGAGAAAGAGAGAAAGAAAGAAAGAAAGAAAGAAAGAAAGGCAACTTCAAAGAAAGGCTCACTGAGCATCTCTCACTCTCTCTCTCTTTCTATCCCTCTTTCTTTCTCTCTCTTCCTTTCTATCTCTCCTCTTCCTTTCTCTCTCCTCTCTCTCCCCCTCTCTTTCTACCCTCCTTTCTCTTCCTTCCTTCTCTCCCTCCCTCCCCTCCCTCCCTCCTTCCTTCCTCTCCATTTCTCTTTCCCTCCCTCTCTTTCCCTTTTCTTTCTTTTGGTCCACTTCTCTCTCTCTCCGCTTCTCCACTTGCCTCCCCCTCGCGCCTCGCCCTTCCCACCCGGCCACCCGCGCGCGCTTACCAGCAGCAGGAATTCAAGTAAGCCCAAAAGAAGCCATTGGCTCCGGGCGGCGTTCATGGCCCCCCCGAACCCCCAGCCCAGCTGGAGCTCCCTCTCACCGCCGCCATCTCCCTGCGACTGCCTGCGGCCGCTGCAGCCCCCCCCTCCCACCGGGCCACAAAGGACATTTGCCGCCGACGCCAGTGAAGCTTCAGCTGGGCGGGGCGCTGCTGGTACTTCCCTCCTGGGGCTCCCGCTCGCAGCTGTCCCCCGGCTTCTGCTCGATGCCGCGGTTTTCGGCGCTGTCCTGCTGTGCCCCAAAGACGGAAGGCGGGAAAAAGGCGAGAAGAATGGAGCTCTCCTTCTTCCTGCCTTCCGTCTTTGGGGCCCAGCAGGACAGCGCCGAAAACCGTGGCATCGAGCAGGAGCCAGGGGACAGCTGCGAGCGGGAGCTCAGTGCTAGGAGCCCTGTCTGCGAGCCAGATACGGCCATCAAAAGAGCCATATCTGGCTCGCGAGCCATAGGTTCCCGACCCCTGGCTTACATCCTGATACGATGTCTTTAACACAAACAACCGTGTCTGTTTATTACAGGTCTTTGGAAGAGACTGGTTAAGTGGATAACAATACCAAATCCAGCTTTGACTGAGCTATGAGATGGAGAGCAAATAAATTTGAGAAATAAATACACGCCTGACTGACTGTAAGATAAATCTGATAAGTCAGGGCCTTGCTTAGGATTTCAATTAAGTTTTCCCTAGTCTTTAACTATGAATCTATAATTATAGATTTTCCAAATAACACCAGATTTTAACTTTACTTTAAAACAAACTTTGCTTTGTTGCTTGTATCCTTACGATTTACATTGACTGGTTCCTAATATGATTTGATTGCTTATTTGTACCCGGACTATCATTACAGACCAGTTGCTCTAACATCTGTAGTTATGAAAACCTTTGAAAGGCTAGTGGTGTTTCACTTGAAAACCATCACGCTCCACTGTTAGACCCCCTGCAATTTGCATACCGAGCAAGAAGGGGGAATCTGCTAGATGGCAGACATTTTCAGGATATGCAACATTGTAATGTAATAGAATAGTGGGTGTATGTGTTAGAAAGTAAAAAGGTTGAGTGTAGAGTAAGATCAATAAGTCGAAATTATCTTGTGGGGTTATAAATCAGTTAATGTTTCAAAATGTTTCAAAATATGTTGCAAGAGTCTATCTTCAAGGTCAAGTTAATTGTAATCCGTATTTGGTCATGTTCTGTTGGTAGTTAGTATTTTCATCTAAATGAAAATACTAACTACCAACAGAACATGACCAAATACCGATTACAATTAACTTGACCTTGAAGATAGACTCTTGCAACATATTTTGAAACATTTTGAAACATTAACTGATTTATAGAGAGGGAGGGGGAAATTTTGTTATACAGTATACCTTGTAGAAATCTGATTCCTTTTTATTTTGAATTTCCATTGTAATTTTGGACATCTCTGCACATTCCATAATTTTAGTGATAATCGTTGACATAGAGGGTTTTTTTTCCCTACTTCCTTGTCTGGGCTTATGTGATTCTAGCCGCTGTAAGGATCTGTACCATGAGATATTTTTCTTCTGATGTAAGTTTCTGTCTAAATATGCCTAAGAGAAATAATTCTGGTTTAAGTGTTACATTGTTCATTATGACTTGGTCTAAGAGATTTTTAATTTGTTTCCAAAATTTTTTGGCTCGGGTACAAGTTCATCATAGATGGTAATAAGTTCCGGGTTTAGTTTTGCACTTCCAGCATGTTGGGGATAAGTTTGGGTACCTTCTAGACAGTGTAGCTGGGGGTAGGTGCCATCTGTAAAACATTTAAAGTTGGTTTTCTTTATAAGATGTTGCTAATGTCATCTTGTAATTTACTGTCCATATTTTTCCCATTTCATTAGATTAATGGTATATCCAAAATTCTGAGCCCAGGCAATCAAAGATCCTTTAACTTGTCCCTCCATACTGTCCTGCATTAGTAGATAATTGTAAAGTTTAGAAATCATTTTTGCACTTGGGCCAAAAAGAATTAAGTCTATTGGATTATTATTTTGAAAGCCAAATTTATTTTTGTGTTCCTTGTATTTGGAATTAATTTGTAGATATGTTAACCAGTCCAGATTTATCCCTATGTCTTGAAGATGCTGTTTTGTCAGCAAATTATCATTTTCATCTAATAATTGTTGATATGTTAATATTTTTGAAGTGGAGAAAAGGTTGGGATATGTAATTAATTCATTTGGAGATACAGTGATCCCTCGAGTATCGCGAGGGTTACGTTCCAAGACCCCTCGCGATACTCGATTTTTCGCGATATAGTGGTGCGGAAGTAAAAACACCATCTGCGCATGCGTGCCCTCGCGCATGTGCAGATGGTGTTTTTTACTTCCGCACTTGGGAAGACCCCCGCCCAACAGCTGAGGACCCGCCTGCCCGCCGCTTGTCCGGCCGCCGCGCCGCTCGTGCCGCCGCTGCTGGCGCGAGCAACGCCGCTTCCCAGCTGAGTGGCGCGAGCAACGGCATGGGTGGGCGAAGGGCGGGCGCGCGGACAAGGGGCGCACGAGCGGCGTGGCGGCCGGACAAATGGCGGCCGCGCCTGGCGGCAGCACGAACAACACAAACAGCGTGGCGGCCGAACAAACGCACGAGCAACGCAAGCGGCGTGGCGGCCGGACGAATGGCGGCCGCGCCTGGCGGCAGCACGAACAACACAAACAGCATGGCGGCCGAACAAACGCACGAGCAACGCAAGCGGCGTGGCGGCCGGACAAACGGATTCTCCTCCGACCTGCCCTCACCTTAGCTTCCAGCTGATGCTTCGATCCTTGGAAGAGGCCAGAGCGCCTTTCTGCACCACACTCTGCGCTCGGGTTCCTTTCCGGAAGATGGAAGTTTCTCTCTTTCCATCCTTTCTAGCAATACAATACTCGATGGTTAAAACCATTTTAACCATCGAGTATTTTATTGCTAGAAAGGATGGAAAGAGAGAAACTTCCATCCTTCCATCCTTTCTAGCAATACAATACTCGATGGTTAAAACCATTTTAACCATCGAGTATTGTATTGCTAGAAAGGATGGAAAGAGAGAAACTTCCATCTTCTGGAAAGGAACCCGAGCGCAGAGTGTGGTGCAGAAAGGCGCTCTGGCCTCTTCCAAGGATCGAAGCATCAGCTGGAAGCTAAGGTGAGGGCAGGTCGGAGGAGAATCCGTTTGTCCGGCCGCCACGCCGCTTGCGTTGCTCGTGCGTTTGTTCGGCCGCCACGCCGTTCGTGTTGCTCGTGCTGCCGGCAGGCGCGGCCGCCATTCGTCCGGCCGCCACGCCGCTTGCGTTGCTCGTGCGTTTGTTCGGCCGCCACGCCGTTCGTGTTGCTCGTGCTGCCGGCAGGCGCGGCCGCCATTCGTCCGGCCGCCACGCCGCTTGCGTTGCTCGTGCGTTTGTTCGGCCGCCATGCCGTTTGTGTTGCTCGTGCTGCCGCCAGGCGCGGCCGCCATTTGTCCGGCCGCCACGCCGCTTGCGTTGCTCGTGCGTTTGTTCGGCCGCCATGCCGTTCGTGTTGCTCGTGCTGCCGCCAGGAGCGGCCGCCGTTTGTCCGGCCGCCACACCGCTCGTGTGCCAATGTCCGCTCGCCCGCCCACGCCGTTGCTCGCGCCACTCAGCTGGGAAGCAACGCTGGGGTTTCCCCGCCGCCCACGCAAAGGGGAAACCCCGGCAAGAGGGGGAAGACCCAGGGAAGCCACCCAGCAGCTGATCTGGCCAGGGGGAAGCAAACTCCACCATCTACGCATGCGTGGCCATAGAAAAAAAAAATGGCGCACATGCGCAGATGGTGTTGTTTACTTCCGGGTTGAAAACTCGCGATATAGCGTTTCGCAATAATCGAGATCGCGAAACTCGAGGGATCACTGTATCTATTTTGGTATAGAATGATAATAATTTCTTTTTATATGTTCCATGTTGTTATTAAGGTTTTCCTTAAGTAATGTTTTCAATAATTGGGTATTTTATGAGCATCCATTATTAAAAAAGAGTGCCATCCAGATTGCAGGTCGAACCCCTTGAGGGTTAATAATCTTGTATTCTTCAGGATTACCCAGTCTCTTAGCATATTTATTTTATTTATTTATTAATAGAGTTGAAAGGGACCGTTAGGTCATCGAGTCCAACCCCCTGCCTGAGTAGGAAACCCTACAGCACCCCAGCCAAATGGAAGTCCAGTCTCCTCTTGAAGGTGTCCAGAGTTGGGGAGTTCACCACCTCCCCTGGCAGGCAGTTCCATTGGTTGATCGCTCTGACCGTCAGGAAGTTCTTCCTTATTTCCAGGTTGAATCTCTCCTTGGTCAGCTTCCAACCATTGTTCCTCGTCCGGCCCTCTGGTGCCCTGGGGAATAAAGAGACCCCCTCCTCACCGTGGCAACCCCTCAAGTATCTGTAAACTGCTATCATGTCCCCTCTAGACCTTCTTTTTTCTAGGCTGTCCATGCCCAGTTCTCTCAATCTCTCTTCGTAAGTCTTGGTTTCGAGTCCCCTAATCATTTTGGTTGCTCTTTTTTGCACCTTCTCCAGAGTTTCGATGTCTTTTTTGTAGTGAGGTGACCAAAATTGGATGCAGTACTCCAGGTGGGGTCTGACCAGGGCATAGTAGAGTGGTATTAGTATTTCCCTGGTCTTGGAGTGTATTCCTCTGTTGATGCAGCTTAGGATTGAGTTGGCTTTTTTGGCTGCTGCTGCACATTGCTGACTCATGTTTAGTTGATTGTCCACCAAGACTCCAAGATCTCTTTCGCAGTCACTACTGCTGAGTGGGGTATCTCCCAGGCTGTATGTATGTCTAGGGTTCTTTTTGCCGAGGTGGAGGACTCTGCATTTGTCGGTGTTGAACCTCATTTTGTTGGTATGGGCCCACTGTGATAGTCTGTCTAGGTCTTCTTGTACTCTGCGCCTGTCCTCAAGGGTGTTGGCTACCCCCGCCAGCTTGGTGTCATCTGCAAATTTTATTAGTTCCCCTTTTATTCCCTCGTCCAGGTCGTTGATGAAGATGTTAAAGAGTACAGGACCCAGGACAGAGCCCTGTGGTACTCCACTGTCTACTTTTTTCCATGTGGATTTGGTGCTGTTGAGGACAACTCGTTGGGTGCGGTTGGTCAGCCAACTGTTTATCCATCTACGTGTGTAGTAATCTACTCCATTTTTTTCTAGTTTGTGGATTAGGAGATTGTGGTCGACTTTATCGAAAGCCTTACTGAAGTCCAAGTATATGAGGTCCACTGAGTTGCGTTGGTCAACTGACTTGGTTATGGTGTTGAAAAATGTTATGAGATTGGTTTGGCATGATTTGTTTCTGATGAATCCGTGCTGGCTATTGGATATGATCTTGTTTGTTTCTAGGAAGTGGGTAAGTTGTTTTTTGATTATTTTCTCCAGTATTTTTCCAGGTATAGAGGTCAGACTGATTGGTCTGTAGTTACCTGGGTCGGTCTTTTTGCCTTTTTTGTGGATGGGGACTACGTCAGCTCGCTTCCAGTCTTCCGGTAGGTCTCCAGTGATCCAGGATATTTGGTAGATGAGGAGGAGTGGTTCCGCTATGGTGTCTGCCAATTCTTTTAGGACTTTGGGGTGAAGTCCGTCTGGCCCTGGTGATTTGTATTTGTTGAGTTCCCTCAGGTAGTCCCTCACTGTGCTTTTGTCTATGTTGAGTTCGGTTCTGGGGCAGTTTGTTGCAGTTAAATTGCAGATTGGTTGGAGGGAGGTTCCCTTTTGTGTGAAGACTGATGCAAAGTAGGCGTTGAGTAGCTGTGCTTGGTCATTGCTGTCTGTGATTTCTCTGCCCTCTTCGTTTTTTAGTGTGACGATTGTTTCTTTGATTTTCTTCTTATTGTTGATGTGTTGGAAGAATCTTTTTTTGTTGTCTTTGACTTCCGCTGCAAGGTGTTGTTCATATTGTGCCTTTGCTGTTTTTATTTTTTGTTTGCAGGAACTGGCTGTTTGCTGATATTCCGCTTTGGTTATGAGTCCTTCTTTCCATTGTTTGTACTTAGCTTTTTTTCCTTTTATGTCATCTGCGAGGGCTTTGTTTAGCCATGCAGGTTTAGTTTTGGTTTTCCTGTTTTTCCTTTTCATGGGGATTGCGTTGTTTTGGGCGTCTATGATGCTGTTTTTTAGGATCACCTAACCCGTTATCTGTGTGTTCCAGGCGTGTGTTTCGTCCCACCAGGTTTCTGTGATTCCAATTAGATCGTATTGGCCCTCATGTATTAATAATTCCAGTTCATCCTGTTTGTTTCCCAAGCTTTGTGCGTTCGTGTACAGGCATTTTAGATGTTTGTGTTTGTTTGCAGGTAGAAATTTTTTATTCTCAGGTTTGTTTGTAGGTTTGTCCCGTTCCCCTTCCTTGTTTTGTTCAGTGTTTTGTCATATAGTTTGGTCACCCTCCCCTCTCAGAGCTAGTTTAAAGCCCTCCTGATGAGTTGGGCTAGTCGGTTGCCTAGGAGGTTCTTCCCCGCTCTAGTGAGGTGTAGCCCGTCGCTTGCTAGAAGCCCTTCTTGGAGATAGTGCAGGCCATGGTCGAGGAAGCCGAAGTTCTTATGGCGACACCATCCTTTAAGCCAGTGATTTATCTGCGGGATTTTGCGTTCTCTGGCGGGGTGTCGTCCTCTAGTGGGGAGGATGGAAGAAAAAACAACCTGAGCATCTGTTTTTCTGATTGTGTTGCCCAAGTGGTCATAGTCTTTCATAATTTGGTTCATGTCTTTCCCTGTGTCGTTGATTCCCGCATGAATCACCAATAGTGGGTAGTAGTCTGTGGGTTTGAGTATTTTGGTGAGGTTTTCAGTTATGTCAGAGATTTTAGCTCCAGGGAGGCAGCACACCTCTCTAGATTGGTTGTCTGGTCTGCAGATGGGAGGCTCAGTTCCCCTGAGGATTGAGTCTCCTATTACCAGTACTCTCCTTTTCTTTTTGGCTGGCTTGGGGTGAGGGAGGTTAGCTTCTGTTGTTGAGGCTTTTGGTGGAGTTGTGTTGTGCTTGGTTCTTGGTGGTTCTTTGTCAGATGTTTGCAGGTTTTCTTGTTCCGAGAGTACTGAATATTTGTTGCTTGTAGGCAGTGGGGTTGGGAGGAGGAGGGTTGGAGTTGGTGGAGGCTTGTTTTTTCGTCTTAGGGTGATGTGTGTCCAACTATTTACTGCTTCTGGGGCGTGGATTCGGCTTAGCTCCTCTGGGGTGTTGGTTTTGTTGGGAGTCTGACGGATTTTCTCGTTGTGATGTTGGTGCTTCAGGGTTGTTAGGTTTTTCTCTAGGTTTTCGATTTTTTCCTCAAGTAGCTGGATGAGTTTGCATTTGTTGCAGGTAAAGTTTTGGAGGTTTGAGGGGAGGAGTGAGTACATGGAGCACAAACTGCAGCACACCATGGATTCAGTTCCGTCTTCATCTATGCTTGTTCGGGGAGTGACTTCTGTGTGCATGGTTGGTGTATCTTCTCTCTCTCTCTCTGTGTTGTTCTTTATGTGTGTGGTAGGTTGCAGGGTGGGTGCGGGAGAGTGCAGAGGTGACATGTCTGCTCTTGTTGCTGGGTTGGTGATTTCCTCTGCTTCCCTGGTCAGCAAACCTGGTGTTCTTTTGCCTCACGGTGAGCTTTTAGCTTCTTCCCAGCATGTACCAGGAGTATGCAAATTACCCCCTGAAGCTCAGATTCCTGAGAATTCCTCAGATTCTGTTAGGATCTGTAGCTTTTGAATGGACGTGGCTGCAATGTTATTTTATTTTCAGCCGCTAGATGGGGTTGGAGCTTCACTGCAAGCTGGGCTATTTTAGGTTTATGAAGGATAGAGGTTAAGGCTTCTTCCGCTGACGTTCCCACTGTCAGCTGTATGCCTGTGCAAGGCTCCGCTGTCAGCTGGGCATTGGGATTGCTGCTGGGGGTTTGAGGAGGCTGCGGAGCGAAGTCTTGGGTTACTTCCGCTGATGTCAGGGGCTCAGGGGAACCTCCTGCGTCAGCTGTGCTTTGGGAACAAGGCCCTAGCCCTGGTTTACAAGCTTCAGATGTCTCAAGCCTTAGTTGATAGCTTGGCTGGTAGATATATCTGAAAATATGATTGCTAGGATCCCTCCCCACCACTAGGGGGAGCTGGAGCGTTGCTGCCAGATTAGGTGACTTTTCAAATTGGTAGAAGCTTTCACTTCTGAGACCACAGGAAGTCTCTTGGTCTTTGTTAAATTGATGGAACACGTGGTAATGGAGGTGCCTAATCCTAAATCAGCGTTGGGAAGGCTCAGGCATTTGCAGAGTCAGTTGGCTCCTAACACTGTTGAAATGAGCTGCAGGAGGCTGATGGCTCTTCACTGAAGATAGATAACATTGCATAGATAACATTGCAGCTTGATGGTATAATTGAAAGTTTGGGAGACCGAGGCCTCCTCTAGAGATTTTTTAATTTAATCCTAGCCTTCTTTTTGGACCAAATAGCTTTCCAAATTTCCCTTTGCAAATTGTTGAAAAACGTTTTGTTCATATTTATTGGGGCAAATTGGAAAAGGTACAAAAATCTTGGTAGGATGTTATATTTTATCGCAAATATCTTCTCCATCATTGTGCATGTGTCAGGTTTTTTCCTAGATTTATTATGTAAAGGGAAATTTCCCTCTCAAAATACTATAAATCCTTCTTGAAGAAAATCAGAGGGGTAGAGAATCCACAGAACTACAAAGAGAATCTAAAGATTTATGGTTTTAAGCAAGGACGGGGATTTTTTTGCTATAAGGAAGTGAGTACAATAAATTTTAAAATGGCAGAAGGTGGCAAGTCAAGCCTTGGGAAAATCGAAAAAAATTGGATAGACTGTTAGAAATTGTTTCAGGATTTGAGCAGAGATTTATTACAGTGGACTCAGCACTGGGGAATCTGGCTTCAGATGTAAAATTGGTTTAAAAAGAGGCTGACGTAGCTACTGGAAAAATTCAGAAAGTTGAAAAACAAGCGAAGGATCAGTAAGAAATAATTAAACAAATGAATTATAGAATTGCTAATCTGGAGGACCGTCAAAGGAGAAGAAATTTACATCTGTGTGGGTTCAGATCAGACATTGCTTCAGGCTCAAATTTAAATGAAGCAGTAACAGTAGCAAGCTGGCGTCCAAGTTGGTTCTGATGATATAATATGTGTCCATTGGGCTGCCCCACGGAGAAACAGGGAGAGGCAAAGAGACATTGTTATGGTTTTGGCTAGTGAAAAAAAAGCGGAGATGGTTTACAAGTCTTTGAAAAGTTGTGCCACCCTTAAAAAAGATGGGAATGAGATAAGAATTCTGAGAGATCTCTCTTGGGAAACCTTGAGAGCGAGAGCTGCCTTACGCCCAATTTCAAGCCGTTTATATCAAAGTGGAAAAAGGTTTACTTGGGGGTTTCCAGCTGCTATTTTGGTGTTCCAAGAAAATAAGACGTTCGACAAGGTTGCCCGATTTCACCCTTATTGTTTATTCTATCGTTGGAAGTTTTATTGATAAAAATAAGAGCCGATTCAAAAATAAAAGGGCTGACTATTGGGAAAGAAATATATAAAATGCAAGCTTTTGCAGATGATTTGACATTTATAACGGAAGATCCGATTACTGCAGTTCCAACGTTAATACAGACAATAGAACAGTATGGTAAATTTGCAGGGTTAAAAATAAATAAGAGTAAAACGCAATTTATAGTTAAAAACATGACGGAATTACAAGAAAGAAAACTTGAGAATATAACAGGTATGAAAATTGTTAAGAAAGTTAAGTATCTTGGAATATGGTTAACATCTAAAACTATATCTTTAAAAAATGATAATTATATGAAATTAATTGAAGAAATTAAAAGAGATTTAGAAATATGGAACAATTTAAAATATCTTTCATGGGAAGAATTGCCACAATAAAGATGAATATTGTACCTAAGGTATTATTCCTGTTCCAGGTGATACCAATAAATCCAGGAGGGAATTTTTTTAAAAATCTAATGACAATAGTCAGAAAGTTTTTGTGGCAAGGGGAAAAAGCAAGAATAAAGATAAATATTCTAGAGGATATTAAGGAAAGAGGAGGGTTTGCTTTACCAAATTGGAAATTATATTATCAGGCAGCTGCCCTAACATGGATTAGAGATTGGATAGTGTTGGAGGATAAAAGAATATTAACCTTGGAGGGTCACGATTTAATGCTTGGGTGGCATGCCTTTATATGGTATGATAAAGATAAAATACATACATATTTTAAAAGACATACAATAAGAAAGTATCTATTAGAAGTTTGGAAAGATGTAAAAAAAAATCATTTTTTTTAACTATCCCAGACTGGGTTTCCCCATTAGAAGCAATAACTCACCCTAAATTGATACAGGAAATGAAAATATTAAGGTATAAAGATTTGTTAGATGATCAAATGAAATTAAAATCAAGGAATAAACTACAGGAAGAAGGGATTAAAATGGATTGGTGGCAATTTATTCAAATTCAGACTAAATTTCAGAGGGACAGTAAGGTTTATGTCTTTAATAAGAGTAAAAATTACTTAAGTAATTTATTAATTACAAACCGGAGTAAACTAATTGGGAAAGCATATAAATACATGATTGGTCACAAAAATATAGACAACCTTAAAGGACAACATGATAAGTTGGTGTAGAAATATTGGCAGAGAAATTGATTTAGACACATGGGAAAGAGTCTGGACTTTTAATTGGAAAATGACAAAGTCGGTATCGCTAAAGGAAAATCAAATTAAGATGTTTCATAGGTGGCATCTTCCACCAAGTAGAATTGCCAAAATATTCCGTAATATGTCCCCATTGTGGTGGAAGTGTAAAAAAGAAATAGGTTCATATTATCATCAATGGTGGAGTTGTAGCAAAGCTAGGACATATTGGAAAATGATAGGAAGAATAATAAAAGAGCAAGAGATAGAAAAAACTCCGGAATTTTACTTATTAGGTATAACTAAACAGAAATATAAGAAAGATATTTTACATCTAGTTATTCACATAGCGACAGTGGCCAGGATAGTATATGCGCAAAATTGGAAGGGGGAAGATATTCCCAAAGAGGAGGAGGTTATTAAGAAAATATTAGACTGTGCTGAAATGGATATGATGACAAGACGGTTAAATAACCAAGAAGAATCTGAATTTTATGTGATTTGGAATAAAGTGTATACAGTGATCCCCCGTTTATTGCGTCCCCAACCATTGCGAACAGGGTACTTCGCTATTTTTCAACCCGGAAGTCAAAATACCATCTACGCATGCGTGCCCGTGGGCACGCATGCGTAGATGGCAACCGGGAGATCAGCTGCTGGGCGGCTTCCCTGAGTCTTCCCCCTCTTGCTGGCGTCAGCGAGGAGTTTCCCCACCGCCCACGCAAACTCCTCGCTGCCGCCCGCCCTTCGCCCGCCCACGCCGTTCATTCTCGGCGCTTTCGAGCTGAGTCCGGGAGCGAGTTCGCTCCCGGATTCAGCTCGAAAGCGGCGAGAATGAACGGCGTGGAAAAGCCGTTCCACGCCTTTCGTTCTCGGCGCTTTCCAGCTGAGTCCGGGAGCGAGTTCGCTCCCGGATTCAGCTCGAAAGCGGCGAGAATGAACGGCGTGGAAAAGCCGTTCCACGCCTTTCGTTCTCGGCGCTTTCCAGTTGAGTCCGGGAGCGAGTTCGCTCCCGGATTCAGCTCGAAAGCGGCGAGAATGAAAGGCGTGGAAAAGCCGTTCCTTGCCTTTCGTTCTCGGCGCTTTCCAGCTGAGTCCGGGAGCGCTCCCGGATTCAGCTCGAAAGCGGCGAGAGCCAGCGCCCCCCGGACCCCCAACCCGGGTTTGGGGGGCTGCTAGGAAGCCCTCCATGCCGGCGGCAAACAGCCGCGCCCCCCAATCTTCGGCTCCTCGCTAGCGCTGTGGGAGTAAAAACACCGTCTGCACATGCGCAGATGGTGTTTTTACTTCCGCAGCGCTACTTCGCGAAAACCCGCTCGTTGTGGGGGGTCCTGGAACGGAACCCTCGCAACGAGCGGGGGATCACTGTACATGGATAGACAAAAAGAAGAATTTAAAAATGCACAATAGTAGTATGGTTAGGACTTAATTTTTGTGTTTGTACTTTGCTTAGATATGAAGTTTATGGTTTTTTTATAGTAAGGTAATAAGGTAACATAAAATTTCTTCTTTTCACTTAAAGTAATAGGTTAATTTAACATATTAATAATGTATTCTTTTTTCTGTATTGCAGTTTGACTTCTTGAATAAGTGGGGTACTTGCAACCCCAATTTTATGTTAAGTGTGTGTTTGTATGTTTGTCAATTTTAAGAAAATCAATAAAGTTTATTAAAAAAAAGAAAAGAAAATAAGATGTACAGGGTTTGAAGAAACTGGAGCACAAGGAGCTATGGGTGAGACAAAAGAAGCAAAAGAAGGAGAAGATCTTTTCAGCGGTCGTAGTACTCCAGACGAGGAGAAAAGACAAAGAGAGGAACAGCTGAAGGAGTTAACTGAACAGGTGGAGGCCATTAGAAGGGAGCAGAGGAAAAAAAGAGCTCAGTGTGAGATGAAAGTGAAAAAGTGATCTTGTTGCCCCCCCTTTTTTTCAGAGATGTCTTTGGAATGTAGTGTATCTGTTATTCTGGGGGGGGGGGGGAGAAGGAGAAGGGAAAATGATAAAGGAAGTTTAAGGGGGGGAAGTTAAAGAAGTTAAAGAAGGAATTATCTAAATGAGAAGGGAGGGTGGAAGGGGAATTTTTCTCTTTTATTACATTTAAAAGTGGTTGAAAGTGGAGCTCAGTAGTGTGGGAACGCAATCTAGAGAATGCGCCTCATAATTGGACAAGGGTTTTTCTTGTCCTCCCCACATTTGCTGAGGGGAGCACGGGGAGAGGCATGTGGAAGGGGTGACAGGAGTAAGGAAGGGGAAAAAATTAAACCAAGGGCAAAACAAGAGGGTGAAAGAGTTATTTTGGTATATTATGATTGAGTGTAAGATAATGGTTTTAAATGTGAATGGTTTGGGATCAGATATGAAATGTTTTACGATATTAAGGATGTCTAAGCAACATAAGGTGGATATTATGATTTTGACAGAAACACATAAAAGACGGGGAGAAAGGGATAAATTGATTAATGATAGAAATTGGAAATGGTATATGAATCTCGAGGAACGCAAAATAGTAGAGGTACGGCGATTCTTATTCATCAGAGGGTTCCTTTCAAAGAGGTTGGAGTTCAGAAAGATAGAGAAGGAAGGCGGTTATTTGTTAAAGGGAAATTAATCAAAAGAATTTGACATTAGCAGCAATTTATGCCCCGAATACGAAAACAAAACTATAATAAATGCTAAGAGGAAGTTAGATAACTTTATGGAGGGCTCAACTCTTTTGGCAGGAGATTTTAATATGCAGTTAACAAATGGGATTGGAAACAGTAGGATGTTACATTTAAACAGACTTATTATGGTGGATCTTCATGCAGATATTATTCAGGAAGATATCATACATTTAGCTGCATTGATTATATATTAATGAATAGGGGGGCAATATACAAGTTAAAAAAGTAGATATTAAAAGTATTTGGTTATCAGATCATGCCCCACTATTGGCAGAATTGGAAATAGGTCAGGAACGCAATCAAAGAATTTGGAGATATAATGCAGTTGTAACTGCTAGTGAACAAGATAAAGATAAATTGCAAACAGAGTTATGTGAATATTTTAGACTTAATGATGTGAGTGGTATTAATCAATTGTGTGGGATGCATGTAAGGCCTTTATGAGGAGACAATGTATATGTATTGAAGCAGATATTAGGAAGAGGTGGGGTAGAGAAATGGAAATGAAGATAAGGGAAATAGATTTGATACAAGAGCAGTTAAGATTAACTAAAAGTAGAGATTGGAATAGTTTACTGAAATTGAAAAAGAAACAATTGATGGTGTACGAGAAGATCCAATGGAACAAGATGAGAATGACAATGCGACAAAAAACATTGAGTTGAGGGACAAAATCAATGCAGCAAATGGCCAGATATTTGAAGAAGAGGAAAGAAAAATCATGTATATTAGCACTGAGAGACTCTAGTGGAGAGGTTAGATATGGTAAAGAGCAGCTAGAGAAGATAACGAGGAAATATTATGAAGATTTGTATAAAGAGGAGCAGATTAAGATAGGAGACCTCAATGTTGGGAATAATAAATAAATAAATAATAAAGGGTTAAAACAAGCCAAAGCACTGGGCCCGGATGGTTTACAGGGGAATTTTATAAAACTTATATACCGTATATACTCGAGTATAAGCCGAGTTTTTTAGCCCCAAAAATGGGCTGAAAAACACAGCCTCGGCTTATACTCGGGTCATTGACAAAGTCACCACACGAGGGCGCCATTGCTTGAGCCAGAGCGAGGAGGCACCAGCTTTTGTCCCCTCTGGCACGCCGTAGTTCCTCTCCCTAGCTCAAGCAAAGAAGGCAGCCATTTGCAATGGTGAGTCAGATTAAAAAGGCCCCCTGCTGTCAGATTCTCCTCCCCCTCCTTTGAAAGGATTTAAACTGTTTAAAAAATGGTATTTTGTGGTAGTTGCTGTCCTTGCTTGGATAGGATCTAATAATGTGTTATGAGGCAGAGCTAGACAGGAATTCTTTTTCTATCTGTCTATCTTTCTATCTATCTATTTTTCTATCTATCTATTTTTCTATCTATCTATCTATCTATCTGTATCTATTTCTATCTATCTATCTATCTATTTTTCTATCTGTCTGTCTATCTTTATATCTATCTGTCTATCTATCTATCTATCTATCATCTATCTATCTGTATCTATTTCTATCTATCTATTTTTCTATCTAACTATTTTTCTATCTATCTATCTATCTGTATCTATTTCTATCTATCTATCTATCTATCTATCTATCTATCTATCTATTTTTCTATCTGTCTGTCTGTCTGTCTATCTATCTTTCTATCTATATCTATCTATCTATCTATCTATCTATCTATCTATTTTTCTATCTGTCTGTCTGTCTGTCTATCTATCTTTCTATCTATATCTATCTATCTATCTATCTATTTCTATCTATCTATCTATCTATTTTTCTGTGTCTGTCTATCTATCTTTCTATCTATATCTATCTATCTATCTATCTATCTATCTATCTATCTATCTATCTATTTGGTTTTCTATGCTGATAACCTCACAGCAGCTAATGCTGAAGCTCTTCTTTGGATACACTTATTTGTTTGTTTGTTTGTTTATTTATTTAATTGGATTTGTATGCAATCCCTCTCCAAGGACTCAGGGTGGCTCACAGCATATATAAAAACAGAACAATAATGTAAATCCAATTAATGATGAGAAGGAATCCAGTTTTGAAGGATTTTAACTCTTAGGTTTTAGCTTTGTTCCTGATCGAGCTACTTTTTTTACTTTTTAATTTATTGTTAATATTGTTAATTTGTTTACCCTCTTTTAAATTTACAGAGCTAGTTTACTGGTTTTCTTTAAAATAAATATTCTAAAACATGTCTCAATTAATGTAATTTTATTGTTTTCCATTTTTATAAGTTACCAGTAGCCACTGCATTTTCTAACCTCGGCTTATACTCGGGTCAATACGTTTTCCCAGTTTTTGTGGCAAAAATTGGTGCCTCGGCTTATACTCGGGTCGGCTTATACTCGAGTATATACGGTAAATATATTGTTGCCACATTTGGGGAAACTGTTTAATAATATATTGTTAAATCATGATATCCCACAGACATGGAAGCTTTCAGAGATTGTTACTATCCCAAAGATGGATCGAGAATTAAGAGAACCTGGGTCCTACCATCCTATCAGTTTGGCAAATCAAGATTATAAAATATTTATGAAAATATTGGCAAAATAGACTAGAAAATATTTTACCAAAAAGTAATTGAAGAGGATCAATATGGTTAAAATTTGAGTTTTTTCCTTGTTGATTTTTAGGCATGTCATTTCTCCAAATTTATGAATTTCTTTTAATAAAATCGGTGCAGTTTCTATAGGATCCTGTACAATAAAGACAATGTCGTCTGCAAACACTTGTAGTTTAAATTGTTCTCTTTTAATTTTCACACCTTGGATTTGGATATTATTTCTTATGTTGTTCAGTAGCATTTCAATAGCCAGAATGAAAATCAAAGGAGCTAAGGGACATCCTTGACGTACGCCTTTTGTTATTCCTACTTTCTTTGTACTATCAATATTAAAAAGGACTTTAGCAGATTGTTGGGAGTTGATAGCTTTGATTAAGTTGAGAAAGTTATCCCCAAACTTCATATGGTCAATTTGACTTATAAAGTATTGCCAGTGCAAACTATCGAAGGCTTTCCTTACATCCATAAATAATAGTGCTACTGATTTGTCGCTATGTTTATCGTAATATTCAAGGATATTAAGTATTATTCTTGTGTTAGTGGCTATGTTTCTCAAAGGTAAGAATCCATTTTGGTCTGGGTGGATTATGGTATTTAGAATTCTTTTTAAGTGTTCTGCAATTATTGAAGTGAAAATTTGTAATCAGTATTGAGTAATGATATGGGTCTGTAGTTTTCAAGGTATTCTCTATTTTGGTTAACTTTTGGAATTAATGTTATACAAGCTTCTGACCAGGAGTTGGGAAGTTTAGCATGTAACAGCATTTAGCATTGTAAATAACAAGCATTTTACACGAGGTGGACAAAGAAACGGAAACACCTTGAAAAATCATCAAAATATCTTTTAATGTGGTGTTGGTCCACCTTTTGCGGCAAATACAGCCTCAATTCTCCAAGGTATTTATTCATACAAATTGTGAATTGTTTCCAAAGAAATTTTAGCCTATTCTTCAGTTAAAACACCCTCCAGTTCTTTTAGAGACGGTGGTGGAAATCGCCTTCTTACTTGAATCTTTAAAATCAACCATAAATGCTCAATACTGTTGAGGTCTGGTGATTTTGATGCCCAACTTCATTAGAATGTTCCTCATTCCATTCTTTAACACTTCTTGCTCTATGGATTGGTGCATTATCATCTTGAAAGAAGGCATCCCCCTCTGGAAACAGTTCTTGAACCATAGGATGAATTTGGTTGGCCAAAATTCCTAAATAGTAATGGCTGTTAATTCTTCCATGAAGGGAAACCATTGGCCCAGCGGATTTCCAAGAAATAGCACCCCAGATCATCACTGAACCCCTGCCATGTTTGACGGTTGGGAGAAGGCAGTCTGGATGAAATGATTCTTTTGGCTGTGTCCAGACGTAAACACGGCCGGAGGTCGGAAAAAGGGTAAACGATTCATCAGAGAAAATCACATTTTGCCACTGCTCGAAGGACCGTTTCTGGTGGTTTCTACACCACTCTAAATGCTTTGAAACATTTGTCTTTGAGAGCAGAGGTTTTCTAATTGCAGCTCTTCCGTGGAATCCAGATTTGTGAAGTTCCCTTCGAACAGTTTTGTGGAAACTCGGTTCTGTATGTGTCTATTGAGCTCTGCAGTGATTTTAGGAGCTGCGGTCTTGCAATCCGCTCTAATAATTCGCTTTAGAGTCCGACAGTCTCAGACAACTTCGACTTTTGACCAGACCTGTGCTTGGTTGAGGATGTTTTCCTTTCTCTTTCAAAAGCAGTCATTACTTTTTTTTTAATTATTATTTTTTTAATTTTTATTTACAAATATACAAAACATAAAAGTTGATCAAAACAGAAAACAATTAAATCCTACCATAGTATAACAATTTATGAACATAAAAATTTGTAGAAAAAGGGGTGGAAGAGTGAGAAAGAAGGGAATAGAAAAGAAGAGGGAAAAAAGTAGAGAGAACAAAGGAAATAGAGAAGATAGAAAGAGTAAAGGGGTTGGCGAATGTCCAGGGAAGCTGTATTGAAAACGGGAACCAATTCCTAATTTATTAGCTCATTCCCTTGGTTCAGGTTAGTCGTCTGGGTATTTAAGTGCAAGCGTTGAATTAATCTAAATATAGAGATTATAGAATTTAATAGTAAGTATTCTGTCTGTATATATCTAAAGTCTCTTATCACTATAGCAAAAATATGAGAAAGCTATATATCGGATTTGTATCTGGTCGAGTTTGTAACCATCATTTCAATTATGTAGCGTGGTATTCTCTTTTTTTTTCTAACCAACTGTAAAAAGGATCCCAACAGTTATTAAATGAGGACATTGTTTCATTCCTAACTAGTATAGTTAATTTTGTCATCTCTGCACAGTATTTAATTTTTTTAATTATTGCGTCTTTCGGAGGTATATCCTCGTTTTTCTACCACTGTGCGAAGGTTAGTCTGGCTGCTGTAGCTAAATAGACAATTAAATGTATTGGGTTTTAGGCAAATTTTGTCTAAGAATGCCCAAAAGGAAACATTCAGGGTTTTTTTCAATTTTCAAATTTAATATTTCATCGATCCAGAGTCCAATTATATTCCAATACTTCTGCGCTTTTATGCATTGCCACCATAGGTGGAAATCCAGCAATATGGTGAAAGTTTGTTGTTTAGTTTTGTTAATTTTATCGGGGTAACCTGTAGAACATTTTAACTAAGTTCTCTTTGTAAGACGTGGCTATGGTTAGTTTATAATTTCTGCTCCAGAGTAATTGCCATTCATCTTCTTTGATCTCTTTTTTAAGGTCCAAATTCCACTGTTTTACGTTAATTTTTATATTGATATTATCCAATTCGTTAAAATTTAAGTAGCAATAAAATTTCTTAATTAATTGTTCCTGGGGTCCTGTACATAATTTGTCTAATAGAACATTTTTAACTATTCCTGGTTTACTTTTATCCTTATTAAATTTAGTTTGTATCTGTAAGTATTCCCACCATTCCGTTTTTTGACCGAGATTTTCTAATTCTGTCCTAGATCTCATTTCACCATTGAGATTTATTATGTCCTTGTACCTTATTATATTGTTTTTTTTAATGAAAATTAGGATGAACATATGCTTCTAATGGAGCGTACCATAGTGGGATTCCTTTGTAAAGTTTTATCTTAATTTTTTTCCAGGTATATATTAGCAATTTCCTAATCAGATGGTTGGTAAAATATTTGTGGGTCTTAGGCTTTTCATCCCAGAGATAATAGTGCCATCCTAAATGGAGGTCATGACCTTCTAGACTAAGTAGTCTGGTATTAAATAAGCTCATCCATTCTCTCATCCATGATAGGGATGCGGCGATATAATAATCTTTCCAGATTGAGAGTGCCAAGTCTCCTTCTTCTTTTCTATCTTGTAAATATTTTAGGCGAATTCTCGGACGCTTGTTTTGCCAAATGAAATTACAGTGATCCCCCGCTCGTTGCGAGGGTTCCGTTCCAGGACCCCCCGCAACGAGCGGGTTTTCGCGAAGTAGCGCTGCGGAAGTAAAAACACCATCTGCGCATGTGCAGATGGTGTTTTTACTTCCGCAGCGCTAGCGAGGAGCCGAAGATTGGGGGCGGCGCGGCTGTTTTAAAACGTCGCCACCGGCATGGGGGGCTTCCTAGCAGCCCCCCAAACCCGGGTTGGGGGTCCGGGGGGTGCTGGCAAGCCCCCCATGCCGGTGGCGACGTTTTAAAACAGCCGCGCCGCCCCCAATCTTCGGCTCCTCGCTAGCGGGCAGGCAGGCCGTTCGCTGGCGCTCCCTCTCGCCGCTTTGGAGCTGAGTCCTG
This sequence comes from Erythrolamprus reginae, assembly GCF_031021105.1. Lineage (NCBI taxonomy): Eukaryota > Metazoa > Chordata > Lepidosauria > Squamata > Dipsadidae > Erythrolamprus > Erythrolamprus reginae. The sequence goes on along the minus strand of NC_091951.1, from coordinate 214,551,784 downwards.
AAGCGAATTCGCTTCAGGACTCAGCTCCAAAGCGGCGAGAGGGAGCGCGGACAAACCGTTCGCTGGCGCTCCCTCTCGCCGCTTTGGAGCTGAGTCCTGAAGCGAATTCGCTTCAGGACTCAGCTCCAAAGCGGCGAGAGCTAGCGCCAGCAAACGGTTTGTCCGCGCTCCCTCTCGCTGCTTTGGAGCTGAGTCCTGAAGCGAATTCGCTTCAGGACTCAGCTCCAAAGCGGCGAGAGCTAGCGCCAGCGAACGGTTTGTCCACGCTCCCTCTCGCCGCTTTGGAGCTGAGTCCTGAAGCGAATTCGCTTCAGGACTCAGCTGGAAAGCGGCGAGAATGAACGGCGTGGGCGGGCGAAGGGCGGGCGGCAGCGAGGAGTTTGCGTGGGCGGTGGGGAAACTCCTTGCTGATGCCCGCTGCTCGCCCTCCCGCCAGCAAGAGGGGGAAGGCCCAGGGAAGCCGCCCAGCAGCTGATCTGCCGGGCGCCATCTACGCATGCGTGCCCATAGAAAAAAGGGCACGCATGCGCAGATGGTGTTTTGACTTCCGGGTTGAAAAATCGCAAATTACCCTGTTCGCAATGGTTGGGGACGCAATAACCGGGGTATTACTGTACTGGTAATTTTATTCAGTTTTGTAAAAAATTCTTGTTTCAATTGGATTGGAATTGTTTGGAATAGGAATAGTATTTTGGGCAAGATGTTAAGTTTTATGGCCGCTATTCTGCCTATTAATGAGAGTTGTAGTTTCTTCCATTTTGTCAAATCAGATTGTATTTTGTCTATTAGTTTATTATAGTTATTTTCTTTTAGGCTGGACACTTTATTCGTCAAATTAATGCCAAGGTATTTGATTTTTTTTACTATCTGGATGTCTAGTTTGGCCTTTAGAATGGCTTTCTGTGATTCTCTCATGTTTTTGGTTAAAATTTGGGTTTTGGTTTTATTTATTTTAAGTCCTGCTACCGTGCCGTATTCTTCTAGGATGGCAAGTAATTTAGGTCCTGATTCTAAGGGGTCCTCTAAAATAAATACAAGGTCGTCCGCAAATGCTTGTAGTTTATAAATTTCATTTTTGCACTTTAGGCCTTTTATATCTTCCTTTTTTCTAATGATTCTTGTTAGGACTTCTAGTGTTAAGATGAAGAGTAATGGAGACAATGGGCAACCTTGTCTAGTTCCTTTGTGTAAGAAGATTTTTGTTGAAATGTCTCCATTGAGGATAATGTAAGCTGATTGATAAGTGTATATAGCTTTTATTGCGTTTATGAATTTAGGACCGAATTCCATATATTCAAGTTGTTTAAGTATAAATTTCCAGGACACATTATCGAAAGCCTTCTGGGAGTCAAGGAATATTAATGCCACTTGTTTTTCGCTGTGGGATTCATAGTATTCCAGGGTGTCCAATATTATTCTGGTGTTATTCTTTAACTGTCTCCCTGGAAGGAAGCCATTTTGATCCGAATGTATGAATTGGTTTAGAAAGTTTTTAATTCTACTGGCTAAGATAGAACTGAAAATTTTATAATCTCCGTTTAAAAGAGAGATAGGTCGATAATTGGCTATATCTGTAGGGTCCATATCCTTTTTTGCTAATAGTGCTAAATTAGCTTCTGTCCAGGATGTTGGAATTATGCCTTTGTCTAGGGCCTCATTCAGCGTTTCTAACAGAGCCTTTTCCATTTCAATGGGAAGATCTTTATAGAATTCAGGTGGAAGGCCATCGGGGCCAGGGGCTTTATTATTTTTCTGACTTTTGATTGCTTCTTTTAATTCTGTAGTAGTAATTGCCTTATTTAGTATGTCTTTCATTTCTTTTGGTATTTTGGGGAGATTGGCCTGATCAAGAATTTCTTGTATTTTTTGCTCTTGTAAGTTATTAGGTGTATTTTCATGATTGTCATAAAGATTGCTATAGAAATCCCTAGCTATCTGGGTTTTTTTTCCAAGTCGTGGCATAGTTCCCCGTTTTTTGTTTTGAGACAGTTTATGAGTTTCTTTTCTCTTTGTTTTTTGAGTTTGTTAGCTAACCATTTGCTAGGTTTATTAGCATTTTCGAAATTATATTGATTGCTGCTTTTAATTTGTTGTGCTAGATTTTGTTGATCTACTAAGTTTAATCCGTGTTTTATCTGGGACATTTTTTGTTTCATTTCTTTCTTTTGGTGATGTTTTTGTAAATTTTCTTCTAGTGATTTATATTCTTCTTCTAACTTATCCAATTTCCGCTTTTTTAGTTTATATTCTTTAGCCATGTATGAAATAGCAATTCCTCTAGTTACAGCTTTGGCAGTGTCCCATACGTTTTGAACACTTGTTTGTTCTTTAGTATTTTCTTGAAAGAAGAAATTCATTTCCATTTGAAGTTTCTGTTTGAAATTTTCCTGATTAAGAATAGATTTCTGAAGCGTCCATCTAGAACATTGTTTAGTTCCTTTCCATATTACTTTTAGCACATTATGGTCTGAGATAAAGTTAGGTTCTATCTCTACCGATTGAATTTTTGTATTAAGTTCTATTGAAGTCCAGACCATATCTAGTCTTGACCAAGATTAGTGTCTGTCTGAATAGGAAGTGAATTTTTTATGATTAGGATTTCTATCTCTCCAACTATCTTTAAGTTTTAATTCTTTAACTAAATCAAAAAAGACTTTGGGTAAGATTCTTTTCTTTTGTTTATTCCTTCCATCATTATTATAGTCCAGTTCCTTATCAATTATTCCATTAAAATCCCCTAATAAACAAATATTGTCCGTAGCATGTTCATTAATAGTAATTAATAATTTTTTATAAAAAATTTCTTGGCCTTCGTTCGGGGCGTATATGTTAATTAAGGTTATTATTTCTGATTCTTTTTGTAATTATAATATCAAGACTCTACCCTCTGTATAATAGGGTTAATATAGCAAATTACACCTCTTTTTTTCCCCGGTGCTAACGATGAGAATAGATTCCCTAATTTATTTCTTTTTAGAAGATGCTCGAATTTATTTTTAATGTGTACTTCTTGCATTGCGATAATATCTAGGTTTAGTTTAGCAATTTTATTTAGAATTTGATTTCTTTTTTTGGCGCATTCAAGCCATTTATATTGATTGAATATAATTCAATTCCCCAGTTAGTCATTTTTTGTACCAAATTCGAGTTATCTGTATTTGGGTCTAGTTGCCCTAGTACTTCTAGTCTCTTTTGGTATGCCTGCGTAGCCATTATTTCCCGTAGTTATATTATCAATAGCCAATATTCCTTCTGGTCTGTTTGGAATCTGGTCCGTTAGTTGATCAGTAGTTGGCAGAGGGTTCCTTGTTTCCTTATAATTTTTTGTATCAGCCGTCTGGTCGCTAGTAAAGTTTTTTTCAAAGAATTCTTCGGCTTTATCAATTGAGACTATTTTTATTTTTTTATCTTGCCAAGTCACTAGCATTCCCTTTGGGACTAGCCATCTGAAATTAATGTTATACCTAGTCAGTTTGGCAGATAGAAAAGTATATGGCTTACGTAGGTCTCTTACATGTTTCGGAACTTGCTTTATGATAACCAGCTGTCTCCCTTTGTATTCTATGGGGTCTTCACGAGCTGTATGGAGTATTTCGTCCCTGACTGATTTTTTAACTAATTTAATATGGACTTCCTTGGGGAGGTTGTGGCGTCTGGCGTAGCTGGTGTTAATTCTATATATTTCGTCGATTTCGTTTAGCATTGTGTCTTTTTCTATGCCCAACGCCTTTGACAGAATGTCTGCCATGATGTCTGGTAAATCCTCACTTTTCTCCTCCCTGAACCCCTGCCATGTTTGACGGTTGGGAGAAGGCAGTCTGGATGAAATGATTCTTTTGGCTGTGTCCAGACATAAACACGGCCGGAGGTCGGAAAAAGGGTAAACGATTCATCAGAGAAAATCATATTTTGCCACTGCTCGAAGGACCGTTTCTGGTGGTTTCTACACCACTCTAAATGCTTTGAAACATTTGTCTTTGAGAGCAGAGGTTTTCTAATTGCAGCTCTTCTGTGGAATCCAGATTTGTGAAGTTCCCTTCGAACAGTTTTGTGGAAACTCGGTTCTGTATGTGTCTATTGAGCTCTGCAGTGATTTTAGGAGCTGCGGTCTTGCAATCCGTTCTAATAATTCGCTTTAGAGTCCGACAGTCTCAGACAACTTCAACTTTTGACCAGACCTGTGCTTGGTTGAGGATGTTTTTCTTTCTCTTTCAAAAGCAGTCATTACTTTTGAGGCATTACCTCTTGAAATGCCAAACATTCGGGCACTTTCTGTTACACTAGTGCTTGCCATTCGAGCACCAACAATTTGGCCTCTTTGAAAGTCTTAGAGGTCTGCCATTTCTAGAAGGTTATAACTAATTTCCTTAAATTTCTGTTTTAAAAAAAGGTAGTTTAAAAAAACATATCAAATAACAGAATTTTTAAAAAATGACAAGTTTTGATTGATTTGAACATGTTCAAACATTATGATGCCAAAAAGTCAAGTAATTCCATTATTTTGTCCACCCCCTGTAGGTTCCAATATGTCCTGGTGGTGTTTATAGAATTCAGCGGGAATTCCATCCGGACCTGGAGTTTTGTTGTTTGTTGTTTTTTTGTTGTTAGGACCGTTATGATTAGATGGTGGTGAAGTATCCCATGTGGCCAAAAGGCTGTGGCTGAATGTGGATTTTTGTGATGAAAGGGCTGGGACGAATAGCTAGGGGCCTTTGGGCGAGGGAGAGAATGCAGCGGCCGATCAGCTGCTGCGGAAGAAAGAGCTTCATCCAATAGGCGGAGGCAAAAAGTCCCATCCCCGCATGCGGATATGGAGGGGAGAGCATTGCATTACAGGTGTGGGTACACACACACGCCCTATCACCCGCAAGCACATCCTTTTGGCACCTGGATCACTAAAGGTTCGCCAACACTGGACTAAATCTTTACCCCCAGTGGCTGACCCAAATTGGATCTTGCAACATTATTAAACAAACTATATATTTATGCAAAAATTATAATGAAAGTCCATAACCAGAAGAGAATTGGTGTGTTTCTCAGGATATATGAAAAGGCTGAGATGAAGAGCTGGGTCAAAGATCCTTTATAGAACATGCACAACATACAGAAAATTGTTTGAGGAAGAAAAGAGGGAGGAGATTTGAATTCTGCCACCTGGCATGTACTGCAGGGCTGAAATCAAGGGAACAGCAATCAACAATGGTGTCTCCATGCATAAACAAGAATATTCAGTTGCCCTATGTCTGTCTGTCTGTCAATCTCTCTCCCCACCCCCTCCCTCCCTTCAGATAATCCCATAGATCAGGGGTAGGCAAAGTTGGCTCTTCTATGACATGTAGACTTCAACTCGCAGAATTCCTGAGCTAGCATGATTGGCTCAGAAATTCTGGGAGCTGAAGTCCACAAGTCATAGAAGAGCCAACTTTGCCTACCCCTGCCATAGATGAACACCTATGATGTTCAATTAACAGATCTTTTTCTTCATTTGTTTCATAACAGACGGAATCCCATTCTCTAGCCACATCCTACACTGTTGCACAGAAGATGCAGGAGGTCTGCCAGAATGTCTTAACCAACCTGCAGAGCCTTCCTGAACATCTTTAACAAAAAGTCCAACAGGCTCAGTGTGATTTAACAGAGCTACAAGCTGTCCTCTCTACTGCCACATCCTTCCAGGATCTTCCCAGTGGCTTCGTGAAAGAAACCACAGAGAAATTAACAAGGCCAGGAAGGCTCTGTATGAAGTCATGGAATATATAGCTAAATACACTTGCCAGCCATGGGTCCCTATTGTCCTCCTGAATATTCAGCAGAGGAATCCATAAAACACAATAACGTATATTAGTTCTTTACTCTTAATAATTTATGAAACAAATAACATATATTAATTCTTGCTATTAATAATATTGAGAACTGGGGTCTTCAGATGCACTCCTTGGACAAGACGTAGGTGGCAGGGCTCTTAGAAAATGAGAGAAATTGATTGACCTTTTAAAAGTAATTATTAGCCACTTCCATATTATGCATGATTCTTTTAATATTATATACTTGTAAGTGTACTTTATGTTGACTAATAGCCAAATACTCAACTGTACAACTTAAGAATTTTAATTACTATAGAGATTTAAGGTTTTAATAAGTGAGAGGCAATTGTACATTTGTTTACACAAATAAAATTGCAATTAAACAGCTGTGATGTGGCAACGTGTAAGTGGTGGGTTCTAGTATTTGATCTGGTTCTTGAAGGCTGCAATTTATTATACAGTATTCCATTTTAGAGGTAAGATAGGTTGTTTGATTCATTCTTGCATGCCATTTCAAAAGAAGTCTCTTAAAAGGATAAGTTTCTCTGCATGTATGCAGCTCTATCAAAAACCTAACTGCCCAAAAATAGTTTAATTCATTTTTATAAAGGTTCACTGATGTTAGACTTGCTTCCTGCTGCGCCCAATCTCAAAATTACTAGACATAGCTTATTAAACATATACTAATAGAAATAAAAGTTCAGAAAGGACCAAACAGAAGGGGAGAAGAATTGGGTTCTTGCTCAAGTCTTTCATCAAAATAGTGCAGTGATAAGAGGTTTTTGTGAAAGAGGTAGGTAAGGAGGATTTAGAGGGGGTTTTCAGGGACAAGGAGGAAATGAATGGCTAAAGAGGTCAGAAAGAACAATTAACAGAAAATCAAAGGGTGGAACTACAACAGAATCAATGTGGCTGCTGCACTGAGGAGAGATATGCTTAGTAAATTCTCGGCGTTCTCCTGAACCCAAACCCAAATTTTTGCCGAACTTCCGGGTTTGGCATTTGGGAGAATGGCGAGAAGCGCCCCTGCTGTTTCGGAATGTGACTGCCGGGCAGCGGCGTTTCGCGGCATGCTCCCGAACACAAACTTTTGCCGAATTTTCGCAAATGTTGGGGTTTGGGTTCAGCAACTTTGCGAGTTCGGTTCGCTCAACACTAATTATGGCCATTAACTCACAGAGCTTGTTGCTCAAGCTTTGAGCATTCGTGCATATTACCCTAAGAACATTATTACATCTATTTTATTTACAGCTCCCTTTTCATAAACTTTCGGACTGGTTCACAAGAACCGGTAGCCTCTCGCTGGTGCCATTACGATAATGTCACAAAACCGGATTGGTCAGTGCCGGTCCGTGGGCTATAAAGATGGTTCTCGACTTACGACCAGGATTGATTCCAAACTTTCAGCTGTTAAGTGAGACATTTGTTAAGTGAGTTTAGCCCCATTTTACTACCTTTTTTTGGCCATTGTTGTTAACTGTAGGTGATAAGTTATTAACATGGTCGTTAAATGAATTTGGCTTCAGCATTGATTTTGCTTTTCAAACTGTTGCAATAGATGATGAGATTTATTTATTTATTTATTTAATCAATTAATTAATTAATTGGATTTGTATGTTGACCCTCTCCGAGGGCTCAGGGCGGCTCACAGCATATACAAAAACCAAAACAATCATATAAATCCAATTAATACTACATTAAAAACAACCATTAAATTCTATTAAAAGAAAGTAAAACCTATCAAACCAATCATTCAACACTCATACTTCAAACTTTCATTGATCAGGGGGAAGATCTAAAAGTCCCAAGCCTGTCGGCAAAGATGAGTTTTTAAGCTCTTTTGGAAGGCAAAGAGGGTGGAGGCAGTGCAAATCTCTGGGGGGAGCTGATTCCAGAGGGCCGGGGCTCCCACAGAGAAGGCTCTTCCCCTAGGTCCCACCAGCTGACATTCTTTGGTTAATGGGATCCTAAGGAGGCCAACTCTGTGAGACCTCACCGGTTGCTGGCATTCGTACGGCAGAAGGCAGTCTCGGAGATAATCTGGTCGTATGCCATGAAGGGCTTTATATTGACCTTGGGACACAGCAGTGGTCATAAGTACTAACCAATTGCCAAACATCTGAATTTGATTACATGATCAAGGGATTGCTACAAAGGTCGTAAGTTTGAAAAGGGGTCATAAGTTCCTATTTTCACTGCCATTGTAACTTTCAACAGTCACTAAATGAACTCTAAATGAACCCTAATGACTACTTGTCCTATGACTACCTAATCCTGTTTACAATATTTTGAATTCTCCCATTAAGGAATAAAAAAATCTATAGCTATATGATACAATGGATATTTTAGAACCAAAAATGCAAAATTGGATTTAAAAGAAAGTCAGAAATTGTTTGGTTTCGTGAAGCATGTGATTTCATATTTCATTGTATCTAACTTTGTACAAGTTGTGAAACTGGTTACTTTGAACTGGGTGTCTATTTTTATTTTTATTTTGTTCCTAGTGTATATTTGGAAATTTAAAATAGAATATATTTGCTACTACCAAGCCCATTCCTGAGGAAAGAAGAACTGTCTATATATATATTAGGGCAGTGAATGTATTTCAGTACAGAATCTCTCTAATGTGAAGTCACATTATTAGTAACAGTAATCCTCAACTTAAGACTGCAATCGAAGCCAGAATTACAGTTGTAAGTTGTTGCAGTCCTAAATCGAGGCATCACATGGATTCAAAAAGGATGCAAACGGTGACAAATGTAAGGCAATCGCCGAGCATCCAACTGCGATCATGTAACCATAGAGATAGGGATACGCAGCCACCATAACTCATAAAATAAGTGGAGAGAGAGAGTTGGACTAAAAGTTGCTTCCGCCCTAGGTTGCCATGATCCCCTCTATGCTTTGTGCCACAATGATGGTGCTTCTCTGTTCTCCATGAACAGACAACTACCCACAGGAAATGCAGAGGCCAAAGGTTACCAAAAGAGTCAGCCACCGGCCATTCCTAGACCCAGGTGACTTGCCCTCCTTCTGTAGGCATAGAGAATGGCCATTGTTTACCTGTTGCCAAGGGAACCAGATTGGCAGTTGCCCCTCCCCGGAACTTAGCTGCCCTTTCTCACTGGGTGAAGTCTCACCATGGCAGTAAGAAAGTGGTGCAGGGTAAGTGTGGATATCTCAAATGCGAAGAATTTGGCAGTAGGGGAGGAAGTTTATGCTTCCCAACTCTTCTGACATGTCTATTTTACTTCACAGAGAATTTGGAAAAGAATACAGAATTTATTTTGCTGTGAAAGCCAAGAAGAAGACCTTGCCAGGACTCCTCGCTCTTCTCCCTCCAGGTACCACCTCCCCCTTCTCCTTAAACCCTGGGCATGGTGGGATTTTGTGGGAAAACACATGGAAAGGTTTACATACAATGAACCTAGAAATTTATTTATTTATTTATTTATTCATTCATTCATTCATTCATTTATTTATTTATTTATTTATTTATGCCTAAAAACCCCTTTATAAAAAAAGCATACACACAAACATACCATACATAAAATTGCATAGGCAAGGGGAGATGTCTCAGTCCCCCCATGCCTGACGGCAGGGGTGCCTTTAAAGAAGTTTACGAAAGGCAAGGAGGGTAGGGGCAGTCCTAATCTCTGGGGGGAGCTGGTTCCAAAGGGTCGGGGCCACCACAGAGAAGGCTCTTCCCCTGGGTCCCGCCAGCCGACATTGTTTAGTCGACGGGACCCGGAGAAGGCCAACTCTGTGGGACCTATCCGGCTGCTGGGATTTGTGCAGCAGAAGGCGGTCTCATAGATATTCTGGTCCGGTGCCTAACTCTTAAATTAAGTTTAAGAGTTTCTTCCTCTACAAATACACTACTTTGTAAATTGTTACTTTGTTGTAAATTGTAATCTTAAATGAAATTACCATTAAAAAAAGAAATAGTTCTACGAATTATAAAGAGAACTAAGAGTTTATAAGCATTGTAATAAAAAACTACAACGAATTGAATAATTAAAAGTGTTCAAATGGATTAGTAGCAATTTTTAAACATCTGATTGGCAAACAGATGGAAAAAATTATATTTCCAAGCACATCTAGTTTGCTGTTCTGCTCAATTTTACTGAGATCATACACAAACACACAAACATACAAATGTACATAATACAAAAGCTACTGAAGTAATAATTCTTAAAGAACATCCAAAAAGCTACCAATTTTTCAGTGTTTTTTTAAAACATATTTTCCTCTGTCGCTCATGTCAGGGATAAAAGCTGTATTATCTCATTTCAAACATTTTATACCAGTGATGGTGAACATATGGCATGGGTGGCACAGGTGGCACACAGAACCATATCTGCTGGCACACAAACCCTTACCCTAGCTCAGCTCCAGCACACATGTGCGCATCGGCCAGCTGATTTTTGCCTCATACAGAGGCTCTGGGGGACATTTTTGGCTTCCGGAGGGCTTCGGAGGGGAATGGGGTAGGGCAAAATAGCCCTCCCCAGGCTCCGGGGAAGAATCTGGAACCTGGGGAGGGTGAAAAACGGGCCTACCGGGCCCACCAGAAGTTGGGAAATGGGCCTCCAGGTGGGCAGGGAAGGCAATTTCCGAACTCACCAGACAGTGAATTATGGGTGTGGGCACTCACACAGGTGCGATAGTGTTTGTGTGTGCACTTTCGGCACCAAAGGGAAAAAAGGTTCGCCATCACTGTTCTGTATGATTTCTTCAAAATGATGAAGGTTGGGTTTCAGGGAGGGATGAAATGAATTATTTGTGACAGACAAGTTTCATAGACTTATGCTAATCAGAATACGAGGAGCACATTATCTTTCCCTTCCTAATAGTTTTTTTTTAAAATTTCCCTCCCATGAAAGATAATGGGGGGTGGGGAGGAAAGTGCCCTGGGAGCTCTAGAACCGGGTACTTTTGTCTTCCAATTAATGCAATTGTCAGACTATTAGTAAACCAAACTCAATGTTATGTTTCCTGCCTAGCCCTTTCCTTTCTCCCTCCTGCTTGCTTGCTCGCTGTTGGGCATGCACAAAGCAACCCGTAGCCTGGACCTTATTCGCTCTGTACTGCCCACAGCGAATAAAGCCTTTCCTTTCTCTGGGTGCTGGGAGAAGCTTCTTTGTCCGAGCGCCCAGAGAAGCGAAACGCTTTATTCGCTCTGAGCCACCCAGAGAGAATAAAGCCTTTCCTTTCTTCATTCCTTTCTCTGGGCAGTGGGAGAAGAATCCTCGTCCCAGCACCCTGAGAAGCGAAACGTTTTATTCACTCTGGGCAGTCGAGAGAAAGGAAAATCAGGACTTTATTCACATTAATTAAAAGGCGCCACCAAATCCCTGGTGGTTCCAAATCCCCGGCGGCTCGCCGAGCGCAGGTGTCCATGAGCGGCTGTAGGAGAGCGGCAGTGGCAGGGGAGGGTCAGGAGGGAACTTAACTTGGACAATGGCAGCATCTCCATTTGGATGGGCCTGTGAGGGGGATGTCTGTGGCTTTGCAATTCTCTGCCGCTCATGGACAACTGCGGAAAAGAAGCGATCACCTCCAGCGCTCCCATTCCAGCCTGTCCTTTATTTATAAGGCAGTAAACCTGGACAATGAGGGAGTTTTCCAGCTGCAGAGTATTCCAAAGCAACAGCCATCCCCCTCACATGCCCATCCAAAGGCCCACTATTACCTACCGGCGTCCAGTGGTCCTCGAGCTCGAAATCCTCGAAACTGTAAAAATAAAGTTTTGTAAAAAGGGGAAAGCCAAGGCCACAAGGGCAGCCACAGAAGAATTTGAAGCAAGGCAATCTAAGATAGCAGCGACCACAATCAAAGCTTCCTCATAGACGATTCTGTGAGACCTCCACTCTCTATATAGGGAGAGACAAAGTGGGCAGGTTGATTGGAGAACCAGCAAATCAGCAAACTGCTGGCTCGTCAATCACTCCCAGAGCATGCCCAGATATTTTTTTTGGAAAAAAATTAAAATTAAATTAAATTGAAAAAATGTAAAGTCACTTCCAGGATTACTGGATCTGTAATCCCGAAAGTGACGTCTGCTGGTCAGCTGAAGCTGCGCACACAGATTCATTTTTACCGGTAGAACGGCGTTCCACCCCATGGTTGCTGCCCATCCCTAGGCACCACTGGAGGTCTGCAGAGTCTGTAAGATCCTCTCCTCAAAATGGCTTTCATGCAGAGGGGCCTTCAGGGGCAAAAAGATGGGTAGGCTGACAGGCCAGGCTGAGAAAGGAGAGGCTCAGCTACAGATGGATGTTTTTGACATGCCACTTCTTCTTTTGGGCAGGACTGGAGGAGGAGGAGGAGGAGGAGGAGGAGGAGGAGGAGGAGGAGGAGGAGGAGAGAAGATACTTGCTGGGGTAAGTACGCTTCTGCAATGTGGTCAGTGAGTGGCCAATTCTCAAATCTGGGTGGGGGAAGGGTGGAAATCCCACTGGGGGGAACTTGGCCAGCCTAGAAAACTGAAGAAGAGCTCTTTGGATAGTTTTTACTTGCAGGTATCGGTGGCTGGGGCTGCCAGGACCCCAAATGGCTCTAAGGCTGGCAGGGACCTGGCCTTCATGGGGTGACTGTTCTCACAGCCGAGGGACTCTGAAGCCCCCAAGAAGGTGGCTAGGAGTAAAGTTTACAAGAGGGGAGGCATCTCTACCCCCTTCCTCTACTTTGGCTAACAGAAGAATGACTCAAGCCCTTCATTCTCTCCCCAGGATGGTGATCCCAACCAAATGGACTCCAGGGCTCTCCCCTATTTTGGAGTCCATTAAGGAAATGGTAAGGCCACTGGTAAGACCCCCTCCCCACTGTAATGGCAGACATCCTGCCAAGAAATTATGCCAATAGATATACAGTGATCCCCCATTTATTGCGTCCCCAACCATTGCGAACAGGGTACTTCGCGATTTTTCAACCCGGAAGTCAAAATACCATCTACGCATGCGTGCGTTTTTTCTATGGGCACGCATGCGTAGATGGCAACCGGGAGATCAGCTGCTGGGTGGCTTTCCTGGGTCTTCCCCCTCTTGCTGGCGTCAGCGAGGAGTTTCCCTACCGCCCACGCTAACTCCTCGCTGCCGCCCGCCCTTCGCCCGCCCACGCCGTTCATTCTCGCCGCTTTCGAGCTGAGTCCTGAAGCGAATTCGCTCCCGGACTCAGCTCGAAAGCGCCGAGAGACAGCGCCAAGGAACGGGCCTGTCCACGCTGTCTCTCGGCGCTTTCGAGCTGAGTCCGGGAGCGAGTTCGCTCCCGGACTCAGCTCGAAAGCGCCGAGAGACAGCGCCAAGGAACGGGCCTGTCCACGCTGTCTCTCGGCGCTTTCGAGCTGAGTCCGGGAGCGAGTTCGCTCCCGGACTCAGCTCGAAAGCGCCGAGAGACAGCGCCAAGGAACGGGCCTGTCCACGCTGTCTCTCGGCGCTTTCGAGCTGAGTCCGGGAGCGAATTCGCTCCCGGACTCAGCTCGAAAGCGCCGAGAGACAGCGCCCCCCGGACCCCCAACCCGGGTTTGGGGGGCTGCTAGGAAGCCCCCCATGCCGGCAGCAAACAGCCGCGCCGCCCCCAATATTCGGCTCCTCGCTAGCGCTGTGGGAGTAAAAACACCATCTGCACATGCGCAGATGGTGTTTTTACTTCCGCATCGCTACTTCGCGAAAACCCGCTCGTTGCGGGGGCTCCTGGAACGGAACCCTCGCAACGAGCGGGGGATCACTGTAATATTTGCATTCTCATTTCAGGAGCCATCAGAAGAAGAAAGTGGCCAGTGTTCAGGGTAGGTAAAAAAACGTGCAGAGGGTAGGTATCTCTCCTTCTGCTGCTGCTTGTGTCAAAGGACAGGTGACACAGGGCAGTCCCACTGGCAGGCAAAACCCCTTGGCAGGCCAGCTGGAAGGGCTCTTGGAGCCTCCACATAGCCACTTTTGCAAAATGGGCCATGGCTGCTTTTGATCTTTGTCCCCTTTGTTTTCTTCCCCCAGAGAGACATTGTATACAATTTGGATGCGAAAGCCCTTGGAGGTAAGAAACCTTTGGCAGGGGGGCAGAGGGTTAGTAATAAGACTCTCACTCGGTTGCTATTTTGTACCCTTTATTCGGTTGACAGAACACTAACTATACGCGGCTACTGTGACAGCTCGTACGCAAGATAGAGAGAGTGCGTAATACAGTGGATTTCCCTATTTATACGTTTCAGAGCAGCAACAGCAGCTCTTGACATTGATACAATTCTGGCGCCAAAACCCGGGAGCCTATTGGAACAAGGTAAACAACTTCAACCTTTTTACATGAAATGTGCTTGATAACTGATCTTCCATACATAACACCCTCCCCTTTTTGGATTAGTTACAGGTCACTCGGAGAGGCAAGTGATGAAATCCTCCAATCTAGGAGGTCTTCTTGCTGTTCTCTCGGACCTGCGCAGTTCATTTAATTTCTGAACATCCAAGGAGGAGGAGGGTTCCTCATAATCTGTGTTGGGAGCTACCGGCACCGCTTGCATGTCCTTCCCTGCGAGGAATCCGGCAGACCCCTGGCAGCACCCACAGCGGCGGAGCCTTCACCGCTGGAGCGGTCTTGGTGGCACAGTAAGTCCCAATCAATGTCCCCTTGTCTGGTTTGCATTTGGCTGCGGCTGGGTCGGTTAGAACTCCCTGTGGGGAGTGAAGGTTCAGAGGCTCCATTACTCTGATTGGTGAGCCCCTGCCGGAGGCTGGCTGTTTCCAGCCGCCTCCTTTTATGGTTTTTGGACCCGTTTTTTCTGTGATATTCCCTTTCACCCACTGGTTTCCCCCGTCAAAATTCTTTACATAAACAGCTTGCCCCACAATGAATGACCTTTCAGGGGATTCAGAGCAGTCATGTCTGACCTCAATGTATGATGGATGTAGTCTGACCTCAATGTATGATGGATGTAGTCTGACCTCAATGTATGATGGATGTAGTCTGACCTCAATGTATGATGGATGTAGTCTGAAATTATGCCAATAGATATACAGTGATCCCCCGTTTATTGCGTCCCCAACCATTGCGAACAGGGTACTTCGCGATTTTTCAACCCGGAAGTCAAAATACCATCTACGCATGCGTGCGTTTTTTCTATGGGCACGCATGCGTAGATGGCAACCGGGAGATCAGCTGCTGGGTGACCTTAGCTTCCTTCCCATTAAGAGTTCAGCCGGGCTTTTATTGGTGGCTGTGCTAGGTGTTATATGTTGGGACAAAAGGAAGGTGTCCAGGCGTTCCTGGATGTTACCAGGTTGAGACCTTTTTAGGGCCTCTTTGGCCACACGAACAAATCTCTCCGTCATCCCGTTAGCCCAACCTGCATGAGGAGAGACCAGGGCATGCCTGATGCCCAATTGTGCCAGGAATAATTCAATCTGCCTAAATGTAAACTGAGGGCCATTGTCAGAAACCAGCACATCTGGGCATCCATGTGTGGCAAACAACCTGTGTAAGACTTGTATAGTTGCACAAGAGGTAGTAGATCCCAAGAGTATAATATCTAGCCATTTTGAATATGCGTCCACAATGACCAGGAACGTGTGTGGGCCCTGCCAGATCAATACCCAGCTAGGAAAATGGCCCATCTAGTCATCCTAGTGGATACAAACGGTGGTGTAGGCTTCCCTTCTGCTAACACACCCAGTAGGGGCTTGTGGTCCGTGACAAGCTCAAAATGCCTTCCAAATAGGTAGTGGTGGAACTTTTTAACCCCTGCCACCTGGGCTAAGACTGTCACGCTGGGGTTGACAGCCTCCCAAGACATTAAGAAACATCCAGTAGTTAGATAGTTAACTCTGTTTATTAATGTAGCTCCTCACTCTCTATGATGTAACTGCTTTTCTCACTTCCTCCACCTTGCAGGAAGAGAAGAAGAAGACATGTTTAATCTGGTCTTTGTCTCTTAGAGATGTAGACATATTTTTTCTGCCTCTCCAGGCAAACTTTATTTTTCTACTTTTTACAATAAAAGTTTGGTTCATTTTAATATGAATAGTTGTGCTTTAATATCCATTGACCTCCGGAAAGCCTTGCCTCAGTTCTAACGGACTGAGCACTCTGCGGTAAGATCTTTCTGATCCAACATGGTACCGAGAGTTTGGTTCCTTATTAAAGCAACAACAGCTTACATACCATAAGCACACTGGCTGCTTCCTGATGCCAGCAAAAAGGAAAAAAAATCCTTTGACTCAGAGTTACATCGATGCAATTTCCAAGAGGCAGTTAGCTGACCTCAAAGTCCTCATTCGTGCAACGGAAGAGAAACGGAATCTCATCATGTCTCAGCAGCATATGCTGGAATCCTCTGATGCTGACGACCTTCAACAAACTGTAAGTCACTCTTACATGATTGAAAAAGGGAACGGAGAAGAAGTTAAAACTGTCCTTGGGGCCCCATAGACACTACTTCTACTCAGCCGAGTGATGAAGAGGTGGAGGAGGAAACCCTAACTCCCTCCCAAACTCAAAGCATCCAGTCATCAACTGTGCCTTCTAAAGCTTCCGCTAAGACAAAGCACATTGATGACCAGGTCTCCCTGACTTCTACTCGAATTAAGGGAACCGCCTTGAATCTAGCAAGAATTGAGGAAATAATTGGGAAGCTTGAGAATGAAATTCAGAGTTTAGAGTTATTCTGTATTCACCTTGATAATCTACCTTGTGGCAAAAATATTGAGCAGCAAGAATCATATCTGTGTTATCTGCAACAAGTTACTGAGTCCAGAAAAGAGTTACGAGAATTAAAGAAATTGCAGTTTAAATTGTTAACTGAAAAGATGGAGTGTGTTTCTCTGGCAATTTCTACGCATGCCCAATCCAAACAAGCTGATAGTGATGGAATGTCTTTGTCCTATCCAGCCGATGGCAGTCATGCGCAACAGAGTCAAATCACCCACTCAATTTCTTTGGATGACCCACTTAATGCTGGGCACGCCTCAATAATCTCTCATTTATTTATTAATAGAGTTGAAAGGGACCGTTAGGTCATCGAGTCCAACCCCCTGCCTGAGCAGGAAACCCTACAGCACCCCAGCCAAATGGAAGTCGAGTCTCCTCTTGAAGGTGTCCAGAGTTGGGGAGTTCACCACCTCCCCTGGCAGGCGGTTCCATTGGTTGATCGCTCTGACCGTCAGGAAGTTCTTCCTTATTTCCAGGTTGAATCTCTCCCTGGTCAGCTTCCAACCATTGTTCCTTGTCCGGCCCTCTGCTGCCCTGGGGAATAAAGAGACCCCCTCCTCACCGTGGCAACCCCTCAAGTATCTGTAAACTGCTATCATGTCCCCTCTAGACCTTCTTTTTTCTAGGCTGTCCATGCCCAGTTCTCTCAATCTCTCTTCGTAAGTCTTGGTTTCGAGTCCTCTAATCATTTTGGTTGCTCTTTTTTGCACCTTTTCCAGAGTTTCGACGTCTTTTTTGTAGTGAGGTGACCAAAATTGGATGCAGTACTCCAGGTGTGGTCTGACCAGGGCATAGTAGAGTGGTATTAGTACTTTCCTGGTTTTGGAGCGTATTCCTCTGTTGATGCAGCTTAGGATTGAGTTGGCTTTTTTGGCTGCTGCTGCACATTGTTGACTCATGTTTAGTTGATTGTCCACCAAGACTCCAAGATCTCTTTCACAGTCACTACTGCTGAGTGGGTTATCTCCCAGGCTGTATGTATGTCTAGGGTTCTTTTTGCCGAGGTGGAGGGCTCTGCATTTGTCGGTGTTGAACCTCATTTTGTTGGTATGGGCCCACTGTGATAGTCTGTCTAGGTCTTCTTGTACTCTGAGCCTGTCCTCAAGGGTGTTGGCTACCCCTGCCAGCTTGGTGTCATCTGCAAATTTTATTAGTTCCCCTTTTATTCCCTCGTCCAGGTCGTTGATGAAGATGTTAAAGAGTACAGGACCCAGGACAGAGCCCTGTGGTACTCCACTGTCTACTTTTTTCCATGTGGATTTGGTGCCGTTGAGGACAACTCGTTGGGTGCGGTTGGTCAGCCAACTGTTTATCCATCTACGTGTGTAGTAATCTACTCCATTTTTTTCTAGTTTGTGGATTAGGAGATTGTGGTCGACTTTATCGAAAGCCTTACTGAAGTCCAAGTATATGAGGTCCACTGAGTTGCGTTGGTCAACTGACTTGGTTATGGTGTTGAAAAATGATATGAGATTGGTTTGGCATGATTTGTTTCTGATGAATCCGTGCTGGCTATTGGATATGATCTTGTTTGTTTCTAGGAAGTGGGTAAGTTGTTTTTTGATTATTTTCTCCAGTATTTTTCCAGGTATAGAGGTCAGACTGATTGGTCTGTAGTTACCTGGGTCTGTCTTTTTGCCTTTTTTGTGGATGGGGACTACGTCAGCTCGCTTCCAGTCTTCCGGTAGGTCTCCAGTGATCCAGGATATTTGGTAGATGAGGAGGAGTGGTTCCACTATGGTGTCTGCCAATTCTTTTAGGACTTTGGGGTGAAGTCCGTCTGGCCCTGGTGATTTGTATTCGTTGAGTTCCCTCAGGTAGTCCCTCACTGTGCTTTTGTCTAACTTGAGTTCGGTTCTGGGGCAGTTTGTTGCAGTTAAATTGCAGATTGGTTGGAGGGAGGTTCCCTTTTGTGTGAAGACTGATGCAAAGTAGGCGTTGAGTAGCTGTGCTTGGTCATTGCTGTCTGTGATTTCTCTACCCTCTTCGTTTTTTAGTGTGATGATTGTTTCTTTGATTTTCTTCTTATTATTGATGTATTGGAAGAATCTTTTTTTGTTGTCTTTGACTTCCGCTGCAAGGTGTTGTTCATATTGTGCCTTTGCTGTTTTTATTTTTTGTTTGCAGGAACTGGCTGTTTGCTGATATTCCGCTTTGGTTATGAGTCCTTCTTTCCATTGTTTGTACTTAGCTTTTTTTCCTTTTATGTCATCTGCGAGGGCTTTGTTTAGCCATGCAGGTTTAGTTTTGGTTTTCCTGTTTTTCCTTTTCATGGGGATTGCGTTGTTTTGGGCGTCTATGATGCTGTTTTTTAGGATAACCCAGGCTTCCTGAGTGGTTTTTCCTTCTAAGAGTTCGTTCCAGGGGCATTGTTCAAGGTTCGCTCTGAGCTTGTTAAAGTCCGCTTTTCTGAAGTCTGGGACTGTAGTGGTGTTGGGTATAGTAGCTAGTGATTGCACTATGTTGAATTTGAGGATGACGTGGTCGCTCTCTCCCAGTTTCCCTTCTTCTTCTGTTCCCTCTATTGTTTCTTCCCTGTTTGTTAGTATTAGGTCTAATATAGCATTCCCTCTGGTTCCTGTTTCAACTTTTTGGGTTAGAAAGTTGTCAGCTAGACTGGAAAGAAATTTGGCAGACTTTCCGCTTGGTGCTGAGTTAGTTTTCCAGTTGATGTCTGGGTAGTTGAAGTCCCCCATTATTGTCGTGCTGTGTTTGTTGCATATGTCTGTTAGTTGGCATGTGAAGAGGTCGTCCATTGTGTCTGTTTGATTGGGTGGTCTGTAGTATACTCCAATTGTGGTGTTGCTCTTTTTTTCTTTTATGTTGACCCATATGATTTCTAGGGGGTTATCATCTTTGGTTGGATGTAGTTCTGTGGCAGTGTAGTGGTCTTTGATGTATAGTGCAACACCTCCCCCTTTCTTGTTTGACCTGTTCTTCTTGAAGAGGTTGTAACCCGTTATCTGTGTGTTCCAGGCGTGTGTTTCGTCCCACCAGGTTTCTGTGATTCCAATTAGATCGTATTGGCCCTCATGTATTAATAATTCCAGTTCATCCTGTTTGTTTCCCAAGCTTTGTGTGTTCGTGTACAGGCATTTTAGATGTTTGTGCTTGTTTGCAGGTAGAAATTTTTTATTCTCAGGTTTGTTTGTAGGCTTGTCCCGTTCCCCTTCCTTGTTTTGTTCAGTGTTTTGTCGTATAGTTTGGTCACCCTCCCCTCTCAGAGCTAGTTTAAAGCCCTCATGATTAGTTGGGCTAGTCGGTTGCCTAGGAGGTTCTTCCCCGCTCTAGTGAGGTGTAGCCCGTCACTTGCTAGAAGCCCTTCTTGGAGATAGTGCAGACCATGGTCGAGGAAGCCGAAGTTCTTGTGGCGACACCATCCTTTAAGCCAGTGATTTATCTGCGGGATTTTGCGTTCTCTGGCGGGGTGTCGTCCTCTAGTGGGGAGGATGGAAGAAAAAACAACCTGAGCACCTGTTTTTCTGATTGTATTGCCCAAGTGGTCATAGTCTTTCATAATTTGGTTCATGTCTTTCCCTGTGTCGTTGATTCCCGCATGAATCACCAATAGCGGGTAGTAGTCTGTGGGTTTGAGTATTTTGGTGAGGTTTTCAGTTATGTCAGAGATTTTAGCTCCAGGGAGGCAGCACACCTCTCTAGATTGGTTGTCTGGTCTGCAGATGGGAGGCTCAGTTCCCCTGAGGATTGAGTCTCCAATTACCAGTACTCTCCTTTTCTTTTTGGCTGGCTTGGGGTGAGGGAGGTTAGCTTCTGTTATTGAGGCTTTTGGTGGAGTTGTGTTGTGCTTGGTTCTTGGTGGTTCTTTGTCAGATGTTTGCAGGTTTTCTTGTTCCGAGAGTACTGAATATTTGTTGCTTGTAGGCAGTGGGGTTGGGAGGAGGAGGGTTGGAGTTGGTGGAGGCTTGTTTTTTCATCTTAGGGTGATGTGTGTCCAGCTATTTACTGCTTCTGGGGCGTGGATTCGGCTTAGCTCCTCTGGGGTGTTGGTTTTGTTGGGAGTCTGATGGATTTTCTCGTTGTGATGTTGGTGTTTCAGGGTTGTTAGGTTTTTCTCTAGGTTTTCGATTTTTTCCTCAAGTAGCTGGATGAGTTTGCATTTGTTGCAGGTAAAGTTTTGGAGGTTTGAGGGGAGGAGTGAGTACATGGAGCACAAACTGCAGCACACCATGGATTCAGTTCCGTCTTCATCTATGCTTGTTCGGGGAGTGACTTCTGTGTGCATGGTTGGTGTATCTTCTCTCTCTCTCTCTGTGTTGTTCTTTATGTGTGTGGTAGGTTGCAGGGTGGGTGCGGGAGAGTGCAGAGGTGACATGTCTGCTCTTGTTGCTGTGTTGGTGATTTCCTCTGCTTCCCTGGTCAGCAAACCCGGTGTTCTTTTGCCTCGCGGTGAGCTTTTAGCTTCTTCCCAGCATGCACCAGGAGTATGCAAATTACCCCTGAAGCTCAGATTCCTGAGAATTTCTACCCTGCTGCCACGTCACAAACAGAAGCCTTTCCTTTACAAGCTAAAAGAGAAAGGGGGGTTGAATTACCCACAGAAGTTCCAAGAGAAAGGAGGGAGGATCCCCCCATAGCAGTTGTGAGAGAAAGGGGGGGTATTTTACCCACCGCAGCAAGTTACGCAACATCGGCCACTAGTGGATGGTATGCCCACAAAGCTAAGGCATTTCCTGAAACTAGAACAAGTGAGAGAGACAGAGAAAGAGAAAGAGAGAGAAAGAAAGAAAGAGAGCTAGCAAGGGAGAGAGAAAGAGAGATAGAGAAAGAAAGAGAGACAGAGAGAGAGAGAAAGAGAGAAAGAAAGAGAATGAAAGAGAGATAGCAAGAGAGGCAGAGAGAGCAAGGGAGAGAGAAAGACATATAGGGAGGGAAGGAGTTCAGAGTTCAGAATTCCAAGTTCCGAATTCCGAGTTCCAAATTCTGAGTTCGGAATTCCAAATTCCAACTCCGAGTTCGGAATTCCGAGTAGGGAATTCCAAGTTCCGAATTCCGAGTTCCGAGTTCCGAGTTCGGAATTCCAAGTTCAGAATTCCAAATTCCAAATTCCGAGTTTGGAATTCTGAGTTCCGAATTCTGAGTTTGGAATTCCGAGTTCCGAAATCCGAGTTCCGTATTCCAAATTCCAAATTCCAAGTTTGGAATTCCGAGTTCAGAAATCCGAGTTCCAAATTCCGATTTCCAAGTTTGGAATTCCGAGTTTGGAATTCCGAGTTTGGAATTCTGAGTTTGGAATTCTGAGTTTGGAATTCCGAGTTCAGAATTCCGAGTGCGGAATTCCGAGTTCAGAATTCCGAGTGCAGAATTCCGAGTGCAGAATTCCGAGTTTGGAATTCCAACTTCCAAATTCCAAGTTTGGAGTTCCGAGTTCAGAAATCCGAGTTCGGCATTCCGAGTTCCAAGTTTGGAATTCTGAGTTCGAAATTTCGAGTTCGGAATTCCAAGTTCCGAATTCTGAGTTTGGAATTCCGAGTTTGGAATTCTGAGTTCGGAATTCCAACTTCCAAATTCCAAGTTCAGAGTTCCAAGTTCCGAATTCCGAGTAGCGAATTCGAAATTCCAAATTCTGAGTTCGGAATTCAGAGTTCAGAATTCTGAGTTCCAAGTTCGGAATTCCGAGTTCCAAATTCCAAATTCCGAGTTCGGAATTCTGAGTTGGGAATTCCAAGTTTGGAATTCCGAGTTCTGAGTTTGGAATTCCAAGTTCAGAATTCCAAATTCCGAGTTTGGAATTCTGAGTTTCGAATTCTGAGTTTGGAATTCCAAGTTCCGAAATCCGAGTTCCGAATTCTGAGTTCCGAATTCCGAGTTTGGAATTCCAAGGTCAGAATTCCAAGTTCGGAATTCCAAGTTTGGTATTCCAAATTCCAAATTCCGAGTTCAGAATTCCAAGTTCAGAATTTCGAGTTCAGAATTCCTAATTTCAAATTCCGAGGTTGGAATTCTGAGTTCGGATTTTCAACTTCCAAATTCCGAGTTCCAAATTCCAAATTCCGAGGTCAGAATTCCGAGTTCAGAATTCCGAGTTCCAAGTTCAGAATTCCAAATTCTGAGTTTGGAATTCCAAATTCGGAATTCTGAGTTGAGAATTCTGAGTTCCGAGTTCGGAATTCTGAGTTCCAAATTCCAAATTCCAAATTCTGAGTTTGGAATTCCGAGTTCAGAATTCCAAATTCCCAAATCCGAGTTTGGATTTCTGAGTTTGGATTTCCGAGTTTGGAATTCCGAGTTGAGAATTCCAAGTTCGGAGTTCGGAATTCCGAGTTCCAAATTCCAAATTCCAAGTTTGCAATTCCGAGTTCCGAGTTTGGAATTCCGAGTTTGGAATTCTGAGTTCAGAATTCCAAATTCCAAATTGAGTTCCGAATCCCGAGTTCCGAATTCTGAGTTCCGAATTTCGAGTTTGGAATTCCGAGGTCAGAATTCCAAGTTCGGAATTCCGAGTTTGGTATTCCAAATTCCAATTTCCGAATTCCGAGTTCCGAATTCCGAATTCCGAGTTCAGTGTTCTGAGTTCAGAATTTTGAGTTCAGAATTTTGAGTTCAGAATTCCAAATTCCAAATTCCGAGTTCGGAATTCCGAGTTGCGAATTCCAAATTCCAAATTCTGAGTTTGGAATTCAGAGTTCAGAATTCTGAGTTCCAAGTTCGGAATTCCGAGTTCCGAATTCCGAGTTCCGAATTCCGAGTTGGGAATTCCAAGGTCAGAATTCCAAGTTCGGAATTCTGAGTTTGGTATTCCAAATTCCAAATTCTGAGTTCAGATTTCCGAGTTCAGAATTCCGAGTTCAGAATTCCGAGTGCGGAATTCCGAGTGCAGAATTCCAAGTTTGGAATTCCAACTTCCAAATTCCGAGTTCGGAGTTCCGAGTTCAGAAATCCGAGTTCGGAATTCCGAGTTCCAAGTTCGGAATCCTGAGTTCGGAATTTCGAGTTCAGAATTCTGAGTTCGGAATTACAACTTCCAAATTCCGAGTTCAGAGTTCTAAGTTCCGAATTCCGAGTTGCGAATTCCAAATTCCAAATTCTGAGTTCGGAATTCAGAGTTCTGAGTTCCGAATTCCGAGTTCCGAATTCCGAGTTCGGAATTCCAAATTCCAAATTCCGAGTTTGGAATTCCGAGTTGGGAATTCCAAGTTCGGAATTCTGAGTTCCGAGTTCGGAATTCCAAGTTCAGAATTCCAAATTCCAAATTCCTAGTTTGAAATTCTGAGTTCCGAATTCGGAGTTTGGAATTCCGAGTTCCAAAATCCGAGTTCCGAATTCCAAGTTTGGAATTCCGAGGTCAAAATTCCAAGTTCGGAATTCCGAGTTTGGTATTCCAAATTCCAAATTCTGAGTTCGGAATTCCGAGTTCAGAATTCCGAGTTCCGAATTCCAAATTCTGAGGTCAGTGTTCTGAGTTCAGAATTCCGAGTTCAGAATTCTGAGTTCCGAATTCCGAATTCCGAGTTCAGTGTTCTGAGTTCAGAATTCCAAGTTCAGAATTCCGAGGTCAGAATTCCAAGTTCAGAATTCCGAGTTCAGAATTCCGAATTCCAAATTCCGAGGTCGGAATTTTGAGTTCGGATTTTCAACTTCCAAATTCCGAGTTCCAAATAACAAATTCTGAGGTCAGAATTCCGAGTTCAGAATTCCAAGTTTGAAATTCCAAGTTCCAAATTCCAAATTCCAAATTCCGAGTTTGGAATTCTGAGTTTGGAATTCCGAGTTTGGAATTCCGAGATTGGAATTCTGAGTTCAAAATTCCAAATTCCAAGTTCGGAATTCCGAGTTGAGAATTCTGAGTTCCGAGTTCGGAATTCCAAGTTCCAAATTCCAAATTCCAAATTCCGAGTTTGGAATTCTGAGTTTGGAATTCCGAGTTCGGAATTCCGAGATTGGAATTCTGAGTTCAAAATTCTAAATTCCAAGTTCGGAATTCCGAGTTCAGAATTCCAAATTCCCAAATCTGAGTTTGGATTTCCGAGTTTGGATTTCCGAGTTCTGAGTTTAGAATTCCGAGTTTGGAATTCCAAATTCCAAATTCCGAGTTCGGAATTCTGAGTTGGGAATTCCAAGTTTGGAATTCCGAGTTCCGAGTTCGGAATTCCAAGTTCAGAATTCCAAATTCCAAATTCGGAGTTTGGAATTCCGAGTTCCAAAATCCGAGTTCCGAATTCCGAGTTTGGAATTCCGAGGTCAGAATTCCAAGTTCGGAATTCCGAGTTCAGAATTCCGAGTTCCGAATTCCGAATTCCGAGTTCAGTGTTCTGAGTTCAGAATTCCAAGTTCAGAATTTTGAGTTCAGAATTCCAAATTCCAAATTCCGAGGTCGGAATTCTGAGTTCGGATTTTCAACTTCCAAATTCCGAGTTCCAAATTCCAAATTCCGAGGTCAGAATTCCGAGTTCAGAATTCTGAGTTCCGAATTCCGAATTCCGAGTTCAGTGTTCTGAGTTCAGAATTCCAAGTTCAGAATTCCAAATTCCAAATTCCTAGTTTGAAATTCTGAGTTCCAAATTCTGAGTTTGGAATTCCGAGGTCAGAATTCCAAGTTCGGAATTCCGAGATCAGAATTCCGAGTTCCGAATTCCGAGTTCAGTGTTCTGAGTTCAGAATTCCAAGTTCAGAATTTTGAGTTCAGAATTCCGAATTCCAAATTCCGAGGTCGGAATTTTGAGTTCGGATTTTCAACTTCCAAATTCCGAGTTCCAAATAACAAATTCTGAGGTCAGAATTCCGAGTTCAGAATTCCAAGTTTGAAATTCCAAGTTCCAAATTCCGAGTTCGGAATTCCGAGTTCCGAGTTTAGAATTCCAAATTCCAAATTCCGAGTTTGGAATTCTGAGTTTGGAATTCCAAGTTCGGAATTCCGAGATTGGAATTCTGAGTTCCAAATTCCAAATTCCAAATTCCGAGTTTGGAATTCTGAGTTTGGAATTCCGAGTTCGGAATTCCGAGATTGGAATTCTGAGTTCAAAATTCCAAATTCCAAGTTCGGAATTCCGAGTTCAGAATTCCAAATTCCCAAATCTGAGTTTGGATTTCCGAGTTTGGATTTCCGAGTTTGGAATTCCGACTTGAGAATCCCAAGTTTGGAGTTTGGAATTCCGAGTTCTGAGTTTAGAATTCCGAGTTTGGAATTCCAAATTCCAAATTCCGAGTTCGGAATTCTGAGTTGGGAATTCCAAGTTTGGAATTCCGAGTTCCGAGTTCGGAATTCCAAGTTCAGAATTCCAAATTCCAAATTCCTAGTTTGAAATTCTGAGTTCCAAATTCGGAGTTTGGAATTCCGAGTTCCAAAATCCGAGTTCCGAATTCCGAGTTTGGAATTCCGAGGTCAGAATTCCAAGTTCGGAATTCCGAGTTCAGAATTCCGAGTTCAGAATTCCGAATTCCGAGTTCAGTGTTCTGAGTTCAGAATTCCAAGTTCAGAATTTTGAGTTCAGAATTCCAAATTCCAAATTCCGAGGTCGGAATTCTGAGTTCGGATTTTCAACTTCCAAATTCCGAGTTCCAAATTCCAAATTCCGAGGTCAGAATTCCGAGTTCAGAATTCTGAGTTCCGAATTCCGAATTCCGAATTCCGAGTTCAGTGTTCTGAGTTCAGAATTCCAAGTTCAGAATTCCAAATTCCAAATTCCTAGTTTGAAATTCTGAGTTCCAAATTCTGAGTTTGGAATTCCGAGTTCCAAAATCCGAGTTCCGAATTCCGAGTTTGGAATTCCGAGGTCAGAATTCCAAGTTCGGAATTCCGAGTTCAGAATTCCGAGTTCCGAATTCCGAATTCCGAGTTCAGTGTTCTGAGTTCAGAATTCCAAGTTCAGAATTTTGAGTTCAGAATTCCGAATTCCAAATTCCGAGGTCGGAATTTTGAGTTCGGATTTTCAACTTCCAAATTCCGAGTTCCAAATAACAAATTCTGAGTTCAGAATTCCAAGTTTGAAATTCCAAGTTCCAAATTCCGAGTTCGGAATTCCAAGTTCCGAGTTTAGAATTCCAAATTCCAAATTCCGAGTTTGGAATTCTGAGTTTGGAATTCTGAGTTCGGAATTCCGAGATTGGAATTCTGAGTTCAAAATTCCAAATTCCAAGTTCGGAATTCCGAGTTCAGAATTCCAAATTCCCAAATCTGAGTTTGGATTTCCGAGTTTGGATTTCCGAGTTTGGAATTCCGACTTGAGAATTCCAAGTTTGGAGTTTGGAATTCCGAGTTCTGAGTTTAAAATTCCGAGTTCGGAATTCCAAATTCCGAGTTCGGAATTCTGAGTTGGGAATTCCAAGTTTGGAATTCCGAGTTCCAAGTTTGGAATTCCAAGTTCAGAATTCCAAATTCCGAGTTTGGAATTCTGAGTTCCGAATTCTGAGTTTGTAATTCCGAGTTCTGAAATCCGAGTTCCGAATTCTGAGTTCCGAATTCAGAGTTTGGAATTCCGAGGTCAGAATTCCAAGTTCGGAGTTCCGAGTTTGGTATTCCAAATTCCAAATTCCGAGTTCGGAATTCCGAGTTCAGAATTTCGAGTTCAGAATTCCAAGTTCCGATTTCCAAGTTTGGAATTCCGAGTTTGGAATTCCGAGTTCGGAATTCTGAGTTTGGAATTCTGACTTTGGAATTCCGAGTGCAGAATTCCGAGTGCGGAATTCCGAGTGCAGAATTCCGAGTTTGGAATTTCAACTTCCAAATTCCGAGTTCGGAGTTCCGAGTTCAGAAATCCGAGTTCGGCATTCAGAGTTCCAAGTTTGGAATTCTGAGTTCGAAATTTCGAGTTCGGAATTCCAAGTTCCGAATTCTGAGTTTGGAATTCCGAGTTTGGAATTCTGAGTTCGGAATTCCAACTTCCAAATTCCGAGTTCCAAAATCCAAATTCCGAGGTCAGAATTCCGAGTTCAGAATTCTGAGTTCCGAATTCCAAATTCCGAGGTCAGAATTCCGAGTTCAGAGTTCCAAGTTCTGAATTCCGAGTAGCGAATTCCAAATTCCAAATTCTGAGTTTGGAATTCAGAGTTCAGAATTCCGAGTTCCGAGTTCGGAATTCCGAGTTCAGAATTACAAATTCCAAATTCGGAGTTTGGAATTCCGAGTTCCAAAATCCGAGTTCCGAATTCTGAGTTCCGAATTCCGAGTTTGGAATTCCGAGGTCAGAATACCAAGTTCGGAATTCCGAGTTTGGTATTCCAAATTCCAAATTCTGAGATCGGAATTCTGAGCTCAGAATTCCGAGTTCCGAATTCCGAGTTCAGAATTTTGAGTTCAGAATTCCGAATTCCAAATTCCGAGGTCGGAATTCTGAGTTCGCATTTTCAACTTCCAAATTCCAAGGTCAGAATTCCGAGTTCAGAATTCCGAGTTCAGAATTCTGAGTTCAGAATTCCAAATTCCAAATTCCGAGTTCGGAATTCCAAGTTCAGAAATCCGAGTTCCAAATTCCGATTTCCAAGTTTGGAATTCCGAGTTCGGAATTCTGACTTTGGAATTCCGAGTTCAGAATTCCGAGTGCCGAATTCCGAGTGCAGAATTCCGAGTTTGGAATTCCAACTTCCAAATTCCGAGTTCTGAGTTCCGAGTTCAGAAATCTGAGTTCGGCATTCCAAGTTCAGAATTCCGAGTTCAGAATTCCAAATTCCGAGGTCGGAATTTTGAGTTCGGATTTTCAACTTCCAAATTCCGAGTTCCAAATAACAAATTCTGAGGTCAGAATTCCGAGTTCAGAATTCCAAGTTTGAAATTCCAAGTTCCAAATTCCGAGTTCGGAATTCCGAGTTCAGAATTCTGAGTTCCGAGTTTAGAATTCCAAATTCCAAATTCCGAGTTTGGAATTCCAAATTCGGAATTCCGAGTTGAGAATTCTGAGTTCCGAGTTCGGAATTCCAAGTTCCAAATTCCAAATTCCAAATTCCGAGTTTGGAATTCTGAGTTTGGAATTCCGAGTTCGGAATTCCGAGATTGGAATTCTGAGTTCAAAATTCCAAATTCCAAGTTCGGAATTCCGAGTTCAGAATTCCAAATTCCCAAATCTGAGTTTGGATTTCCGAGTTTGGATTTCCGAGTTTGGAATTCCGACTTGAGAATCCCAAGTTTGGAGTTTGGAATTCCGAGTTCTGAGTTTAGAATTCCGAGTTCCGAATTCTGAGTTTGGAATTCCGAGTTCTGAAATCCGAGTTCCGAATTCTGAGTTCCGAATTCAGAGTTTGGAATTCCGAGGTCAGAATTCCAAGTTCGGAATTCCGAGTTTGGTATTCCAAATTCCAAATTCCGAGTTCGGAATTCCGAGTTCAGAATTTCGTGTTCAGAATTCCAAATTCCGATTTCCAAGTTTGGAATTCCGAGTTTGGAATTCCGAGTTTGGAATTCTGACTTTGGAATTCCGAGTGCAGAATTCCGAGTGCGGAATTCCGAGTGCAGAATTCCGAGTTTGGAATTTCAACTTCCAAATTCCGAGTTCGGAGTTCCGAGTTCAGAAATCCGAGTTCGGCATTCCGAGTTCCAAGTTTGGAATTCTGAGTTCGAAATTGCGAGTTCGGAATTCCAAGTTCGGAATTCTGAGTTCGGAATTCTGAGTTTGGAATTCCGAGTTCGGAATTCCAACTTCCAAATTCCGAGTTCCAAATTCCAAATTCCGAGTTCAGAATTCCGAGTTCAGAATTCTGATTTCCGAATTCCAAATTCCGAGGTCAGAATTCCGAATTCCGAGTAGCGAATTCCAAATTCCAAATTCTGAGTTTGGAATTCAGAGTTCAGAATTCCGAGTTCCGAGTTCGGAATTCCGAGTTCAGAATTCCAAATTCCAAATTCGGAGTTTGGAATTCCGAGTTCCAAAATCCGAGTTCCGAATTCTGAGTTCCGAATTCCGAGTTTGGAATTCCGAGGTCAGAATACCAAGTTCGGAATTCCGAGTTTGGTATTCCAAATTCCAAATTCTGAGATCGGAATTCTGAGCTCAGAATTCCGAGTTCCGAATTCCGAGTTCAGTGTTCTGAGTTCAGAATTCCAAGTTCAGAATTTTGAGTTCAGAATTGCGAATTCCAAATTCCGAGGTCGGAATTCTGAGTTCGGATTTTCAACTTCCAAATTCCGAGGTCAGAATTTCGAGTTCAGAATTCCGAGTTCAGAATTCTGAGTTCCGAATTCCGAGTTTGGAATTCCAAGTTCCAAATTCCGAGTTCGGAATTCCGAGTTCAGAAATCCGAGTTCCAAATTCCGATTTCCAAGTTTGGAATTCCGAGTTCGGAATTCCAAGTTCGGAATTCCGAGCTCAGAATTCCAAATTCCAAGTTCCAAATTCCGAGTTTGGAATTCCGAGTTTGGAATTCCGAGTTCCGAATTCTGAGTTCCGAATTCCGAGTTCCGAATTCCAAGTTCGGAATTCCGAGTTCAGAATTCTGAATTCCGAATTCTAAATTCCGAGTTCTGAATTCCGAGTTCCGAGTGCAGAATACCGAGTTTGGAATTCCAAGTTCTTAATTCTGAGTTTGGAATTCCAAATTCTCAGTGTGGAATTCCAAGTTCGGAATTCCAAATTCCAAATTCCGAGTTTGGAATTCCGAGTTGGGAATTCCAAGTTCGGAATTCTGAGTTCCGAGTTCGGAATTCCAAGTTCAGAATTCCAAATTCCAAATTCCTAGTTTGAAATTCTGAGTTCCGAATTCGGAGTTTGGAATTCCGAGTTCCAAAATCCGAGTTCCGAATTCCAAGTTTGGAATTCCGAGGTCAAAATTCCAAGTTCGGAATTCCGAGTTTGGTATTCCAAATTCCAAATTCTGAGTTCGGAATTCCGAGTTCAGAATTCCGAGTTCCGAATTCCAAATTCTGAGGTCAGTGTTCTGAGTTCAGAATTCCGAGTTCAGAATTCTGAGTTCCGAATTCCGAATTCCGAGTTCAGTGTTCTGAGTTCAGAATTCCAAGTTCAGAATTCCGAGGTCAGAATTCCAAGTTCAGAATTCCGAGTTCAGAATTCCGAATTCCAAATTCCGAGGTCGGAATTTTGAGTTCGGATTTTCAACTTCCAAATTCCGAGTTCCAAATAACAAATTCTGAGGTCAGAATTCCGAGTTCAGAATTCCAAGTTTGAAATTCCAAGTTCCAAATTCCAAATTCCAAATTCCGAGTTTGGAATTCTGAGTTTGGAATTCCGAGTTTGGAATTCCGAGATTGGAATTCTGAGTTCAAAATTCCAAATTCCAAGTTCGGAATTCCGAGTTGAGAATTCTGAGTTCCGAGTTCGGAATTCCAAGTTCCAAATTCCAAATTCCAAATTCCGAGTTTGGAATTCTGAGTTTGGAATTCCGAGTTCGGAATTCCGAGATTGGAATTCTGAGTTCAAAATTCTAAATTCCAAGTTCGGAATTCCGAGTTCAGAATTCCAAATTCCCAAATCTGAGTTTGGATTTCCGAGTTTGGATTTCCGAGTTCTGAGTTTAGAATTCCGAGTTTGGAATTCCAAATTCCAAATTCCGAGTTCGGAATTCTGAGTTGGGAATTCCAAGTTTGGAATTCCGAGTTCCGAGTTCGGAATTCCAAGTTCAGAATTCCACATTCCAAATTCGGAGTTTGGAATTCCGAGTTCCAAAATCCGAGTTCCGAATTCCGAGTTTGGAATTCCGAGGTCAGAATTCCAAGTTCGGAATTCCGAGTTCAGAATTCCGAGTTCCGAATTCCGAATTCCGAGTTCAGTGTTCTGAGTTCAGAATTCCAAGTTCAGAATTTTGAGTTCAGAATTCCAAATTCCAAATTCCGAGGTCGGAATTCTGAGTTCGGATTTTCAACTTCCAAATTCCGAGTTCCAAATTCCAAATTCCGAGGTCAGAATTCCGAGTTCAGAATTCTGAGTTCCGAATTCCGAATTCCGAGTTCAGTGTTCTGAGTTCAGAATTCCAAGTTCAGAATTCCAAATTCCAAATTCCTAGTTTGAAATTCTGAGTTCCAAATTCTGAGTTTGGAATTCCGAGGTCAGAATTCCAAGTTCGGAATTCCGAGATCAGAATTCCGAGTTCCGAATTCCGAGTTCAGTGTTCTGAGTTCAGAATTCCAAGTTCAGAATTTTGAGTTCAGAATTCCAAATTCCAAATTCCGAGGTCGGAATTTTGAGTTCGGATTTTCAACTTCCAAATTCCGAGTTCCAAATAACAAATTCTGAGGTCAGAATTCCGAGTTCAGAATTCCAAGTTTGAAATTCCAAGTTCCAAATTCCGAGTTCGGAATTCCGAGTTCCGAGTTTAGAATTCCAAATTCCAAATTCCGAGTTTGGAATTCTGAGTTTGGAATTCCAAGTTCGGAATTCCGAGATTGGAATTCTGAGTTCCAAATTCCAAATTCCAAATTCCGAGTTTGGAATTCTGAGTTTGGAATTCCGAGTTCGGAATTCCGAGATTGGAATTCTGAGTTCAAAATTCCAAATTCCAAGTTCGGAATTCCGAGTTCAGAATTCCAAATTCCCAAATCTGAGTTTGGATTTCCGAGTTTGGATTTCCGAGTTTGGAATTCCGACTTGAGAATCCCAAGTTTGGAGTTTGGAATTCCGAGTTCTGAGTTTAGAATTCCGAGTTTGGAATTCCAAATTCCAAATTCCGAGTTCGGAATTCTGAGTTGGGAATTCCAAGTTTGGAATTCCGAGTTCCGAGTTCGGAATTCCAAGTTCAGAATTCCAAATTCCAAATTCCTAGTTTGAAATTCTGAGTTCCAAATTCGGAGTTTGGAATTCCGAGTTCCAAAATCCGAGTTCCGAATTCCGAGTTTGGAATTCCGAGGTCAGAATTCCAAGTTCGGAATTCCGAGTTCAGAATTCCGAGTTCAGAATTCCGAATTCCGAGTTCAGTGTTCTGAGTTCAGAATTCCAAGTTCAGAATTTTGAGTTCAGAATTCCAAATTCCAAATTCCGAGGTCGGAATTCTGAGTTCGGATTTTCAACTTCCAAATTCCGAGTTCCAAATTCCAAATTCCGAGGTCAGAATTCCGAGTTCAGAATTCTGAGTTCCGAATTCCGAATTCCGAATTCCGAGTTCAGTGTTCTGAGTTCAGAATTCCAAGTTCAGAATTCCAAATTCCAAATTCCTAGTTTGAAATTCTGAGTTCCAAATTCTGAGTTTGGAATTCCGAGTTCCAAAATCCGAGTTCCGAATTCCGAGTTTGGAATTCCGAGGTCAGAATTCCAAGTTCGGAATTCCGAGTTCAGAATTCCGAGTTCCAAATTCCGAATTCCGAGTTCAGTGTTCTGAGTTCAGAATTCCAAGTTCAGAATTTTGAGTTCAGAATTCCGAATTCCAAATTCCGAGGTCGGAATTTTGAGTTCGGATTTTCAACTTCCAAATTCCGAGTTCCAAATAACAAATTCTGAGTTCAGAATTCCAAGTTTGAAATTCCAAGTTCCAAATTCCGAGTTCGGAATTCCAAGTTCCGAGTTTAGAATTCCAAATTCCAAATTCCGAGTTTGGAATTCTGAGTTTGGAATTCTGAGTTCGGAATTCCGAGATTGGAATTCTGAGTTCAAAATTCCAAATTCCAAGTTCGGAATTCCGAGTTCAGAATTCCAAATTCCCAAATCTGAGTTTGGATTTCCGAGTTTGGATTTCCGAGTTTGGAATTCCGACTTGAGAATTCCAAGTTTGGAGTTTGGAATTCCGAGTTCTGAGTTTAAAATTCCGAGTTCGGAATTCCAAATTCCGAGTTCGGAATTCTGAGTTGGGAATTCCAAGTTTGGAATTCCGAGTTCCGAGTTTGGAATTCCAAGTTCAGAATTCCAAATTCCGAGTTTGGAATTCTGAGTTCCGAATTCTGAGTTTGTAATTCCGAGTTCTGAAATCCGAGTTCCGAATTCTGAGTTCCGAATTCAGAGTTTGGAATTCCGAGGTCAGAATTCCAAGTTCGGAGTTCCGAGTTTGGTATTCCAAATTCCAAATTCCGAGTTCGGAATTCCGAGTTCAGAATTTCGAGTTCAGAATTCCAAGTTCCGATTTCCAAGTTTGGAATTCCGAGTTTGGAATTCCGAGTTCGGAATTCTGAGTTTGGAATTCTGACTTTGGAATTCCGAGTGCAAAATTCCGAGTGCGGAATTCCGAGTGCAGAATTCCGAGTTTGGAATTTCAACTTCCAAATTCCGAGTTCGGAGTTCCGAGTTCAGAAATCCGAGTTCGGCATTCAGAGTTCCAAGTTTGGAATTCTGAGTTCGAAATTTCGAGTTCGGAATTCCAAGTTCCGAATTCTGAGTTTGGAATTCCGAGTTTGGAATTCTGAGTTCGGAATTCCAACTTCCAAATTCCGAGTTCCAAAATCCAAATTCCGAGGTCAGAATTCCGAGTTCAGAATTCTGAGTTCCGAATTCCAAATTCCGAGGTCAGAATTCCGAGTTCAGAGTTCCAAGTTCTGAATTCCGAGTAGCGAATTCCAAATTCCAAATTCTGAGTTTGGAATTCAGAGTTCAGAATTCCGAGTTCCGAGTTCGGAATTCCGAGTTCAGAATTACAAATTCCAAATTCGGAGTTTGGAATTCCGAGTTCCAAAATCCGAGTTCCGAATTCTGAGTTCCGAATTCCGAGTTTGGAATTCCGAGGTCAGAATACCAAGTTCGGAATTCCGAGTTTGGTATTCCAAATTCCAAATTCTGAGATCGGAATTCTGAGCTCAGAATTCCGAGTTCCGAATTCCGAGTTCAGAATTTTGAGTTCAGAATTCCGAATTCCAAATTCCGAGGTCGGAATTCTGAGTTCGCATTTTCAACTTCCAAATTCCAAGGTCAGAATTCCGAGTTCAGAATTCCGAGTTCAGAATTCTGAGTTCAGAATTCCAAATTCCAAATTCCGAGTTCGGAATTCCAAGTTCAGAAATCCGAGTTCCAAATTCCGATTTCCAAGTTTGGAATTCCGAGTTCGGAATTCTGACTTTGGAATTCCGAGTTCAGAATTCCGAGTGCCGAATTCCGAGTGCAGAATTCCGAGTTTGGAATTCCAACTTCCAAATTCCGAGTTCTGAGTTCCGAGTTCAGAAATCTGAGTTCGGCATTCCAAGTTCAGAATTCCGAGTTCAGAATTCCAAATTCCGAGGTCGGAATTTTGAGTTCGGATTTTCAACTTCCAAATTCCGAGTTCCAAATAACAAATTCTGAGGTCAGAATTCCGAGTTCAGAATTCCAAGTTTGAAATTCCAAGTTCCAAATTCCGAGTTCGGAATTCCGAGTTCAGAATTCTGAGTTCCGAGTTTAGAATTCCAAATTCCAAATTCCGAGTTTGGAATTCCAAATTCGGAATTCCGAGTTGAGAATTCTGAGTTCCGAGTTCGGAATTCCAAGTTTGAAATTCCAAGTTCCAAATTCCGAGTTCGGAATTCCAAGTTCCGAGTTTAGAATTCCAAATTCCAAATTCCGAGTTTGGAATTCTGAGTTTGGAATTCTGAGTTCGGAATTCCGAGATTGGAATTCTGAGTTCAAAATTCCAAATTCCAAGTTCGGAATTCCGAGTTCAGAATTCCAAATTCCCAAATCTGAGTTTGGATTTCCGAGTTTGGATTTCCGAGTTTGGAATTCCGACTTGAGAATTCCAAGTTTGGAGTTTGGAATTCCGAGTTCTGAGTTTAAAATTCCGAGTTCGGAATTCCAAATTCCGAGTTCGGAATTCTGAGTTGGGAATTCCAAGTTTGGAATTCCGAGTTCCGAGTTTGGAATTCCAAGTTCAGAATTCCAAATTCCGAGTTTGGAATTCTGAGTTCCGAATTCTGAGTTTGTAATTCCGAGTTCTGAAATCCGAGTTCCGAATTCTGAGTTCCGAATTCAGAGTTTGGAATTCCGAGGTCAGAATTCCAAGTTCGGAGTTCCGAGTTTGGTATTCCAAATTCCAAATTCCGAGTTCGGAATTCCGAGTTCAGAATTTCGAGTTCAGAATTCCAAGTTCCGATTTCCAAGTTTGGAATTCCGAGTTTGGAATTCCGAGTTCGGAATTCTGAGTTTGGAATTCTGACTTTGGAATTCCGAGTGCAGAATTCCGAGTGCGGAATTCCGAGTGCAGAATTCCGAGTTTGGAATTTCAACTTCCAAATTCCGAGTTCGGAGTTCCGAGTTCAGAAATCCGAGTTCGGCATTCAGAGTTCCAAGTTTGGAATTCTGAGTTCGAAATTTCGAGTTCGGAATTCCAAGTTCCGAATTCTGAGTTTGGAATTCCGAGTTTGGAATTCTGAGTTCGGAATTCCAACTTCCAAATTCCGAGTTCCAAAATCCAAATTCCGAGGTCAGAATTCCGAGTTCAGAATTCTGAGTTCCGAATTCCAAATTCCGAGGTCAGAATTCCGAGTTCAGAGTTCCAAGTTCTGAATTCCGAGTAGCGAATTCCAAATTCCAAATTCTGAGTTTGGAATTCAGAGTTCAGAATTCCGAGTTCCGAGTTCGGAATTCCGAGTTCAGAATTACAAATTCCAAATTCGGAGTTTGGAATTCCGAGTTCCAAAATCCGAGTTCCGAATTCTGAGTTCCGAATTCCGAGTTTGGAATTCCGAGGTCAGAATACCAAGTTCGGAATTCCGAGTTTGGTATTCCAAATTCCAAATTCTGAGATCGGAATTCTGAGCTCAGAATTCCGAGTTCCGAATTCCGAGTTCAGAATTTTGAGTTCAGAATTCCGAATTCCAAATTCCGAGGTCGGAATTCTGAGTTCGCATTTTCAACTTCCAAATTCCAAGGTCAGAATTCCGAGTTCAGAATTCCGAGTTCAGAATTCTGAGTTCAGAATTCCAAATTCCAAATTCCGAGTTCGGAATTCCAAGTTCAGAAATCCGAGTTCCAAATTCCGATTTCCAAGTTTGGAATTCCGAGTTCGGAATTCTGACTTTGGAATTCCGAGTTCAGAATTCCGAGTGCCGAATTCCGAGTGCAGAATTCCGAGTTTGGAATTCCAACTTCCAAATTCCGAGTTCTGAGTTCCGAGTTCAGAAATCTGAGTTCGGCATTCCAAGTTCAGAATTCCGAGTTCAGAATTCCAAATTCCGAGGTCGGAATTTTGAGTTCGGATTTTCAACTTCCAAATTCCGAGTTCCAAATAACAAATTCTGAGGTCAGAATTCCGAGTTCAGAATTCCAAGTTTGAAATTCCAAGTTCCAAATTCCGAGTTCGGAATTCCGAGTTCAGAATTCTGAGTTCCGAGTTTAGAATTCCAAATTCCAAATTCCGAGTTTGGAATTCCAAATTCGGAATTCCGAGTTGAGAATTCTGAGTTCCGAGTTCGGAATTCCAAGTTCCAAATTCCAAATTCCAAATTCCGAGTTTGGAATTCTGAGTTTGGAATTCCGAGTTCGGAATTCCGAGATTGGAATTCTGAGTTCAAAATTCCAAATTCCAAGTTCGGAATTCCGAGTTCAGAATTCCAAATTCCCAAATCTGAGTTTGGATTTCCGAGTTTGGATTTCCGAGTTTGGAATTCCGACTTGAGAATCCCAAGTTTGGAGTTTGGAATTCCGAGTTCTGAGTTTAGAATTCCGAGTTCCGAATTCTGAGTTTGGAATTCCGAGTTCTGAAATCCGAGTTCCGAATTCTGAGTTCCGAATTCAGAGTTTGGAATTCCGAGGTCAGAATTCCAAGTTCGGAATTCCGAGTTTGGTATTCCAAATTCCAAATTCCGAGTTCGGAATTCCGAGTTCAGAATTTCGTGTTCAGAATTCCAAATTCCGATTTCCAAGTTTGGAATTCCGAGTTTGGAATTCCGAGTTTGGAATTCTGACTTTGGAATTCCGAGTGCAGAATTCCGAGTGCGGAATTCCGAGTGCAGAATTCCGAGTTTGGAATTTCAACTTCCAAATTCCGAGTTCGGAGTTCCGAGTTCAGAAATCCGAGTTCGGCATTCCGAGTTCCAAGTTTGGAATTCTGAGTTCGAAATTGCGAGTTCGGAATTCCAAGTTCGGAATTCTGAGTTCGGAATTCTGAGTTTGGAATTCCGAGTTCGGAATTCCAACTTCCAAATTCCGAGTTCCAAATTCCAAATTCCGAGTTCAGAATTCCGAGTTCAGAATTCTGATTTCCGAATTCCAAATTCCGAGGTCAGAATTCCGAATTCCGAGTAGCGAATTCCAAATTCCAAATTCTGAGTTTGGAATTCAGAGTTCAGAATTCCGAGTTCCGAGTTCGGAATTCCGAGTTCAGAATTCCAAATTCCAAATTCGGAGTTTGGAATTCCGAGTTCCAAAATCCGAGTTCCGAATTCTGAGTTCCGAATTCCGAGTTTGGAATTCCGAGGTCAGAATACCAAGTTCGGAATTCCGAGTTTGGTATTCCAAATTCCAAATTCTGAGATCGGAATTCTGAGCTCAGAATTCCGAGTTCCGAATTCCGAGTTCAGTGTTCTGAGTTCAGAATTCCAAGTTCAGAATTTTGAGTTCAGAATTGCGAATTCCAAATTCCGAGGTCGGAATTCTGAGTTCGGATTTTCAACTTCCAAATTCCGAGGTCAGAATTTCGAGTTCAGAATTCCGAGTTCAGAATTCTGAGTTCCGAATTCCGAGTTTGGAATTCCAAGTTCCAAATTCCGAGTTCGGAATTCCGAGTTCAGAAATCCGAGTTCCAAATTCCGATTTCCAAGTTTGGAATTCCGAGTTCGGAATTCCAAGTTCGGAATTCCGAGCTCAGAATTCCAAATTCCAAGTTCCAAATTCCGAGTTTGGAATTCCGAGTTTGGAATTCCGAGTTCCGAATTCTGAGTTCCGAATTCCGAGTTCCGAATTCCAAGTTCGGAATTCCGAGTTCAGAATTCTGAATTCCGAATTCTAAATTCCGAGTTCTGAATTCCGAGTTCCGAGTGCAGAATACCGAGTTTGGAATTCCAAGTTCTTAATTCTGAGTTTGGAATTCCAAATTCTCAGTGTGGAATTCCAAGTTCAAAATTCCAAATTCCAAATTCCCAGTTTGGAATTCCGAGTTTGGAATTCCAAGTTCAAAATTCCAAATTCCAAATTCCGAGTTCCGAGTTCAGAATTCCAAGTTCCGAATTCCGAGTTCAGAATTCCAAATTCCAAATTCCAAGTTCCGAATTCCGAGTTCCGAATTCCGAGTTCCGAATTCCGAATTCCGAGTTCCAAATTCAGACTTTGGAATTCCGAGTTCGGAATTCTGAGTTCGGATTTCCAACTTCCAAATTTCTAATTTGGAATTCCGAGTTCCGAATTCCAAATTCTCAGTGTGGAATTCAAGGTTCAAAATTCCAAATTCAAAATTCCAAATTCCGAGTTTGGAATTCCGAGTTTGGAATTCCGAGTTTGGAATTCCGAGTTCTGAGTTTAAAATTCCGAGTTCGGAATTCCAAATTCCGAGTTCGGAATTCTGAGTTGGGAATTCCAAGTTTGGAATTCCGAGTTCCGAGTTTGGAATTCCAAGTTCAGAATTCCAAATTCCGAGTTTGGAATTCTGAGTTCCGAATTCTGAGTTTGTAATTCCGAGTTCTGAAATCCGAGTTCCGAATTCTGAGTTCCGAATTCAGAGTTTGGAATTCCGAGGTCAGAATTCCAAGTTCGGAGTTCCGAGTTTGGTATTCCAAATTCCAAATTCCGAGTTCGGAATTCCGAGTTCAGAATTTCGAGTTCAGAATTCCAAGTTCCGATTTCCAAGTTTGGAATTCCGAGTTTGGAATTCCGAGTTCGGAATTCTGAGTTTGGAATTCTGACTTTGGAATTCCGAGTGCAGAATTCCGAGTGCGGAATTCCGAGTGCAGAATTCCGAGTTTGGAATTTCAACTTCCAAATTCCGAGTTCGGAGTTCCGAGTTCAGAAATCCGAGTTCGGCATTCAGAGTTCCAAGTTTGGAATTCTGAGTTCGAAATTTCGAGTTCGGAATTCCAAGTTCCGAATTCTGAGTTTGGAATTCCGAGTTTGGAATTCTGAGTTCGGAATTCCAACTTCCAAATTCCGAGTTCCAAAATCCAAATTCCGAGGTCAGAATTCCGAGTTCAGAATTCTGAGTTCCGAATTCCAAATTCCGAGGTCAGAATTCCGAGTTCAGAGTTCCAAGTTCTGAATTCCGAGTAGCGAATTCCAAATTCCAAATTCTGAGTTTGGAATTCAGAGTTCAGAATTCCGAGTTCCGAGTTCGGAATTCCGAGTTCAGAATTCCAAATTCCAAATTCGGAGTTTGGAATTCCGAGTTCCAAAATCCGAGTTCCGAATTCTGAGTTCCGAATTCCGAGTTTGGAATTCCGAGGTCAGAATACCAAGTTCGGAATTCCGAGTTTGGTATTCCAAATTCCAAATTCTGAGATCGGAATTCTGAGCTCAGAATTCCGAGTTCCGAATTCCGAGTTCAGAATTTTGAGTTCAGAATTCCGAATTCCAAATTCCGAGGTCGGAATTCTGAGTTCGCATTTTCAACTTCCAAATTCCAAGGTCAGAATTCCGAGTTCAGAATTCCGAGTTCAGAATTCTGAGTTCAGAATTCCAAATTCCAAATTCCGAGTTCGGAATTCCAAGTTCAGAAATCCGAGTTCCAAATTCCGATTTCCAAGTTTGGAATTCCGAGTTCGGAATTCTGACTTTGGAATTCCGAGTTCAGAATTCCGAGTGCCGAATTCCGAGTGCAGAATTCCGAGTTTGGAATTCCAACTTCCAAATTCCGAGTTCTGAGTTCCGAGTTCAGAAATCTGAGTTCGGCATTCCAAGTTCAGAATTCCGAGTTCAGAATTCCAAATTCCGAGGTCGGAATTTTGAGTTCGGATTTTCAACTTCCAAATTCCGAGTTCCAAATAACAAATTCTGAGGTCAGAATTCCGAGTTCAGAATTCCAAGTTTGAAATTCCAAGTTCCAAATTCCGAGTTCGGAATTCCGAGTTCAGAATTCTGAGTTCCGAGTTTAGAATTCCAAATTCCAAATTCCGAGTTTGGAATTCCAAATTCGGAATTCCGAGTTGAGAATTCTGAGTTCCGAGTTCGGAATTCCAAGTTCCAAATTCCAAATTCCAAATTCCGAGTTTGGAATTCTGAGTTTGGAATTCCGAGTTCGGAATTCCGAGATTGGAATTCTGAGTTCAAAA
This sequence comes from Erythrolamprus reginae, assembly GCF_031021105.1. NCBI lineage: Eukaryota > Metazoa > Chordata > Lepidosauria > Squamata > Dipsadidae > Erythrolamprus > Erythrolamprus reginae. The sequence goes on along the minus strand of NC_091951.1, from coordinate 214,511,299 downwards.
TTCCAAATTCCAAGTTCGGAATTCCGAGTTCAGAATTCCAAATTCCCAAATCTGAGTTTGGATTTCCGAGTTTGGATTTCCGAGTTTGGAATTCCGACTTGAGAATCCCAAGTTTGGAGTTTGGAATTCCGAGTTCTGAGTTTAGAATTCCGAGTTCCGAATTCTGAGTTTGGAATTCCGAGTTCTGAAATCCGAGTTCCGAATTCTGAGTTCCGAATTCAGAGTTTGGAATTCCGAGGTCAGAATTCCAAGTTCGGAATTCCGAGTTTGGTATTCCAAATTCCAAATTCCGAGTTCGGAATTCCGAGTTCAGAATTTCGTGTTCAGAATTCCAAATTCCGATTTCCAAGTTTGGAATTCCGAGTTTGGAATTCCGAGTTTGGAATTCTGACTTTGGAATTCCGAGTGCAGAATTCCGAGTGCGGAATTCTGAGTGCAGAATTCCGAGTTTGGAATTTCAACTTCCAAATTCCGAGTTCGGAGTTCCGAGTTCAGAAATCCGAGTTCGGCATTCCGAGTTCCAAGTTTGGAATTCTGAGTTCGAAATTGCGAGTTCGGAATTCCAAGTTCGGAATTCTGAGTTCGGAATTCTGAGTTTGGAATTCCGAGTTCGGAATTCCAACTTCCAAATTCCGAGTTCCAAATTCCAAATTCCGAGTTCAGAATTCCGAGTTCAGAATTCTGATTTCCGAATTCCAAATTCCGAGGTCAGAATTCCGAATTCCGAGTAGCGAATTCCAAATTCCAAATTCTGAGTTTGGAATTCAGAGTTCAGAATTCCGAGTTCCGAGTTCGGAATTCCGAGTTCAGAATTCCAAATTCCAAATTCGGAGTTTGGAATTCCGAGTTCCAAAATCCGAGTTCCGAATTCTGAGTTCCGAATTCCGAGTTTGGAATTCCGAGGTCAGAATACCAAGTTCGGAATTCCGAGTTTGGTATTCCAAATTCCAAATTCTGAGATCGGAATTCTGAGCTCAGAATTCCGAGTTCCGAATTCCGAGTTCAGTGTTCTGAGTTCAGAATTCCAAGTTCAGAATTTTGAGTTCAGAATTGCGAATTCCAAATTCCGAGGTCGGAATTCTGAGTTCGGATTTTCAACTTCCAAATTCCGAGGTCAGAATTTCGAGTTCAGAATTCCGAGTTCAGAATTCTGAGTTCCGAATTCCGAGTTTGGAATTCCAAGTTCCAAATTCCGAGTTCGGAATTCCGAGTTCAGAAATCCGAGTTCCAAATTCCGATTTCCAAGTTTGGAATTCCGAGTTCGGAATTCCAAGTTCGGAATTCCGAGCTCAGAATTCCAAATTCCAAGTTCCAAATTCCGAGTTTGGAATTCCGAGTTTGGAATTCCGAGTTCCGAATTCTGAGTTCCGAATTCCGAGTTCCGAATTCCAAGTTCGGAATTCCGAGTTCAGAATTCTGAATTCCGAATTCTAAATTCCGAGTTCTGAATTCCGAGTTCCGAGTGCAGAATACCGAGTTTGGAATTCCAAGTTCTTAATTCTGAGTTTGGAATTCCAAATTCTCAGTGTGGAATTCCAAGTTCAAAATTCCAAATTCCAAATTCCCAGTTTGGAATTCCGAGTTTGGAATTCCAAGTTCAAAATTCCAAATTCCAAATTCCGAGTTCCGAGTTCAGAATTCCAAGTTCCGAATTCCGAGTTCAGAATTCCAAATTCCAAATTCCAAGTTCCGAATTCCGAGTTCCGAATTCCGAGTTCCGAATTCCGAATTCCGAGTTCCAAATTCAGACTTTGGAATTCCGAGTTCGGAATTCTGAGTTCGGATTTCCAACTTCCAAATTTCTAATTTGGAATTCCGAGTTCCGAATTCCAAATTCTCAGTGTGGAATTCAAGGTTCAAAATTCCAAATTCAAAATTCCAAATTCCGAGTTTGGAATTCCGAGTTTGGAATTCCGAGTTTGGAATTCCGAGTTTGGAATTCCGAGTTTGGAATTCCGAGTTCAAAATTCCAAATTCCAAATTCTGAGTTTGGAATTTCAAGTTCAGAATTCCGAGTTCGGAATTCCAAGTTCCGAGTTCCGAGTTCAGAATTCCGAGTTCCAAATTCTGAGTTCCGAATTCCGAGTTCCGAATTCCGAGTTTGGAATTCCAAGTTCAGAATTCCAAATTCCGAGTTTGGAATTCCAAGTTCAGAATTCCAAGTTCGGAATTCCGAGTTCAGAATTCCAAATTCCGAATTATAAATTCCGAGTTCAGAATTCCGAGTTTGGAATTCCAAGTTCTTAATTCTGAGTTTGGAATTCCAACTTCCAAATTCCGAGTTCAGAATTCCGAGTTCCGAGTTCAGAATTCCGAGTTCCAAATTCTGAGTTCCGAATTCCAAATTCCGAGTTTGGAATTCCGAGTTCAGAATTCCAAGTTTGGAATTCCGAGTTCAGAATTCCAAATTCCAACTTCCAAATTTCGAGTTTGGAATTCCGAGTTTGGAATTCCAAGTTCCGAACTCCAAGTTCAGAATTCCGAATTCTAAATTCCGAGTTTGGAATTCCGACTTTGGAATTCCAAGTTCAAAATTCCAACTTCCAAATTTTGAGTTTGGAATTCCGAGTTCAGAATTCCGAGTTTGGAATTCCGAGTTCGGAATTCCGAGCTTGGAATTGCAAGTTCAAAATTCCAAATTCCAAATTCCGAGTTTGGAATTCCGACTTTGGAATTCCAAGTTCAAAATTCCAAATTCTGAGTTCGGAATTCCGAGTTCGAAATTTCGAGATCCGATTTCAGAATTCCAAGTTCCGAATTCCGAGTTCCAAATTCCAAATTCCGAGTTCGGAATTCCGAGTTCACAATTCCGAATTCCAAATTCCAACTTCCAAATTCCGAGTTTGGAATTCCAAGTTCAGAATTCCAAGTTCGGAATTCCGAGTTCAGAATTCCGAATTCCAAGTTCGGAATTCCGAGTTCAGAATTCCGAATTCCGAGTTCGGAATTCCGAGTTCCAAATTCCGAGTTCCAAATTCCAAGTTTCAAATTCCGAGTTCCAAATTCCGTGTTCCGAGTTCAGAATTCCGAGTTTGGAATTCTGACTTTGGAATTCGGAATTCTGAGTTCGGAATTCCAACTTCCAAATTTCTAACTTGGAATTCCGATTTCATAATTCCGAGTTTGGAATTCCAAATTCTCAGTGTGGAATTCCTTGTTTGGAATTCCGAGTTTGGAATTCAAGGTTCAAAATTCCAAATTCCAAATTCCGAGTTTGGAATTCCAAGTTCAAAATTCAAAATTCAAAATTCAAGTTCCGAATTCCGAGTTTGGAATTCCGAGTTCCAAATTCCGAGTTCCAAATTCAGACTTTGGAATTCCGAGTTCGGAATTCTGAGTTCGGAATTCCAACTTCCAAATTTCTAATTTGGAATTCCGAGTTCCGAATTCCAAATTCTCAGAGTGTGGAATTCAAGGTTCCAAATTCCAAATTCCAAATTCCAAATTCAAAATTCCGAGTTTGGAATTCCGAGTTTGGAATTCCGAGTTTGGAATTCCGAGTTTGGAATTCCGAGTTCAAAATTCCAAATTCCAAATTCTGAGTTTGGAATTTCAAGTTCAGAATTCCGAGTTCGGAATTCCAAGTTCCGAGTTCCGAGTTCAGAATTCCGAGTTTGGAATTCCAAGTTCAGAATTCCAAATTCCGATTTTCGAATTCCAAGTTCAGAATTCCAAGTTTGGAATTCCGAGTTCAGAATTCCGAATTCCGAATTCTAAATTCCGAGTTCAGAATTCCGAGTTTGGAATTCCAAGTTCTTAATTCTGAGTTTGGAATTCCAACTTCCAAATTCCGAGTTCAGAATTCCGAGTTCCGAGTTCCGAATTCCGAGTTCCAAATTCTGAGTTCCGAATTCCAAATTCCGAGTTTGGAATTCCGAGTTCAGAATTCCAAGTTTGGAATTCCGAGTTCAGAATTCCAAATTCCAACTTCCAAATTCTGAGTTCGGAATTCTGAGTTCGGAATTTCGAGTTCTGATTTCAGAATTCCAAGTTCCGAATTCCTCATTCAAAATTCCAAATTCCGACTTCCAAATTCCGAGTTTGAAATTCCAAGTTCAGAATTCCAAGTTCGGAATTCTGAGTTCAGAATTCCGAATTCCGAGTTCGGAATTCCGAGTTGCAAATTCCGAGTTCCAAATTCCAAGTTTCAAATTCCGAGTTCCAAATTCCGTGTTCCGAGTTCGGAATTCCGAGTTTGGAATTCCAAATTCTCAGTGTGGAATTCCTTGTTTGGAATTCCGAGTTTGGAATTCAAGGTTCAAAATTCCAAATTCCAAATTCCGAGTTTGGAATTCCAAGTTCAAAATTCAAAATTCAAGTTCCGAATTCCGAGTTCGGAATTCCGAGTTCCGAGTGCAAAATACCGAGTTTGGAATTCCAAGTTCTTAATTCTGAGTTTGGAATTCTAAATTCTCAGTGTGGAATTCCGAGTTCAGAATTCCAAATTCCGAGTTCTGAGTTCCAAATTCCGAGTTCCGAATTCCGAAATACCGAGTTCCGAATTCCGAGTTCCGAATTCCGAGTTCCGAGTTCAGAATTCCGAGTTCCAAATTCTGAGTTCAGAATTCCAAATTCCAAGTTCCAAATTCCGAGTTTGGAATTCCGAGTTCAGAATTCCAAGTTCGGAATTCCGAGCTCAGAATTCCAAATTCCAAGTTCCAAATTCCGAGTTTGGAATTCCGAGTTTGGAATTCCGAGTTCCGAATTCTGAGTTCCGAATTCCGAGTTCCGAATTCCAAGTTCGGAATTCCGAGTTCAGAATTCTGAATTCCGAATTCTAAATTCCGAGTTCTGAATTCCGAGTTCCGAGTGCAGAATACCGAGTTTGGAATTCCAAGTTCTTAATTCTGAGTTTGGAATTCCAAATTCTCAGTGTGGAATTCCAAGTTCAAAATTCCAACTTCCAAATTCTGAGTTCGGAATTCTGAGTTCGGAATTTCGAGTTCTGATTTCAGAATTCCAAGTTCCGAATTCCTCGTTCAAAATTCCAAATTCCGACTTCCAAATTCCGAGTTTGAAATTCCAAGTTCAGAATTCCAAGTTCGGAATTTTGAGTTCAGAATTCCGAATTCCGAGTTCGGAATTCCGAGTTGCAAATTCCGAGTTCCAAATTCCAAGTTTCAAATTCCGAGTTCCAAATTCCGTGTTCCGAGTTCGGAATTCCGAGTTTGGAATTCCAAATTCTCAGTGTGGAATTCCTTGTTTGGAATTCCGAGTTTGGAATTCAAGGTTCAAAATTCCAAATTCCAAATTCCGAGTTTGGAATTCCAAGTTCAAAATTCAAAATTCAAGTTCCGAATTCCGAGTTCGGAATTCCGAGTTCCGAGTGCAGAATACCGAGTTTGGAATTCCAAGTTCTTAATTCTGAGTTTGGAATTCTAAATTCTCAGTGTGGAATTCCGAGTTCAGAATTCCAAATTCCGAGCTCTTAGTTCCAAATTCCGAGTTCCGAATTCCGAAATACCGAGTTCCGAATTCCGAGTTCCGAATTCCGAGTTCCGAGTTCAGAATTCCGAGTTCCAAATTCTGAGTTCAGAATTCCAAATTCCAAGTTCCAAATTCCGAGTTTGGAATTCCGAGTTTGGAATTCCGAGTTCCGAATTCTGAGTTCCGAATTCCGAGTTCCGAATTCCAAGTTCGGAATTCCGAGTTCAGAATTCTGAATTCCGAATTCTAAATTCCGAGTTCTGAATTCCGAGTTCCGAGTGCAGAATACCGAGTTTGGAATTCCAAGTTCTTAATTCTGAGTTTGGAATTCCAAATTCTCAGTGTGGAATTCCAAGTTCAAAATTCCAAATTCCAAATTCCCAGTTTGGAATTCCGAGTTTGGAATTCCAAGTTCAAAATTCCAAATTCCAAATTCCGAGTTCCGAGTTCAGAATTCCAAGTTCCGAATTCCGAGTTCAGATTTCCAAATTCCGAGTTTCGAATTCCAAATTCCGAGTTCGGAATTCCGAGTTCAGAATTCCAAATTCCAAATTCCGAGTTCCAAATTCCGAGTTCGGAATTCCGAGTTCCGAATTCCGAGTTCCAAATTCAGACTTTGGAATTCCGAGTTCGGAATTCTGAGTTTGGAATTCCAACTTCCAAATTTCTAATTTGGAATTCCGAGTTCCGAATTCCAAATTCTCAGTGTGGAATTCCGAGTTCGGAATTCCGAGTGTGGAATTCAAGGTTCAAAATTCCAAATTCCAAATTCCAAATTCCAAATTCCGAGTTTGGAATTCCGAGTTTGGAATTCCGAGTTTGGAATTCCGAGTTCAAAATTCCAAATTCCAAATTCTGAGTTTGGAATTTCAAGTTCAGAATTCCGAGTTCGGAATTCCAAGTTCCGAGTTCTGAGTTCAGAATTCCGAGTTTGGAATTCCAAGTTCAGAATTCCAAATTCCGAGTTTGGAATTCCAAGTTCAGAATTCCAAGTTTGGAATTCCGAGTTCAGAATTCCGAATTCCGAATTCTAAATTCCGAGTTCAGAATTCCGAGTTTGGAATTCCAAGTTCTTAATTCTGAGTTTGGAATTCCGAGTTCAGAATTCCGAGTTCAGAATTCCGAGTTCCGAGTTCCGAATACCGAGTTCCAAATTCTGAGTTCCGAATTCCAAATTCCAAGTTTGGAATTCCGAGTTCAGAATTCCAAGTTTGGAATTCCGAGTTCAGAATTCCAAGTTTGGAATTCTGAGTTCAGAATTCCAAGTTTGGAATTCCGAGTTCAGAATTCCAAATTCCGAGTTCTGAGTTCCAAATTCCAAGTTCCGAATTCCGAAATACCGAGTTCCGAATTCCGAGTTCCGAATTCCGAGTTCCGAGTTCAGAATTCCGAGTTCCAAATTCCAAGTTCCGAATTCCTCGTTCAAAATTCCAAATTCCGACTTCCAAATTCCGAGTTTGAAATTCCAAGTTCAGAATTCCAAGTTCGGAATTCTGAGTTCAGAATTCCGAATTCCGAGTTCGGAATTCCGAGTTGCAAATTCCGAGTTCCAAATTCCAAGTTTCAAATTCCGAGTTCCAAATTCCGTGTTCCGAGTTCGGAATTCCGAGTTTGGAATTCCAAATTCTCAGTGTGGAATTCCTTGTTTGGAATTCCGAGTTTGGAATTCAAGGTTCAAAATTCCAAATTCCAAATTCCGAGTTTGGAATTCCAAGTTCAAAATTCAAAATTCAAAATTCAAGTTCCGAATTCCGAGTTCGGAATTCCGAGTTCTGAGTGCAGAATACCGAGTTTGGAATTCCAAGTTCTTAATTCTGAGTTTGGAATTCTAAATTCTCAGTGTGGAATTCCGAGTTCAGAATTCCAAATTCCGAGTTCTGAGTTCCAAATTCCGAGTTCCGAATTCCGAAATACCGAGTTCCGAATTCCGAGTTCCGAATTCCGAGTTCCGAGTTCAGAATTCCGAGTTCCAAATTCTGAGTTCAGAATTCCAAATTCCAAGTTCCAAATTCCGAGTTTGGAATTCCGAGTTCAGAATTCAAAGTTCGGAATTCCGAGCTCAGAATTCCAAATTCCAAGTTCCAAATTCCGAGTTTGGAATTCCGAGTTTGGAATTCCGAGTTCCGAATTCTGAGTTCCGAATTCCGAGTTCCGAATTCCAAGTTCGGAATTCCGAGTTCAGAATTCTGAATTCCGAATTCTAAATTCCGAGTTCTGAATTCCGAGTTCCGAGTGCAGAATACCGAGTTTGGAATTCCAAGTTCTTAATTCTGAGTTTGGAATTCCAAATTCTCAGTGTGGAATTCCAAGTTCAAAATTCCAACTTCCAAATTCTGAGTTCGGAATTCTGAGTTCGGAATTTCGAGTTCTGATTTCAGAATTCCAAGTTCCGAATTCCTCGTTCAAAATTCCAAATTCTGACTTCCAAATTCCGAGTTTGAAATTCCAAGTTCAGAATTCCAAGTTCGGAATTCTGAGTTCAGAATTCCGAATTCCGAGTTCGGAATTCCGAGTTGCAAATTCCGAGTTCCAAATTCCAAGTTTCAAATTCCGAGTTCCAAATTCCGTGTTCCGAGTTCGGAATTCCGAGTTTGGAATTCCAAATTCTCAGTGTGGAATTCCTTGTTTGGAATTCCGAGTTTGGAATTCAAGGTTCAAAATTCCAAATTCCAAATTCCGAGTTTGGAATTCAAGGTTCAAAATTCCAAATTCCAAATTCCGAGTTTGGAATTCCAAGTTCAAAATTCAAAATTCAAGTTCCGAATTCCGAGTTCGGAATTCCGAGTTCCAAATTCCGAGTTCCAAATTCAGACTTTGGAATTCCGAGTTCGGAATTCTGAGTTCGGAATTCCAACTTCCAAATTTCTAATTTGGAATTCCGAGTTCCGAATTCCAAATTCTCAGAGTGTGGAATTCAAGGTTCCAAATTCCAAATTCCAAATTCCAAATTCCGAGTTTGGAATTCCGAGTTTGGAATTCCGAGTTTGGAATTCCGAGTTTGGAATTCCGAGTTCAAAATTCCAAATTCTGAGTTTGGAATTTCAAGTTCAGAATTCCGAGTTCGGAATTCCAAGTTCCGAGTTCCGAGTTCAGAATTCCGAGTTTGGAATTCCAAGTTCAGAATTCCAAATTCCGATTTTCGAATTCCAAGTTCAGAATTCCAAGTTTGGAATTCCGAGTTCAGAATTCCGAATTCCGAATTCTAAATTCCGAGTTCAGAATTCCGAGTTTGGAATTCCAACTTCCAAATTCCGAGTTCAGAATTCCGAGTTCCGAGTTCCGAATTCCGAGTTCCAAATTCTGAGTTCCGAATTCCAAATTCCGAGTTTGGAATTCCGAGTTCAGAATTCCAAGTTTGGAATTCCGAGTTCAGAATTCCAAATTCCAACTTCCAAATTCTGAGTTCGGAATTCTGAGTTCGGAATTTCGAGTTCTGATTTCAGAATTCCAAGTTCCGAATTCCTCGTTCAAAATTCCAAATTCCGACTTCCAAATTCCGAGTTTGAAATTCCAAGTTCAGAATTCCAAGTTCGGAATTCTGAGTTCAGAATTCCGAATTCCGAGTTCGGAATTCCGAGTTGCAAATTCCGAGTTCCAAATTCCAAGTTTCAAATTCCGAGTTCCAAATTCCGTGTTCCGAGTTCGGAATTCCGAGTTTGGAATTCCAAATTCTCAGTGTGGAATTCCTTGTTTGGAATTCCGAGTTTGGAATTCAAGGTTCAAAATTCCAAATTCCAAATTCCGAGTTTGGAATTCCAAGTTCAAAATTCAAAATTCAAAATTCAAGTTCCGAATTCCGAGTTCGGAATTCCGAGTTCCGAGTGCAGAATACCGAGTTTGGAATTCCAAGTTCTTAATTCTGAGTTTGGAATTCTAAATTCTCAGTGTGGAATTCCGAGTTCAGAATTCCAAATTCCGAGTTCTGAGTTCCAAATTCCGAGTTCCGAATTCCGAAATACCGAGTTCCGAATTCCGAGTTCCGAATTCCGAGTTCCGAGTTCAGAATTCCGAGTTCCAAATTCTGAGTTCAGAATTCCAAATTCCAAGTTCCAAATTCCGAGTTTGGAATTCCGAGTTCAGAATTCCAAGTTCGGAATTCCGAGCTCAGAATTCCAAATTCCAAGTTCCAAATTCCGAGTTTGGAATTCCGAGTTTGGAATTCCGAGTTCCGAATTCTGAGTTCCGAATTCCGAGTTCCGAATTCCAAGTTCCGAATTCCGAGTTCAGAATTCTGAATTCCGAATTCTAAATTCCGAGTTCTGAATTCCGAGTTCCGAGTGCAGAATACCGAGTTTGGAATTCCAAGTTCTTAATACTGAGTTTGGAATTCCAAATTCTCAGTGTGGAATTCCAAGTTCAAAATTCCAACTTCCAAATTCTGAGTTCGGAATTCTGAGTTCGGAATTTCGAGTTCTGATTTCAGAATTCCAAGTTCCGAATTCCTCGTTCAAAATTCCAAATTCCGACTTCCAAATTCCGAGTTTGAAATTCCAAGTTCAGAATTCCAAGTTCGGAATTCTGAGTTCAGAATTCCGAATTCCGAGTTCGGAATTCCGAGTTGCAAATTCCGAGTTCCAAATTCCAAGTTTCAAATTCCGAGTTCCAAATTCCGTGTTCCGAGTTCGGAATTCCGAGTTTGGAATTCCAAATTCTCAGTGTGGAATTCCTTGTTTGGAATTCCGAGTTTGGAATTCAAGGTTCAAAATTCCAAATTCCAAATTCCGAGTTTGGAATTCCAAGTTCAAAATTCAAAATTCAAGTTCCGAATTCCGAGTTCGGAATTCCGAGTTCCGAGTGCAGAATACCGAGTTTGGAATTCCAAGTTCTTAATTCTGAGTTTGGAATTCTAAATTCTCAGTGTGGAATTCCGAGTTCAGAATTCCAAATTCCGAGCTCTGAGTTCCAAATTCCGAGTTCCGAATTCCGAAATACCGAGTTCCGAATTCCGAGTTCCGAATTCCGAGTTCCGAGTTCAGAATTCCGAGTTCCAAATTCTGAGTTCAGAATTCCAAATTCCAAGTTCCAAATTCCGAGTTTGGAATTCCGAGTTTGGAATTCCGAGTTCCGAATTCTGAGTTCCGAATTCCGAGTTCCGAATTCCAAGTTCGGAATTCCGAGTTCAGAATTCTGAATTCCGAATTCTAAATTCCGAGTTCTGAATTCCGAGTTCCGAGTGCAGAATACCGAGTTTGGAATTCCAAGTTCTTAATTCTGAGTTTGGAATTCCAAATTCTCAGTGTGGAATTCCAAGTTCAAAATTCCAAATTCCAAATTCCCAGTTTGGAATTCCGAGTTTGGAATTCCAAGTTCAAAATTCCAAATTCCAAATTCCGAGTTCCGAGTTCAGAATTCCAAGTTCCGAATTCCGAGTTCAGATTTCCAAATTCCGAGTTTCGAATTCCAAATTCCGAGTTCGGAATTCCGAGTTCAGAATTCCAAATTCCAAATTCCAAGTTCCAAATTCCGAGTTCGGAATTCCGAGTTCCGAATTCCGAGTTCCAAATTCAGACTTTGGAATTCCGAGTTCGGAATTCTGAGTTCGGAATTCCAACTTCCAAATTTCTAATTTGGAATTCCGAGTTCCGAATTCCAAATTCTCAGTGTGGAATTCCGAGTTCGGAATTCCGAGTGTGGAATTCAAGGTTCAAAATTCCAAATTCCAAATTCCAAATTCCGAGTTTGGAATTCCGAGTTTGGAATTCCGAGTTTGGAATTCCGAGTTCAAAATTCCAAATTCCAAATTCTGAGTTTGGAATTTCAAGTTCAGAATTCCGAGTTCGGAATTCCAAGTTCCGAGTTCTGAGTTCAGAATTCCGAGTTTGGAATTCCAAGTTCAGAATTCCAAATTCCGAGTTTGGAATTCCAAGTTCAGAATTCCGAATTCCGAATTCTAAATTCCGAGTTCAGAATTCCGAGTTTGGAATTCCAAGTTCTTAATTCTGAGTTTGGAATTCCAACTTCCAAATTCCGAGTTCAGAATTCCGAGTTCCGAGTTCAGAATTCCGAGTTCCAAATTCTGAGTTCCGAATTCCAAATTCCAAGTTTGGAATTCCGAGTTCAGAATTCCAAGTTTGGAATTCCGAGTTCAGAATTCCAAGTTTGGAATTCTGAGTTCAGAATTCCAAGTTTGGAATTCCGAGTTCAGAATTCCAAATTCCGAGTTCTGAGTTCCAAATTCCAAGTTCCGAATTCCGAAATACTGAGTTCCGAATTCCGAGTTCCGAATTCCGAATTCCGAGTTCCGAGTTCAGAATTCCGAGTTCCAAATTCCAAGTTCCGAATTCCTCGTTCAAAATTCCAAATTCCGAGTTTGGAATTCCGAGTTCAGAATTCCAAGTTCGGAATTCCGAGCTCAGAATTCCAAATTCCAAGTTCCAAATTCCGAGTTTGGAATTCCGAGTTTGGAATTCCGAGTTCCGAATTCTGAGTTCCGGATTCCGAGTTCCGAATTCCAAGTTCGGAATTCCGAGTTCAGAATTCTGAATTCCGAATTCTAAATTCCGAGTTCTGAATTCCGAGTTCCGAGTGCAGAATACCGAGTTTGGAATTCCAAGTTCTTAATACTGAGTTTGGAATTCCAAATTCTCAGTGTGGAATTCCAAGTTCAAAATTCCAACTTCCAAATTCTGAGTTCGGAATTCTGAGTTCGGAATTTCGAGTTCTGATTTCAGAATTCCAAGTTCCGAATTCCTCGTTCAAAATTCCAAATTCCGACTTCCAAATTCCGAGTTTGAAATTCCAAGTTCAGAATTCCAAGTTCGGAATTCTGAGTTCAGAATTCCGAATTCCGAGTTCGGAATTCCGAGTTGCAAATTCCGAGTTCCAAATTCCAAGTTTCAAATTCCGAGTTCCAAATTCCGTGTTCCGAGTTCGGAATTCCGAGTTTGGAATTCCAAATTCTCAGTGTGGAATTCCTTGTTTGGAATTCCGAGTTTGGAATTCAAGGTTCAAAATTCCAAATTCCAAATTCCGAGTTTGGAATTCCAAGTTCAAAATTCAAAATTCAAGTTCCGAATTCCGAGTTCGGAATTCCGAGTTCCAAATTCCGAGTTCCAAATTCAGACTTTGGAATTCCGAGTTCGGAATTCTGAGTTCGGAATTCCAACTTCCAAATTTCTAATTTGGAATTCCGAGTTCCGAATTCCAAATTCTCAGAGTGTGGAATTCAAGGTTCCAAATTCCAAATTCCAAATTCCAAATTCAAAATTCCGAGTTTGGAATTCCGAGTTTGGAATTCCGAGTTTGGAATTCCGAGTTTGGAATTCCGAGTTCAAAATTCCAAATTCCAAATTCTGAGTTTGGAATTTCAAGTTCAGAATTCCGAGTTCGGAATTCCAAGTTCCGAGTTCCGAGTTCAGAATTCCGAGTTTGGAATTCCAAGTTCAGAATTCCAAATTCCGATTTTCGAATTCCAAGTTCAGAATTCCAAGTTTGGAATTCCGAGTTCAGAATTCCGAATTCCGAATTCTAAATTCCGAGTTCAGAATTCCGAGTTTGGAATTCCAAGTTCTTAATTCTGAGTTTGGAATTCCGAGTGCAGAATTCCGAGTGCGGAATTCCGAGTGCAGAATTCCGAGTTTGGAATTTCAACTTCCAAATTCCGAGTTCGGAGTTCCGAGTTCAGAAATCCGAGTTCGGCATTCCGAGTTCCAAGTTTGGAATTCTGAGTTCGAAATTGCGAGTTCGGAATTCCAAGTTCGGAATTCTGAGTTCGGAATTCTGAGTTTGGAATTCCGAGTTCGGAATTCCAACTTCCAAATTCCGAGTTCCAAATTCCAAATTCCGAGTTCAGAATTCCGAGTTCAGAATTCTGATTTCCGAATTCCAAATTCCGAGGTCAGAATTCCGAATTCCGAGTAGCGAATTCCAAATTCCAAATTCTGAGTTTGGAATTCAGAGTTCAGAATTCCGAGTTCCGAGTTCGGAATTCCGAGTTCAGAATTCCAAATTCCAAATTCGGAGTTTGGAATTCCGAGTTCCAAAATCCGAGTTCCGAATTCTGAGTTCCGAATTCCGAGTTTGGAATTCCGAGGTCAGAATACCAAGTTCGGAATTCCGAGTTTGGTATTCCAAATTCCAAATTCTGAGATCGGAATTCTGAGCTCAGAATTCCGAGTTCCGAATTCCGAGTTCAGTGTTCTGAGTTCAGAATTCCAAGTTCAGAATTTTGAGTTCAGAATTGCGAATTCCAAATTCCGAGGTCGGAATTCTGAGTTCGGATTTTCAACTTCCAAATTCCGAGGTCAGAATTCCGAGTTCAGAATTCCGAGTTCAGAATTCTGAGTTCCGAATTCCGAGTTTGGAATTCCAAGTTCCAAATTCCGAGTTCGGAATTCCGAGTTCAGAAATCCGAGTTCCAAATTCCGATTTCCAAGTTTGGAATTCCGAGTTCGGAATTCCAAGTTCGGAATTCCGAGCTCAGAATTCCAAATTCCAAGTTCCAAATTCCGAGTTTGGAATTCCGAGTTTGGAATTCCGAGTTCCGAATTCTGAGTTCCGAATTCCGAGTTCCGAATTCCAAGTTCGGAATTCCGAGTTCAGAATTCTGAATTCCGAATTCTAAATTCCGAGTTCTGAATTCCGAGTTCCGAGTGCAGAATACCGAGTTTGGAATTCCAAGTTCTTAATTCTGAGTTTGGAATTCCAAATTCTCAGTGTGGAATTCCAAGTTCAAAATTCCAAATTCCAAATTCCCAGTTTGGAATTCCGAGTTTGGAATTCCAAGTTCAAAATTCCAAATTCCAAATTCCGAGTTCCGAGTTCAGAATTCCAAGTTCCGAATTCCGAGTTCAGAATTCCAAATTCCAAATTCCAAGTTCCGAATTCCGAGTTCCGAATTCCGAGTTCCGAATTCCGAATTCCGAGTTCCAAATTCAGACTTTGGAATTCCGAGTTCGGAATTCTGAGTTCGGATTTCCAACTTCCAAATTTCTAATTTGGAATTCCGAGTTCCGAATTCCAAATTCTCAGTGTGGAATTCAAGGTTCAAAATTCCAAATTCAAAATTCCAAATTCCGAGTTTGGAATTCCGAGTTTGGAATTCCGAGTTTGGAATTCCGAGTTTGGAATTCCGAGTTTGGAATTCCGAGTTCAAAATTCCAAATTCCAAATTCTGAGTTTGGAATTTCAAGTTCAGAATTCCGAGTTCGGAATTCCAAGTTCCGAGTTCCGAGTTCAGAATTCCGAGTTCCAAATTCTGAGTTCCGAATTCCGAGTTCCGAATTCCGAGTTTGGAATTCCAAGTTCAGAATTCCAAATTCCGAGTTTGGAATTCCAAGTTCAGAATTCCAAGTTCGGAATTCCGAGTTCAGAATTCCAAATTCCGAATTATAAATTCCGAGTTCAGAATTCCGAGTTTGGAATTCCAAGTTCTTAATTCTGAGTTTGGAATTCCAACTTCCAAATTCCGAGTTCAGAATTCCGAGTTCCGAGTTCAGAATTCCGAGTTCCAAATTCTGAGTTCCGAATTCCAAATTCCGAGTTTGGAATTCCGAGTTCAGAATTCCAAGTTTGGAATTCCGAGTTCAGAATTCCAAATTCCAACTTCCAAATTTCGAGTTTGGAATTCCGAGTTTGGAATTCCAAGTTCCGAACTCCAAGTTCAGAATTCCGAATTCTAAATTCCGAGTTTGGAATTCCGACTTTGGAATTCCAAGTTCAAAATTCCAACTTCCAAATTTTGAGTTTGGAATTCCGAGTTCAGAATTCCGAGTTTGGAATTCCGAGTTCGGAATTCCGAGCTTGGAATTGCAAGTTCAAAATTCCAAATTCCAAATTCCGAGTTTGGAATTCCGACTTTGGAATTCCAAGTTCAAAATTCCAAGTTCAAAATTCCAAATTCTGAGTTCGGAATTCCGAGTTCGAAATTTCGAGATCCGATTTCAGAATTCCAAGTTCCGAATTCCGAGTTCCAAATTCCAAATTCCGAGTTCGGAATTCCGAGTTCACAATTCCGAATTCCAAATTCCAACTTCCAAATTCCGAGTTTGGAATTCCAAGTTCAGAATTCCAAGTTCGGAATTCCGAGTTCAGAATTCCGAATTCCAAGTTCGGAATTCCGAGTTCAGAATTCCGAATTCCGAGTTCGGAATTCCGAGTTCCAAATTCCGAGTTCCAAATTCCAAGTTTCAAATTCCGAGTTCCAAATTCCGTGTTCCGAGTTCAGAATTCCGAGTTTGGAATTCTGACTTTGGAATTCGGAATTCTGAGTTCGGAATTCCAACTTCCAAATTTCTAACTTGGAATTCCGATTTCATAATTCCGAGTTTGGAATTCCAAATTCTCAGTGTGGAATTCCTTGTTTGGAATTCCGAGTTTGGAATTCAAGGTTCAAAATTCCAAATTCCAAATTCCGAGTTTGGAATTCCAAGTTCAAAATTCAAAATTCAAAATTCAAGTTCCGAATTCCGAGTTTGGAATTCCGAGTTCCAAATTCCGAGTTCCAAATTCAGACTTTGGAATTCCGAGTTCGGAATTCTGAGTTCGGAATTCCAACTTCCAAATTTCTAATTTGGAATTCCGAGTTCCGAATTCCAAATTCTCAGAGTGTGGAATTCAAGGTTCCAAATTCCAAATTCCAAATTCCAAATTCAAAATTCCGAGTTTGGAATTCCGAGTTTGGAATTCCGAGTTTGGAATTCCGAGTTTGGAATTCCGAGTTTGGAATTCCGAGTTCAAAATTCCAAATTCCAAATTCTGAGTTTGGAATTTCAAGTTCAGAATTCCGAGTTCGGAATTCCAAGTTCCGAGTTCCGAGTTCAGAATTCCGAGTTTGGAATTCCAAGTTCAGAATTCCAAATTCCGATTTTCGAATTCCAAGTTCAGAATTCCAAGTTTGGAATTCCGAGTTCAGAATTCCGAATTCCGAATTCTAAATTCCGAGTTCAGAATTCCGAGTTTGGAATTCCAAGTTCTTAATTCTGAGTTTGGAATTCCAACTTCCAAATTCCGAGTTCAGAATTCCGAGTTCCGAGTTCCGAATTCCGAGTTCCAAATTCTGAGTTCCGAATTCCAAATTCCGAGTTTGGAATTCCGAGTTCAGAATTCCAAGTTTGGAATTCCGAGTTCAGAATTCCAAATTCCAACTTCCAAATTCTGAGTTCGGAATTCTGAGTTCGGAATTTCGAGTTCTGATTTCAGAATTCCAAGTTCCGAATTCCTCATTCAAAATTCCAAATTCCGACTTCCAAATTCCGAGTTTGAAATTCCAAGTTCAGAATTCCAAGTTCGGAATTCTGAGTTCAGAATTCCGAATTCCGAGTTCGGAATTCCGAGTTGCAAATTCCGAGTTCCAAATTCCAAGTTTCAAATTCCGAGTTCCAAATTCCGTGTTCCGAGTTCGGAATTCCGAGTTTGGAATTCCAAATTCTCAGTGTGGAATTCCTTGTTTGGAATTCCGAGTTTGGAATTCAAGGTTCAAAATTCCAAATTCCAAATTCCGAGTTTGGAATTCCAAGTTCAAAATTCAAAATTCAAGTTCCGAATTCCGAGTTCGGAATTCCGAGTTCCGAGTGCAGAATACCGAGTTTGGAATTCCAAGTTCTTAATTCTGAGTTTGGAATTCTAAATTCTCAGTGTGGAATTCCGAGTTCAGAATTCCAAATTCCGAGTTCTGAGTTCCAAATTCCGAGTTCCGAATTCCGAAATACCGAGTTCCGAATTCCGAGTTCCGAATTCCGAGTTCCGAGTTCAGAATTCCGAGTTCCAAATTCTGAGTTCAGAATTTCAAATTCCAAGTTCCAAATTCCGAGTTTGGAATTCCGAGTTCAGAATTCCAAGTTCGGAATTCCGAGCTCAGAATTCCAAATTCCAAGTTCCAAATTCCGAGTTTGGAATTCCGAGTTTGGAATTCCGAGTTCCGAATTCTGAGTTCCGAATTCCGAGTTCCGAATTCCAAGTTCGGAATTCCGAGTTCAGAATTCTGAATTCCGAATTCTAAATTCCGAGTTCTGAATTCCGAGTTCCGAGTGCAGAATACCGAGTTTGGAATTCCAAGTTCTTAATTCTGAGTTTGGAATTCCAAATTCTCAGTGTGGAATTCCAAGTTCAAAATTCCAACTTCCAAATTCTGAGTTCGGAATTCTGAGTTCGGAATTTCGAGTTCTGATTTCAGAATTCCAAGTTCCGAATTCCTCGTTCAAAATTCCAAATTCCGACTTCCAAATTCCGAGTTTGAAATTCCAAGTTCAGAATTCCAAGTTCGGAATTTTGAGTTCAGAATTCCGAATTCCGAGTTCGGAATTCCGAGTTGCAAATTCCGAGTTCCAAATTCCAAGTTTCAAATTCCGAGTTCCAAATTCCGTGTTCCGAGTTCGGAATTCCGAGTTTGGAATTCCAAATTCTCAGTGTGGAATTCCTTGTTTGGAATTCCGAGTTTGGAATTCAAGGTTCAAAATTCCAAATTCCAAATTCCGAGTTTGGAATTCCAAGTTCAAAATTCAAAATTCAAGTTCCGAATTCCGAGTTCGGAATTCCGAGTTCCGAGTGCAGAATACCGAGTTTGGAATTCCAAGTTCTTAATTCTGAGTTTGGAATTCTAAATTCTCAGTGTGGAATTCCGAGTTCAGAATTCCAAATTCCGAGCTCTGAGTTCCAAATTCCGAGTTCCGAATTCCGAAATACCGAGTTCCGAATTCCGAGTTCCGAATTCCGAGTTCCGAGTTCAGAATTCCGAGTTCCAAATTCTGAGTTCAGAATTCCAAATTCCAAGTTCCAAATTCCGAGTTTGGAATTCCGAGTTTGGAATTCCGAGTTCCGAATTCTGAGTTCCGAATTCCGAGTTCCGAATTCCAAGTTCGGAATTCCGAGTTCAGAATTCTGAATTCCGAATTCTAAATTCCGAGGTCTGAATTCCGAGTTCCGAGTGCAGAATACCGAGTTTGGAATTCCAAGTTCTTAATTCTGAGTTTGGAATTCCAAATTCTCAGTGTGGAATTCCAAGTTCAAAATTCCAAATTCCAAATTCCCAGTTTGGAATTCCGAGTTTGGAATTCCAAGTTCAAAATTCCAAATTCCGAGTTCCGAGTTCAGAATTCCAAGTTCCGAATTCCGAGTTCAGATTTCCAAATTCCGAGTTTCGAATTCCAAATTCCGAGTTCGGAATTCCGAGTTCAGAATTCCAAATTCCAAATTCCAAGTTCCAAATTCCGAGTTCGGAATTCCGAGTTCCGAATTCCGAGTTCCAAATTCAGACTTTGGAATTCCGAGTTCGGAATTCTGAGTTCGGAATTCCAACTTCCAAATTTCTAATTTGGAATTCCGAGTTCCGAATTCCAAATTCTCAGTGTGGAATTCCGAGTTCGGAATTCCGAGTGTGGAATTCAAGGTTCAAAATTCCAAATTCCAAATTCCAAATTCCGAGTTTGGAATTCCGAGTTTGGAATTCCGAGTTTGGAATTCCGAGTTCAAAATTCCAAATTCCAAATTCTGAGTTTGGAATTTCAAGTTCAGAATTCCGAGTTCGGAATTCCAAGTTCCGAGTTCTGAGTTCAGAATTCCGAGTTTGGAATTCCAAGTTCAGAATTCCAAATTCCGAGTTTGGAATTCCAAGTTCAGAATTCCAAGTTTGGAATTCCGAGTTCAGAATTCCGAATTCCGAATTCTAAATTCCGAGTTCAGAATTCCGAGTTTGGAATTCCAAGTTCTTAATTCTGAGTTTGGAATTCCAACTTCCAAATTCCGAGTTCAGAATTCCGAGTTCCGAGTTCCGAATTCCGAGTTCCAAATTCTGAGTTCCGAATTCCAAATTCCAAGTTTGGAATTCCGAGTTCAGAATTCCAAGTTTGGAATTCCGAGTTCAGAATTCCAAGTTTGGAATTCTGAGTTCAGAATTCCAAGTTTGGAATTCCGAGTTCAGAATTCCAAATTCCGAGTTCTGAGTTCCAAATTCCAAGTTCCGAATTCCGAAATACCGAGTTCCGAATTCCGAGTTCCGAATTCCGAATTCCGAGTTCCGAGTTCAGAATTCCGAGTTCCAAATTCCAAGTTCCGAATTCCTCGTTCAAAATTCCAAATTCCGACTTCCAAATTCCGAGTTTGAAATTCCAAGTTCAGAATTCCAAGTTCGGAATTCTGAGTTCAGAATTCCGAATTCCGAGTTCGGAATTCCGAGTTGCAAATTCCGAGTTCCAAATTCCAAGTTTCAAATTCCGAGTTCCAAATTCCGTGTTCCGAGTTCGGAATTCCGAGTTTGGAATTCCAAATTCTCAGTGTGGAATTCCTTGTTTGGAATTCCGAGTTTGGAATTCAAGGTTCAAAATTCCAAATTCCAAATTCCGAGTTTGGAATTCCAAGTTCAAAATTCAAAATTCAAAATTCAAGTTCCGAATTCCGAGTTCGGAATTCCGAGTTCCGAGTGCAGAATACCGAGTTTGGAATTCCAAGTTCTTAATTCTGAGTTTGGAATTCTAAATTCTCAGTGTGGAATTCCGAGTTCAGAATTCCAAATTCCGAGTTCTGAGTTCCAAATTCCGAGTTCCGAATTCCGAAATACCGAGTTCCGAATTCCGAGTTCCGAATTCCGAGTTCCGAGTTCAGAATTCCGAGTTCCAAATTCTGAGTTCAGAATTCCAAATTCCAAGTTCCAAATTCCGAGTTTGGAATTCCGAGTTCAGAATTCAAAGTTCGGAATTCCGAGCTCAGAATTCCAAATTCCAAGTTCCAAATTCCGAGTTTGGAATTCCGAGTTTGGAATTCCGAGTTCCGAATTCTGAGTTCCGGATTCCGAGTTCCGAATTCCAAGTTCGGAATTCCGAGTTCAGAATTCTGAATTCCGAATTCTAAATTCCGAGTTCTGAATTCCGAGTTCCGAGTGCAGAATACCGAGTTTGGAATTCCAAGTTCTTAATTCTGAGTTTGGAATTCCAAATTCTCAGTGTGGAATTCCAAGTTCAAAATTCCAACTTCCAAATTCTGAGTTCGGAATTCTGAGTTCGGAATTTCGAGTTCTGATTTCAGAATTCCAAGTTCCGAATTCCTCGTTCAAAATTCCAAATTCCGACTTCCAAATTCCGAGTTTGAAATTCCAAGTTCAGAATTCCAAGTTCGGAATTCTGAGTTCAGAATTCCGAATTCCGAGTTCGGAATTCCGAGTTGCAAATTCCGAGTTCCAAATTCCAAGTTTCAAATTCCGAGTTCCAAATTCCGTGTTCCGAGTTCGGAATTCCAAGTTTGGAATTCCAAATTCTCAGTGTGGAATTCCTTGTTTGGAATTCCGAGTTTGGAATTCAAGGTTCAAAATTCCAAATTCCAAATTCCAAGTTTGGAATTCCAAGTTCAAAATTCAAAATTCAAGTTCCGAATTCCGAGTTCGGAATTCCGAGTTCCAAATTCCGAGTTCCAAATTCAGACTTTGGAATTCCGAGTTCGGAATTCTGAGTTCGGAATTCCAACTTCCAAATTTCTAATTTGGAATTCCGAGTTCCGAATTCCAAATTCTCAGAGTGTGGAATTCAAGGTTCAAAATTCCAAATTCCAAATTCCGAGTTTGGAATTCCAAGTTCAAAATTCAAAATTCAAGTTCCGAATTCCGAGTTCGGAATTCCGAGTTCCGAGTGCAGAATACCGAGTTTGGAATTCCAAGTTCTTAATTCTGAGTTTGGAATTCTAAATTCTCAGTGTGGAATTCCGAGTTCAGAATTCCAAATTCCGAGCTCTGAGTTCCAAATTCCGAGTTCCGAATTCCGAAATACCGAGTTCCGAATTCCGAGTTCCGAATTCCGAGTTCCGAGTTCAGAATTCCGAGTTCTAAATTCTGAGTTCAGAATTCCAAATTCCAAGTTCCAAATTCCGAGTTTGGAATTCCGAGTTTGGAATTCCGAGTTCCGAATTCTGAGTTCCGAATTCCGAGTTCCGAATTCCAAGTTCGGAATTCCGAGTTCAGAATTCTGAATTCCGAATTCTAAATTCCGAGTTCTGAATTCCGAGTTCCGAGTGCAGAATACCGAGTTTGGAATTCCAAGTTCTTAATTCTGAGTTTGGAATTCCAAATTCTCAGTGTGGAATTCCAAGTTCAAAATTCCAAATTCCAAATTCCCAGTTTGGAATTCCGAGTTTGGAATTCCAAGTTCAAAATTCCAAATTCCAAATTCCGAGTTCCGAGTTCAGAATTCCAAGTTCCAAATTCCGAGTTCAGATTTCCAAATTCCGAGTTTCGAATTCCAAATTCCGAGTTCGGAATTCCGAGTTCAGAATTCCAAATTCCAAATTCCAAGTTCCAAATTCCGAGTTCGGAATTCCGAGTTCCGAATTCCGAGTTCCAAATTCAGACTTTGGAATTCCGAGTTCGGAATTCTGAGTTCGGAATTCCAACTTCCAAATTTCTAATTTGGAATTCCGAGTTCCGAATTCCAAATTCTCAGTGTGGAATTCCGAGTTCGGAATTCCGAGTGTGGAATTCAAGGTTCAAAATTCCAAATTCCAAATTCCAAATTCCGAGTTTGGAATTCCGAGTTTGGAATTCCGAGTTTGGAATTCCAAATTCCAAATTCTGAGTTTGGAATTTCAAGTTCAGAATTCCGAGTTCGGAATTCCAAGTTCCGAGTTCCGAGTTCAGAATTCCGAGTTTGGAATTCCAAGTTCAGAATTCCAAATTCCGATTTTCGAATTCCAAGTTCAGAATTCCAAGTTTGGAATTCCGAGTTCAGAATTCCGAATTCCGAATTCTAAATTCCGAGTTCAGAATTCCGAGTTTGGAATTCCAAGTTCTTAATTCTGAGTTTGGAATTCCAACTTCCAAATTCCGAGTTCAGAATTCCGAGTTCCGAGTTCCGAATTCCGAGTTCCAAATTCTGAGTTCCGAATTCCAAATTCCGAGTTTGGAATTCCGAGTTCAGAATTCCAAGTTTGGAATTCCGAGTTCAGAATTCCAAATTCCAACTTCCAAATTCTGAGTTCGGAATTCTGAGTTCGGAATTTCGAGTTCTGATTTCAGAATTCCAAGTTCCGAATTCCTCATTCAAAATTCCAAATTCCGACTTCCAAATTCCGAGTTTGAAATTCCAAGTTCAGAATTCCAAGTTCGGAATTCTGAGTTCAGAATTCCGAATTCCGAGTTCGGAATTCCGAGTTGCAAATTCCGAGTTCCAAATTCCAAGTTTCAAATTCCGAGTTCCAAATTCCGTGTTCCGAGTTCGGAATTCCGAGTTTGGAATTCCAAATTCTCAGTGTGGAATTCCTTGTTTGGAATTCCGAGTTTGGAATTCAAGGTTCAAAATTCCAAATTCCAAATTCCGAGTTTGGAATTCCAAGTTCAAAATTCAAAATTCAAGTTCCGAATTCCGAGTTCGGAATTCCGAGTTCCGAGTGCAGAATACCGAGTTTGGAATTCCAAGTTCTTAATTCTGAGTTTGGAATTCTAAATTCTCAGTGTGGAATTCCGAGTTCAGAATTCCAAATTCCGAGTTCTGAGTTCCAAATTCCGAGTTCCGAATTCCGAAATACCGAGTTCCGAATTCCGAGTTCCGAATTCCGAGTTCCGAGTTCAGAATTCCGAGTTCCAAATTCTGAGTTCAGAATTCCAAATTCCAAGTTCCAAATTCCGAGTTTGGAATTCCGAGTTCAGAATTCCAAGTTCGGAATTCCGAGCTCAGAATTCCAAATTCCAAGTTCCAAATTCCGAGTTTGGAATTCCGAGTTTGGAATTCCGAGTTCCGAATTCTGAGTTCCGAATTCCGAGTTCCGAATTCCAAGTTCGGAATTCCGAGTTCAGAATTCTGAATTCTGAATTCTAAATTCCGAGTTCTGAATTCCGAGTTCCGAGTGCAGAATACCGAGTTTGGAATTCCAAGTTCTTAATTCTGAGTTTGGAATTCCAAATTCTCAGTGTGGAATTCCAAGTTCAAAATTCCAACTTCCAAATTCTGAGTTTGGAATTCTGAGTTCCGAATTTCGAGTTCTGATTTCAGAATTCCAAGTTCCGAATTCCTCGTTCAAAATTCCAAATTCCGACTTCCAAATTCCGAGTTTGAAATTCCAAGTTCAGAATTCCAAGTTCGGAATTTTGAGTTCAGAATTCCGAATTCCGAGTTCGGAATTCCGAGTTGCAAATTCCGAGTTCCAAATTCCAAGTTTCAAATTCCGAGTTCCAAATTCCGTGTTCCGAGTTCGGAATTCCGAGTTTGGAATTCCAAATTCTCAGTGTGGAATTCCTTGTTTGGAATTCCGAGTTTGGAATTCAAGGTTCAAAATTCCAAATTCCAAATTCCGAGTTTGGAATTCCAAGTTCAAAATTCAAAATTCAAGTTCCGAATTCCGAGTTCGGAATTCCGAGTTCCGAGTGCAGAATACCGAGTTTGGAATTCCAAGTTCTTAATTCTGAGTTTGGAATTCTAAATTCTCAGTGTGGAATTCCGAGTTCAGAATTCCAAATTCCGAGCTC
Source organism: Erythrolamprus reginae (assembly GCF_031021105.1). Taxonomy (NCBI): domain Eukaryota; kingdom Metazoa; phylum Chordata; class Lepidosauria; order Squamata; family Dipsadidae; genus Erythrolamprus; species Erythrolamprus reginae. Next base: position 214,487,496 of record NC_091951.1, on the reverse strand, counting down.
TTAGTTCCAAATTCCGAGTTCCGAATTCCGAAATACCGAGTTCCGAATTCCGAGTTCCGAGTTCAGAATTCCGAGTTCCAAATTCTGAGTTCAGAATTCCAAATTCCAAGTTCCAAATTCCGAGTTTGGAATTCCGAGTTTGGAATTCCGAGTTCCGAATTCTGAGTTCCGAATTCCGAGTTCCGAATTCCAAGTTCGGAATTCCGAGTTCAGAATTCTGAATTCCGAATTCTAAATTCCGAGTTCTGAATTCCGAGTTCCGAGTGCAGAATACCGAGTTTGGAATTCCAAGTTCTTAATTCTGAGTTTGGAATTCCAAATTCTCAGTTTGGAATTCAAGGTTCAAAATTCCAAATTCCAAATTCCGAGTTTGGAATTCCAAGTTCAAAATTCAAAATTCAAGTTCCGAATTCCGAGTTCGGAATTCCGAGTTCCGAGTGCAGAATACCGAGTTTGGAATTCCAAGTTCTTAATTCTGAGTTTGGAATTCTAAATTCTCAGTGTGGAATTCCGAGTTCAGAATTCCAAATTCCGAGTTCTGAGTTCCAAATTCCGAGTTCCGAATTCCGAAATACCGAGTTCCGAATTCCGAGTTCCGAATTCCGAGTTCCGAGTTCAGAATTCCGAGTTCCAAATTCTGAGTTCAGAATTCCAAATTCCAAGTTCCAAATTCCGAGTTTGGAATTCCGAGTTCAGAATTCCAAGTTCGGAATTCCGAGCTCAGAATTCCAAATTCCAAGTTCCAAATTCCGAGTTTGGAATTCCGAGTTTGGAATTCCGAGTTCCGAATTCTGAGTTCCGAATTCCGAGTTCCGAATTCCAAGTTCGGAATTCCGAGTTCAGAATTCTGAATTCTGAATTCTAAATTCCGAGTTCTGAATTCCGAGTTCCGAGTGCAGAATACCGAGTTTGGAATTCCAAGTTCTTAATTCTGAGTTTGGAATTCCAAATTCTCAGTGTGGAATTCCAAGTTCAAAATTCCAACTTCCAAATTCTGAGTTTGGAATTCTGAGTTCCGAATTTCGAGTTCTGATTTCAGAATTCCAAGTTCCGAATTCCTCGTTCAAAATTCCAAATTCCGACTTCCAAATTCCGAGTTTGAAATTCCAAGTTCAGAATTCCAAGTTCGGAATTTTGAGTTCAGAATTCCGAATTCCGAGTTCGGAATTCCGAGTTGCAAATTCCGAGTTCCAAATTCCAAGTTTCAAATTCCGAGTTCCAAATTCCGTGTTCCGAGTTCGGAATTCCGAGTTTGGAATTCCAAATTCTCAGTGTGGAATTCCTTGTTTGGAATTCCGAGTTTGGAATTCAAGGTTCAAAATTCCAAATTCCAAATTCCGAGTTTGGAATTCCAAGTTCAAAATTCAAAATTCAAGTTCCGAATTCCGAGTTCGGAATTCCGAGTTCCGAGTGCAGAATACCGAGTTTGGAATTCCAAGTTCTTAATTCTGAGTTTGGAATTCTAAATTCTCAGTGTGGAATTCCGAGTTCAGAATTCCAAATTCCGAGCTCTTAGTTCCAAATTCCGAGTTCCGAATTCCGAAATACCGAGTTCCGAATTCCGAGTTCCGAGTTCAGAATTCCGAGTTCCAAATTCTGAGTTCAGAATTCCAAATTCCAAGTTCCAAATTCCGAGTTTGGAATTCCGAGTTTGGAATTCCGAGTTCCGAATTCTGAGTTCCGAATTCCGAGTTCCGAATTCCAAGTTCGGAATTCCGAGTTCAGAATTCTGAATTCCGAATTCTAAATTCCGAGTTCTGAATTCCGAGTTCCGAGTGCAGAATACCGAGTTTGGAATTCCAAGTTCTTAATTCTGAGTTTGGAATTCCAAATTCTCAGTGTGGAATTCCAAGTTCAAAATTCCAAATTCCAAATTCCCAGTTTGGAATTCCGAGTTTGGAATTCCAAGTTCAAAATTCCAAATTCCAAATTCCGAGTTCCGAGTTCAGAATTCCAAGTTCCGAATTCCGAGTTCAGATTTCCAAATTCCGAGTTTCGAATTCCAAATTCCGAGTTCGGAATTCCGAGTTCAGAATTCCAAATTCCAAATTCCGAGTTCCAAATTCCGAGTTCGGAATTCCGAGTTCCGAATTCCGAGTTCCAAATTCAGACTTTGGAATTCCGAGTTCGGAATTCTGAGTTCGGAATTCCAACTTCCAAATTTCTAATTTGGAATTCCGAGTTCCGAATTCCAAATTCTCAGTGTGGAATTCCGAGTTCGGAATTCCGAGTGTGGAATTCAAGGTTCAAAATTCCAAATTCCAAATTCCAAATTCCAAATTCCAAATTCCGAGTTTGGAATTCCGAGTTTGGAATTCCGAGTTTGGAATTCCGAGTTCAAAATTCCAAATTCCAAATTCTGAGTTTGGAATTTCAAGTTCAGAATTCCGAGTTCGGAATTCCAAGTTCCGAGTTCTGAGTTCAGAATTCCGAGTTTGGAATTCCAAGTTCAGAATTCCAAATTCCGAGTTTGGAATTCCAAGTTCAGAATTCCAAGTTTGGAATTCCGAGTTCAGAATTCCGAATTCCGAATTCTAAATTCCGAGTTCAGAATTCCGAGTTTGGAATTCCAAGTTCTTAATTCTGAGTTTGGAATTCCGAGTTCAGAATTCCGAGTTCAGAATTCCGAGTTCCGAGTTCCGAATACCGAGTTCCAAATTCTGAGTTCCGAATTCCAAATTCCAAGTTTGGAATTCCGAGTTCAGAATTCCAAGTTTGGAATTCCGAGTTCAGAATTCCAAGTTTGGAATTCTGAGTTCAGAATTCCAAGTTTGGAATTCCGAGTTCAGAATTCCAAATTCCGAGTTCTGAGTTCCAAATTCCAAGTTCCGAATTCCGAAATACCGAGTTCCGAATTCCGAGTTCCGAATTCCGAATTCCGAGTTCCGAGTTCAGAATTCCGAGTTCCAAATTCCAAGTTCCGAATTCCTCGTTCAAAATTCCAAATTCCGACTTCCAAATTCCGAGTTTGAAATTCCAAGTTCAGAATTCCAAGTTCGGAATTCTGAGTTCAGAATTCCGAATTCCGAGTTCGGAATTCCGAGTTGCAAATTCCGAGTTCCAAATTCCAAGTTTCAAATTCCGAGTTCCAAATTCCGTGTTCCGAGTTCGGAATTCCGAGTTTGGAATTCCAAATTCTCAGTGTGGAATTCCTTGTTTGGAATTCCGAGTTTGGAATTCAAGGTTCAAAATTCCAAATTCCAAATTCCGAGTTTGGAATTCCAAGTTCAAAATTCAAAATTCAAAATTCAAGTTCCGAATTCCGAGTTCGGAATTCCGAGTTCCGAGTGCAGAATACCGAGTTTGGAATTCCAAGTTCTTAATTCTGAGTTTGGAATTCTAAATTCTCAGTGTGGAATTCCGAGTTCAGAATTCCAAATTCCGAGTTCTGAGTTCCAAATTCCGAGTTCCGAATTCCGAAATACCGAGTTCCGAATTCCGAGTTCCGAATTCCGAGTTCCGAGTTCAGAATTCCGAGTTCCAAATTCTGAGTTCAGAATTCCAAATTCCAAGTTCCAAATTCCGAGTTTGGAATTCCGAGTTCAGAATTCAAAGTTCGGAATTCCGAGCTCAGAATTCCAAATTCCAAGTTCCAAATTCCGAGTTTGGAATTCCGAGTTTGGAATTCCGAGTTCCGAATTCTGAGTTCCGAATTCCGAGTTCCGAATTCCAAGTTCGGAATTCCGAGTTCAGAATTCTGAATTCCGAATTCTAAATTCCGAGTTCTGAATTCCGAGTTCCGAGTGCAGAATACCGAGTTTGGAATTCCAAGTTCTTAATTCTGAGTTTGGAATTCCAAATTCTCAGTGTGGAATTCCAAGTTCAAAATTCCAACTTCCAAATTCTGAGTTCGGAATTCTGAGTTCGGAATTTCGAGTTCTGATTTCAGAATTCCAAGTTCCGAATTCCTCGTTCAAAATTCCAAATTCCGACTTCCAAATTCCGAGTTTGAAATTCCAAGTTCAGAATTCCAAGTTCGGAATTCTGAGTTCAGAATTCCGAATTCCGAGTTCGGAATTCCGAGTTGCAAATTCCGAGTTCCAAATTCCAAGTTTCAAATTCCGAGTTCCAAATTCCGTGTTCCGAGTTCGGAATTCCGAGTTTGGAATTCCAAATTCTCAGTGTGGAATTCCTTGTTTGGAATTCCGAGTTTGGAATTCAAGGTTCAAAATTCCAAATTCCAAATTCCGAGTTTGGAATTCAAGGTTCAAAATTCCAAATTCCAAATTCCGAGTTTGGAATTCCAAGTTCAAAATTCAAAATTCAAGTTCCGAATTCCGAGTTCGGAATTCCGAGTTCCAAATTCCGAGTTCCAAATTCAGACTTTGGAATTCCGAGTTCGGAATTCTGAGTTCGGAATTCCAACTTCCAAATTTCTAATTTGGAATTCCGAGTTCCGAATTCCAAATTCTCAGAGTGTGGAATTCAAGGTTCCAAATTCCAAATTCCAAATTCCAAATTCCAAATTCCGAGTTTGGAATTCCGAGTTTGGAATTCCGAGTTTGGAATTCCGAGTTTGGAATTCCGAGTTCAAAATTCCAAATTCCAAATTCTGAGTTTGGAATTTCAAGTTCAGAATTCCGAGTTCGGAATTCCAAGTTCCGAGTTCCGAGTTCAGAATTCCGAGTTTGGAATTCCAAGTTCAGAATTCCAAATTCCGATTTTCGAATTCCAAGTTCAGAATTCCAAGTTTGGAATTCCGAGTTCAGAATTCCGAATTCCGAATTCTAAATTCCGAGTTCAGAATTCCGAGTTTGGAATTCCAACTTCCAAATTCCGAGTTCAGAATTCCGAGTTCCGAGTTCCGAATTCCGAGTTCCAAATTCTGAGTTCCGAATTCCAAATTCCGAGTTTGGAATTCCGAGTTCAGAATTCCAAGTTTGGAATTCCGAGTTCAGAATTCCAAATTCCAACTTCCAAATTCTGAGTTCGGAATTCTGAGTTCGGAATTTCGAGTTCTGATTTCAGAATTCCAAGTTCCGAATTCCTCGTTCAAAATTCCAAATTCCGACTTCCAAATTCCGAGTTTGAAATTCCAAGTTCAGAATTCCAAGTTCGGAATTCTGAGTTCAGAATTCCGAATTCCGAGTTCGGAATTCCGAGTTGCAAATTCCGAGTTCCAAATTCCAAGTTTCAAATTCCGAGTTCCAAATTCCGTGTTCCGAGTTCGGAATTCCGAGTTTGGAATTCCAAATTCTCAGTGTGGAATTCCTTGTTTGGAATTTCGAGTTTGGAATTCAAGGTTCAAAATTCCAAATTCCAAATTCCGAGTTTGGAATTCCAAGTTCAAAATTCAAAATTCAAAATTCAAGTTCCGAATTCCGAGTTCGGAATTCCGAGTTCCGAGTGCAGAATACCGAGTTTGGAATTCCAAGTTCTTAATTCTGAGTTTGGAATTCTAAATTCTCAGTGTGGAATTCCGAGTTCAGAATTCCAAATTCCGAGTTCTGAGTTCCAAATTCCGAGTTCCGAATTCCGAAATACCGAGTTCCGAATTCCGAGTTCCGAATTCCGAGTTCCGAGTTCAGAATTCCGAGTTCCAAATTCTGAGTTCAGAATTCCAAATTCCAAGTTCCAAATTCCGAGTTTGGAATTCCGAGTTCAGAATTCCAAGTTCGGAATTCCGAGCTCAGAATTCCAAATTTCAAGTTCCAAATTCCGAGTTTGGAATTCCGAGTTTGGAATTCCGAGTTCCGAATTCTGAGTTCCGAATTCCGAGTTCCGAATTCCAAGTTCGGAATTCCGAGTTCAGAATTCTGAATTCCGAATTCTAAATTCCGAGTTCTGAATTCCGAGTTCCGAGTGCAGAATACCGAGTTTGGAATTCCAAGTTCTTAATTCTGAGTTTGGAATTCCAAATTCTCAGTGTGGAATTCCAAGTTCAAAATTCCAACTTCCAAATTCTGAGTTCGGAATTCTGAGTTCGGAATTTCGAGTTCTGATTTCAGAATTCCAAGTTCCGAATTCCTCGTTCAAAATTCCAAATTCCGACTTCCAAATTCCGAGTTTGAAATTCCAAGTTCAGAATTCCAAGTTCGGAATTCTGAGTTCAGAATTCCGAATTCCGAGTTCGGAATTCCGAGTTGCAAATTCCGAGTTCCAAATTCCAAGTTTCAAATTCCGAGTTCCAAATTCCGTGTTCCGAGTTCGGAATTCCGAGTTTGGAATTCCAAATTCTCAGTGTGGAATTCCTTGTTTGGAATTCCGAGTTTGGAATTCAAGGTTCAAAATTCCAAATTCCAAATTCCGAGTTTGGAATTCCAAGTTCAAAATTCAAAATTCAAGTTCCGAATTCCGAGTTCGGAATTCCGAGTTCCGAGTGCAGAATACCGAGTTTGGAATTCCAAGTTCTTAATTCTGAGTTTGGAATTCTAAATTCTCAGTGTGGAATTCCGAGTTCAGAATTCCAAATTCCGAGTTCTGAGTTCCAAATTCCGAGTTCCGAATTCCGAAATACCGAGTTCCGAATTCCGAGTTCCGAATTCCGAGTTCCGAGTTCAGAATTCCGAGTTCCAAATTCTGAGTTCAGAATTCCAAATTCCAAGCTCCAAATTCCGAGTTTGGAATTCCGAGTTTGGAATTCCGAGTTCCGAATTCCGAGTTCCGAATTCCGAGTTCCGAGTTCAGAATTCCGAGTTCCAAATTCTGAGTTCAGAATTCCAAATTCCAAGTTCCAAATTCCGAGTTTGGAATTCCGAGTTCAGAATTCAAAGTTCGGAATTCCGAGCTCAGAATTCCAAATTCCAAGTTCCAAATTCCGAGTTTGGAATTCCGAGTTCAGAATTCTGAATTCCGAATTCTAAATTCCGAGTTCTGAATTCCGAGTTCCGAGTGCAGAATACCGAGTTTGGAATTCCAAGTTCTTAATTCTGAGTTTGGAATTCCAAATTCTCAGTGTGGAATTCCAAGTTCAAAATTCCAACTTCCAAATTCTGAGTTCGGAATTCTGAGTTCGGAATTTCGAGTTCTGATTTCAGAATTCCAAGTTCCGAATTCCTCGTTCAAAATTCCAAATTCCGACTTCCAAATTCCGAGTTTGAAATTCCAAGTTCAGAATTCCAAGTTCGGAATTCTGAGTTCAGAATTCCGAATTCCGAGTTCGGAATTCCGAGTTGCAAATTCTGAGTTCCAAATTCCAAGTTTCAAATTCCGAGTTCCAAATTCCGTGTTCCGAGTTCAGAATTCCGAGTTTGGAATTCCAAATTCTCAGTGTGGAATTCCTTGTTTGGAATTCCGAGTTTGGAATTCAAGGTTCAAAATTCCAAATTCCAAATTCCGAGTTTGGAATTCCAAGTTCAAAATTCAAAATTCAAGTTCCGAATTCCGAGTTCGGAATTCCGAGTTCCGAGTGCAGAATACCGAGTTTGGAATTCCAAGTTCTTAATTCTGAGTTTGGAATTCTAAATTCTCAGTGTGGAATTCCGAGTTCAGAATTCCAAATTCCGAGCTCTGAGTTCCAAATTCCGAGTTCCGAATTCCGAAATACCGAGTTCCGAATTCCGAGTTCCGAATTCCGAGTTCCGAGTTCAGAATTCCGAGTTCCAAATTCTGAGTTCAGAATTCCAAATTCCAAGTTCCAAATTCCGAGTTTGGAATTCCGAGTTTGGAATTCCGAGTTCCGAATTCTGAGTTCCGAATTCCGAGTTCCGAATTCCAAGTTCGGAATTCCGAGTTCAGAATTCTGAATTCCGAATTCTAAATTCCGAGTTCTGAATTCCGAGTTCCGAGTGCAGAATACCGAGTTTGGAATTCCAAGTTCTTAATTCTGAGTTTGGAATTCCAAATTCTCAGTGTGGAATTCCAAGTTCAAAATTCCAAATTCCAAATTCCCAGTTTGGAATTCCGAGTTTGGAATTCCAAGTTCAAAATTCCAAATTCCAAATTCCGAGTTCCGAGTTCAGAATTCCAAGTTCCGAATTCCGAGTTCAGATTTCCAAATTCCGAGTTTCGAATTCCAAATTCCGAGTTCGGAATTCCGAGTTCAGAATTCCAAATTCCAAATTCCAAGTTCCAAATTCCGAGTTCGGAATTCCGAGTTCCGAATTCCGAGTTCCAAATTCAGACTTTGGAATTCCGAGTTCGGAATTCTGAGTTCGGAATTCCAACTTCCAAATTTCTAATTTGGAATTCCGAGTTCCGAATTCCAAATTCTCAGTGTGGAATTCCGAGTTCGGAATTCCGAGTGTGGAATTCAAGGTTCAAAATTCCAAATTCCAAATTCCAAATTCCGAGTTTGGAATTCCGAGTTTGGAATTCCGAGTTTGGAATTCCGAGTTCAAAATTCCAAATTCCAAATTCTGAGTTTGGAATTTCAAGTTCAGAATTCCGAGTTCGGAATTCCAAGTTCCGAGTTCTGAGTTCAGAATTCCGAGTTTGGAATTCCAAGTTCAGAATTCCAAATTCCGAGTTTGGAATTCCAAGTTCAGAATTCCAAGTTTGGAATTCCGAGTTCAGAATTCCGAATTCCGAATTCTAAATTCCGAGTTCAGAATTCCGAGTTTGGAATTCCAAGTTCTTAATTCTGAGTTTGGAATTCCAACTTCCAAATTCCGAGTTCAGAATTCCGAGTTCCGAGTTCCGAATTCCGAGTTCCAAATTCTGAGTTCCGAATTCCAAATTCCAAGTTTGGAATTCCGAGTTCAGAATTCCAAGTTTGGAATTCCGAGTTCAGAATTCCAAGTTTGGAATTCTGAGTTCAGAATTCCAAGTTTGGAATTCCGAGTTCAGAATTCCAAATTCCGAGTTCTGAGTTCCAAATTCCAAGTTCCGAATTCCGAAATACCGAGTTCCGAATTCCGAGTTCCGAATTCCGAATTCCGAGTTCCGAGTTCAGAATTCCGAGTTCCAAATTCCAAGTTCCGAATTCCTCGTTCAAAATTCCAAATTCCGACTTCCAAATTCCGAGTTTGAAATTCCAAGTTCAGAATTCCAAGTTCGGAATTCTGAGTTCAGAATTCCGAATTCCGAGTTCGGAATTCCGAGTTGCAAATTCCGAGTTCCAAATTCCAAGTTTCAAATTCCGAGTTCCAAATTCCGTGTTCCGAGTTCGGAATTCCGAGTTTGGAATTCCAAATTCTCAGTGTGGAATTCCTTGTTTGGAATTCCGAGTTTGGAATTCAAGGTTCAAAATTCCAAATTCCAAATTCCGAGTTTGGAATTCCAAGTTCAAAATTCAAAATTCAAAATTCAAGTTCCGAATTCCGAGTTCGGAATTCCGAGTTCCGAGTGCAGAATACCGAGTTTGGAATTCCAAGTTCTTAATTCTGAGTTTGGAATTCTAAATTCTCAGTGTGGAATTCCGAGTTCAGAATTCCAAATTCCGAGTTCTGAGTTCCAAATTCCGAGTTCCGAATTCCGAAATACCGAGTTCCGAATTCCGAGTTCCGAATTCCGAGTTCCGAGTTCAGAATTCCGAGTTCCAAATTCTGAGTTCAGAATTCCAAATTCCAAGTTCCAAATTCCGAGTTTGGAATTCCGAGTTCAGAATTCAAAGTTCGGAATTCCGAGCTCAGAATTCCAAATTCCAAGTTCCAAATTCCGAGTTTGGAATTCCGAGTTTGGAATTCCGAGTTCCGAATTCTGAGTTCCGGATTCCGAGTTCCGAATTCCAAGTTCGGAATTCCGAGTTCAGAATTCTGAATTCCGAATTCTAAATTCCGAGTTCTGAATTCCGAGTTCCGAGTGCAGAATACCGAGTTTGGAATTCCAAGTTCTTAATTCTGAGTTTGGAATTCCAAATTCTCAGTGTGGAATTCCAAGTTCAAAATTCCAACTTCCAAATTCTGAGTTCGGAATTCTGAGTTCGGAATTTCGAGTTCTGATTTCAGAATTCCAAGTTCCGAATTCCTCGTTCAAAATTCCAAATTCCGACTTCCAAATTCCGAGTTTGAAATTCCAAGTTCAGAATTCCAAGTTCGGAATTCTGAGTTCAGAATTCCGAATTCCGAGTTCGGAATTCCGAGTTGCAAATTCCGAGTTCCAAATTCCAAGTTTCAAATTCCGAGTTCCAAATTCCGTGTTCCGAGTTCGGAATTCCAAGTTTGGAATTCCAAATTCTCAGTGTGGAATTCCTTGTTTGGAATTCCGAGTTTGGAATTCAAGGTTCAAAATTCCAAATTCCAAATTCCAAGTTTGGAATTCCAAGTTCAAAATTCAAAATTCAAGTTCCGAATTCCGAGTTCGGAATTCCGAGTTCCAAATTCCGAGTTCCAAATTCAGACTTTGGAATTCCGAGTTCGGAATTCTGAGTTCGGAATTCCAACTTCCAAATTTCTAATTTGGAATTCCGAGTTCCGAATTCCAAATTCTCAGAGTGTGGAATTCAAGGTTCCAAATTCCAAATTCCAAATTCCAAATTCAAAATTCCGAGTTTGGAATTCCGAGTTTGGAATTCCGAGTTTGGAATTCCGAGTTTGGAATTCCGAGTTTGGAATTCCGAGTTCAAAATTCCAAATTCCAAATTCTGAGTTTGGAATTTCAAGTTCAGAATTCCGAGTTCGGAATTCCAAGTTCCGAGTTCCGAGTTCAGAATTCCGAGTTTGGAATTCCAAGTTCAGAATTCCAAATTCCGATTTTCGAATTCCAAGTTCAGAATTCCAAGTTTGGAATTCCGAGTTCAGAATTCCGAATTCCGAATTCTAAATTCCGAGTTCAGAATTCCGAGTTTGGAATTCCAAGTTCTTAATTCTGAGTTTGGAATTCCAACTTCCAAATTCCGAGTTCAGAATTCCGAGTTCCGAGTTCCGAATTCCGAGTTCCAAATTCTGAGTTCCGAATTCCAAATTCCGAGTTTGGAATTCCGAGTTCAGAATTCCAAGTTTGGAATTCCGAGTTCAGAATTCCAAATTCCAACTTCCAAATTCTGAGTTCGGAATTCTGAGTTCGGAATTTCGAGTTCTGATTTCAGAATTCCAAGTTCCGAATTCCTCGTTCAAAATTCCAAATTCCGACTTCCAAATTCCGAGTTTGAAATTCCAAGTTCAGAATTCCAAGTTCGGAATTCTGAGTTCAGAATTCCGAATTCCGAGTTCGGAATTCCGAGTTGCAAATTCCGAGTTCCAAATTCCAAGTTTCAAATTCCGAGTTCCAAATTCCGTGTTCCGAGTTCGGAATTCCGAGTTTGGAATTCCAAATTCTCAGTGTGGAATTCCTTGTTTGGAATTTCGAGTTTGGAATTCAAGGTTCAAAATTCCAAATTCCAAATTCCGAGTTTGGAATTCCAAGTTCAAAATTCAAAATTCAAAATTCAAGTTCCGAATTCCGAGTTCGGAATTCCGAGTTCCGAGTGCAGAATACCGAGTTTGGAATTCCAAGTTCTTAATTCTGAGTTTGGAATTCTAAATTCTCAGTGTGGAATTCCGAGTTCAGAATTCCAAATTCCGAGTTCTGAGTTCCAAATTCCGAGTTCCGAATTCCGAAATACCGAGTTCCGAATTCCGAGTTCCGAATTCCGAGTTCCGAGTTCAGAATTCCGAGTTCCAAATTCTGAGTTCAGAATTCCAAATTCCAAGTTCCAAATTCCGAGTTTGGAATTCCGAGTTCAGAATTCCAAGTTCGGAATTCCGAGCTCAGAATTCCAAATTTCAAGTTCCAAATTCCGAGTTTGGAATTCCGAGTTTGGAATTCCGAGTTCCGAATTCTGAGTTCCGAATTCCGAGTTCCGAATTCCAAGTTCGGAATTCCGAGTTCAGAATTCTGAATTCCGAATTCTAAATTCCGAGTTCTGAATTCCGAGTTCCGAGTGCAGAATACCGAGTTTGGAATTCCAAGTTCTTAATTCTGAGTTTGGAATTCCAAATTCTCAGTGTGGAATTCCAAGTTCAAAATTCCAACTTCCAAATTCTGAGTTCGGAATTCTGAGTTCGGAATTTCGAGTTCTGATTTCAGAATTCCAAGTTCCGAATTCCTCGTTCAAAATTCCAAATTCCGACTTCCAAATTCCGAGTTTGAAATTCCAAGTTCAGAATTCCAAGTTCGGAATTCTGAGTTCAGAATTCCGAATTCCGAGTTCGGAATTCCGAGTTGCAAATTCCGAGTTCCAAATTCCAAGTTTCAAATTCCGAGTTCCAAATTCCGTGTTCCGAGTTCGGAATTCCGAGTTTGGAATTCCAAATTCTCAGTGTGGAATTCCTTGTTTGGAATTCCGAGTTTGGAATTCAAGGTTCAAAATTCCAAATTCCAAATTCCGAGTTTGGAATTCCAAGTTCAAAATTCAAAATTCAAGTTCCGAATTCCGAGTTCGGAATTCCGAGTTCCGAGTGCAGAATACCGAGTTTGGAATTCCAAGTTCTTAATTCTGAGTTTGGAATTCTAAATTCTCAGTGTGGAATTCCGAGTTCAGAATTCCAAATTCCGAGTTCTGAGTTCCAAATTCCGAGTTCCGAATTCCGAAATACCGAGTTCCGAATTCCGAGTTCCGAATTCCGAGTTCCGAGTTCAGAATTCCGAGTTCCAAATTCTGAGTTCAGAATTCCAAATTCCAAGCTCCAAATTCCGAGTTTGGAATTCCGAGTTTGGAATTCCGAGTTCCGAATTCCGAGTTCCGAATTCCGAGTTCCGAGTTCAGAATTCCGAGTTCCAAATTCTGAGTTCAGAATTCCAAATTCCAAGTTCCAAATTCCGAGTTTGGAATTCCGAGTTCAGAATTCAAAGTTCGGAATTCCGAGCTCAGAATTCCAAATTCCAAGTTCCAAATTCCGAGTTTGGAATTCCGAGTTTGGAATTCCGAGTTCCGAATTCTGAGTTCCGGATTCCGAGTTCCGAATTCCAAGTTCGGAATTCCGAGTTCAGAATTCTGAATTCCGAATTCTAAATTCCGAGTTCTGAATTCCGAGTTCCGAGTGCAGAATACCGAGTTTGGAATTCCAAGTTCTTAATTCTGAGTTTGGAATTCCAAATTCTCAGTGTGGAATTCCAAGTTCAAAATTCCAACTTCCAAATTCTGAGTTCGGAATTCTGAGTTCGGAATTTCGAGTTCTGATTTCAGAATTCCAAGTTCCGAATTCCTCGTTCAAAATTCCAAATTCCGACTTCCAAATTCCGAGTTTGAAATTCCAAGTTCAGAATTCCAAGTTCGGAATTCTGAGTTCAGAATTCCGAATTCCGAGTTCGGAATTCCGAGTTGCAAATTCCGAGTTCCAAATTCCAAGTTTCAAATTCCGAGTTCCAAATTCCGTGTTCCGAGTTCGGAATTCCAAGTTTGGAATTCCAAATTCTCAGTGTGGAATTCCTTGTTTGGAATTCCGAGTTTGGAATTCAAGGTTCAAAATTCCAAATTCCAAATTCCAAGTTTGGAATTCCAAGTTCAAAATTCAAAATTCAAGTTCCGAATTCCGAGTTCGGAATTCCGAGTTCCAAATTCCGAGTTCCAAATTCAGACTTTGGAATTCCGAGTTCGGAATTCTGAGTTCGGAATTCCAACTTCCAAATTTCTAATTTGGAATTCCGAGTTCCGAATTCCAAATTCTCAGAGTGTGGAATTCAAGGTTCCAAATTCCAAATTCCAAATTCAAAATTCAAAATTCCGAGTTTGGAATTCCGAGTTTGGAATTCCGAGTTTGGAATTCCGAGTTTGGAATTCCGAGTTCAAAATTCCAAATTCCAAATTCTGAGTTTGGAATTTCAAGTTCAGAATTCCGAGTTCGGAATTCCAAGTTCCGAGTTCCGAGTTCAGAATTCCGAGTTTGGAATTCCAAGTTCAGAATTCCAAATTCCGATTTTCGAATTCCAAGTTCAGAATTCCAAGTTTGGAATTCCGAGTTCAGAATTCCGAATTCCGAATTCTAAATTCCGAGTTCAGAATTCCGAGTTTGGAATTCCAAGTTCTTAATTCTGAGTTTGGAATTCCAACTTCCAAATTCCGAGTTCAGAATTCCGAGTTCCGAGTTCCGAATTCCGAGTTCCAAATTCTGAGTTCCGAATTCCAAATTCCGAGTTTGGAATTCCGAGTTCAGAATTCCAAGTTTGGAATTCCGAGTTCAGAATTCAAAGTTCGGAATTCCGAGCTCAGAATTCCAAATTCCAAGTTCCAAATTCCGAGTTTGGAATTCCGAGTTTGGAATTCCGAGTTCCGAATTCTGAGTTCCGGATTCCGAGTTCCGAATTCCAAGTTCGGAATTCCGAGTTCAGAATTCTGAATTCCGAATTCTAAATTCCGAGTTCTGAATTCCGAGTTCCGAGTGCAGAATACCGAGTTTGGAATTCCAAGTTCTTAATTCTGAGTTTGGAATTCCAAATTCTCAGTGTGGAATTCCAAGTTCAAAATTCCAACTTCCAAATTCTGAGTTCGGAATTCTGAGTTCGGAATTTCGAGTTCTGATTTCAGAATTCCAAGTTCCGAATTCCTCGTTCAAAATTCCAAATTCCGACTTCCAAATTCCGAGTTTGAAATTCCAAGTTCAGAATTCCAAGTTCGGAATTCTGAGTTCAGAATTCCGAATTCCGAGTTCGGAATTCCGAGTTGCAAATTCCGAGTTCCAAATTCCAAGTTTCAAATTCCGAGTTCCAAATTCCGTGTTCCGAGTTCGGAATTCCAAGTTTGGAATTCCAAATTCTCAGTGTGGAATTCCTTGTTTGGAATTCCGAGTTTGGAATTCAAGGTTCAAAATTCCAAATTCCAAATTCCAAGTTTGGAATTCCAAGTTCAAAATTCAAAATTCAAGTTCCGAATTCCGAGTTCGGAATTCCGAGTTCCAAATTCCGAGTTCCAAATTCAGACTTTGGAATTCCGAGTTCGGAATTCTGAGTTCGGAATTCCAACTTCCAAATTTCTAATTTGGAATTCCGAGTTCCGAATTCCAAATTCTCAGAGTGTGGAATTCAAGGTTCCAAATTCCAAATTCAAAATTCAAAATTCAAAATTCCGAGTTTGGAATTCCGAGTTTGGAATTCCGAGTTTGGAATTCCGAGTTTGGAATTCCGAGTTCAAAATTCCAAATTCCAAATTCTGAGTTTGGAATTTCAAGTTCAGAATTCCGAGTTCGGAATTCCAAGTTCCGAGTTCCGAGTTCAGAATTCCGAGTTTGGAATTCCAAGTTCAGAATTCCAAATTCCGATTTTCGAATTCCAAGTTCAGAATTCCAAGTTTGGAATTCCGAGTTCAGAATTCCGAATTCCGAATTCTAAATTCCGAGTTCAGAATTCCGAGTTTGGAATTCCAAGTTCTTAATTCTGAGTTTGGAATTCCAACTTCCAAATTCCGAGTTCAGAATTCCGAGTTCCGAGTTCCGAATTCCGAGTTCCAAATTCTGAGTTCCGAATTCCAAATTCCGAGTTTGGAATTCCGAGTTCAGAATTCCAAGTTTGGAATTCCGAGTTCAGAATTCCAAATTCCAACTTCCAAATTCTGAGTTCGGAATTCTGAGTTCGGAATTTCGAGTTCTGATTTCAGAATTCCAAGTTCCGAATTCCTCGTTCAAAATTCCAAATTCCGACTTCCAAATTCCGAGTTTGAAATTCCAAGTTCAGAATTCCAAGTTCGGAATTCTGAGTTCAGAATTCCGAATTCCGAGTTCGGAATTCCGAGTTGCAAATTCCGAGTTCCAAATTCCAAGTTTCAAATTCCGAGTTCCAAATTCCGTGTTCCGAGTTCGGAATTCCGAGTTTGGAATTCCAAATTCTCAGTGTGGAATTCCTTGTTTGGAATTTCGAGTTTGGAATTCAAGGTTCAAAATTCCAAATTCCAAATTCCGAGTTTGGAATTCCAATTTCAAAATTCAAAATTCAAAATTCAAGTTCCGAATTCCGAGTTCGGAATTCCGAGTTCCGAGTGCAGAATACCGAGTTTGGAATTCCAAGTTCTTAATTCTGAGTTTGGAATTCTAAATTCTCAGTGTGGAATTCCGAGTTCAGAATTCCAAATTCCGAGTTCTGAGTTCCAAATTCCGAGTTCCGAATTCCGAAATACCGAGTTCCGAATTCCGAGTTCCGAATTCCGAGTTCCGAGTTCAGAATTCCGAGTTCCAAATTCTGAGTTCAGAATTCCAAATTCCAAGTTCCAAATTCCGAGTTTGGAATTCCGAGTTCAGAATTCCAAGTTCGGAATTCCGAGCTCAGAATTCCAAATTTCAAGTTCCAAATTCCGAGTTTGGAATTCCGAGTTTGGAATTCCGAGTTCCGAATTCTGAGTTCCGAATTCCGAGTTCCGAATTCCAAGTTCGGAATTCCGAGTTCAGAATTCTGAATTCCGAATTCTAAATTCCGAGTTCTGAATTCCGAGTTCCGAGTGCAGAATACCGAGTTTGGAATTCCAAGTTCTTAATTCTGAGTTTGGAATTCCAAATTCTCAGTGTGGAATTCCAAGTTCAAAATTCCAACTTCCAAATTCTGAGTTCGGAATTCTGAGTTCGGAATTTCGAGTTCTGATTTCAGAATTCCAAGTTCCGAATTCCTCGTTCAAAATTCCAAATTCCGACTTCCAAATTCCGAGTTTGAAATTCCAAGTTCAGAATTCCAAGTTCGGAATTCTGAGTTCAGAATTCCGAATTCCGAGTTCGGAATTCCGAGTTGCAAATTCCGAGTTCCAAATTCCAAGTTTCAAATTCCGAGTTCCAAATTCCGTGTTCCGAGTTCGGAATTCCGAGTTTGGAATTCCAAATTCTCAGTGTGGAATTCCTTGTTTGGAATTCCGAGTTTGGAATTCAAGGTTCAAAATTCCAAATTCCAAATTCCGAGTTTGGAATTCCAAGTTCAAAATTCAAAATTCAAGTTCCGAATTCCGAGTTCGGAATTCCGAGTTCCGAGTGCAGAATACCGAGTTTGGAATTCCAAGTTCTTAATTCTGAGTTTGGAATTCTAAATTCTCAGTGTGGAATTCCGAGTTCAGAATTCCAAATTCCGAGTTCTGAGTTCCAAATTCCGAGTTCCGAATTCCGAAATACCGAGTTCCGAATTCCGAGTTCCGAATTCCGAGTTCCGAGTTCAGAATTCCGAGTTCCAAATTCTGAGTTCAGAATTCCAAATTCCAAGCTCCAAATTCCGAGTTTGGAATTCCGAGTTTGGAATTCCGAGTTCCGAATTCTGAGTTCCGAATTCCGAGTTCCGAATTCCAAGTTCGGAATTCCGAGTTCAGAATTCTGAATTCCGAATTCTAAATTCCAAGTTCTGAATTCCGAGTTCCGAGTGCAGAATACCGAGTTTGGAATTCCAAGTTCTTAATTCTGAGTTTGGAATTCCAAATTCTCAGTGTGGAATTCCAAGTTCAAAATTCCAAATTCCAAATTCCCAGTTTGGAATTCCGAGTTTGGAATTCCAAGTTCAAAATTCCAAATTCCAAATTCCGAGTTCCGAGTTCAGAATTCCAAGTTCCGAATTCCGAGTTCAGATTTCCAAATTCCGAGTTCCAAATTCCAAATTCCGAGTTCGGAATTCCGAGTTCAGAATTCCAAATTCCAAATTCCAAGTTCCAAATTCCGAGTTCGGAATTCCGAGTTCCGAATTCTGAGTTCGGAATTCCAACTTCCAAATTTCTAATTTGGAATTCCAAATTCCAAATTCCAAATTCCGAGTTTGGAATTCCGAGTTTGGAATTCCGAGTTTGGAATTCCGAGTTCAAAATTCCAAATTCCAAATTCTGAGTTTGGAATTTCAAGTTCAGAATTCCGAGTTCGGAATTCCAAGTTCCGAGTTCTGAGTTCAGAATTCCGAGTTTGGAATTCCAAGTTCAGAATTCCAAATTCCGAGTTTGGAATTCCAAGTTCAGAATTCCAAGTTTGGAATTCCGAGTTCAGAATTCCGAATTCCGAATTCTAAATTCCGAGTTCAGAATTCCGAGTTTGGAATTCCAAGTTCTTAATTCTGAGTTTGGAATTCCAACTTCCAAATTCCGAGTTCAGAATTCCGAGTTCCGAATTCCGAGTTCCAAATTCTGAGTTCCGAATTCCAAATTCCAAGTTTGGAATTCCGAGTTCAGAATTCCAAGTTTGGAATTCCGAGTTCAGAATTCCAAGTTTGGAATTCCGAGTTCAGAATTCCAAGTTTGGAATTCCGAGTTCAGAATTCCAAGTTTGGAATTCCGAGTTCAGAATTCCAAATTCCGAGTTCTGAGTTCCAAATTCCAAGTTCCGAATTCCGAAATACCGAGTTCCGAATTCCGAGTTCCGAATTCCGAGTTACGAGTTCAGAATTCCGAGTTCCAAATTCTGAGTTCCGAATTCCAAATTCCGAGTTTGGAATTCCGAGTTCAGAATTCCAAGTTCGGAATTCCGAGCTCAGAATTCCAAATTCCAAGTTCCAAATTCCGAGTTTGGAATTCCGAGTTTGGAATTCCGAGCTCCGAATTCTGAGTTCCGAATTCCGAGTTCCGAATTCCAAGTTCGGAATTCCGAGTTCAGAATTCTGAATTCCGAATTCTAAATTCCGAGTTCTGAATTCCGAGTTCCGAGTGCAGAATACCAAGTTTGGAATTCCAAGTTCTTAATTCTGAGTTTGGAATTCCAAATTCTCAGTGTGGAATTCCAAGTTCAAAATTCCAAATTCCAAATTCCCAGTTTGGAATTCCGAGTTTGGAATTCCAAGTTCAAAATTCCAAATTCCAAATTCTGAGTTCCGAGTTCAGAATTCCAAGTTCCGAATTCCGAGTTCAGATTTCCGAATTCCGAGTTCCGAGTTCAGAATTCCGAGTTCCAAATTCCGAGTTCCGAATTCCAAATTCCGAGTTCGGAATTCCGAGTTCAGAATTCCAAATTCCAAGTTCCGAATTCCGAGTTCCGAATTCCGAGTTCCAAATTCAGACTTTGGAATTCCGAGTTCGGAATTCTGAGTTCGGATTTCCAACTTCCAATTTTCTAATTTGGAATTCCGAGTTCCGAATTCCAAATTCTCAGTGTGGAATTCCGAATTCGGAATTCCAAGTGTGGAATTCAAGGTTCAAAATTCCAAATTCAAAATTCAAAATTCCGAGTTTGGAATTCCGAGTTTGGAATTCCGAGTTTGGAATTCCGAGTTTGGAATTCCGAGTTCAAAATTCCAAATTCCAAATTCTGAGTTTGGAATTTCAAGTTCAGAATTCCGAGTTCGGAATTCCAAGTTCCGAGTTCCGAGTTCAGAATTCCGAGTTCCAAATTCTGAGTTCCGAATTCCGAGTTCCGAATTCCGAGTTTGGAATTCCAAGTTCAGAATTCCAAATTCCGAGTTTGGAATTCCAAGTTCAGAATTCCAAGTTCGGAATTCCGAGTTCAGAATTCCAAATTCCGAATTAAAAATTCCGAGTTCAGAATTCCAAGTTTGGAATTCCAAGTTCTTAATTCTGAGTTTGGAATTCCAAGTTCCGAACTCCAAGTTCAGAATTCCGAGTTCAGAATTCCGAATTCTAAATTCCGAGTTCTTAATTCCGAGTTCTGAGTTCAGAATTCCGAGTTTGGAATTCCGACTTTGGAATTCCAAGTTCAAAATTCCAAATTCCAAATTCTGAGTTCGGAATTCCGAGTTCGGAATTTCGAGTTCCGATTTCAGAATTCCAAGTTCCAAATTCCGAGTTCCAAATTCCAAATTCCGAGTTCGGAATTCCGAGTTCACAATTCCGAATTCCAAATTCCAACTTCCAAATTCCGAGTTTGGAATTCCAAGTTCAGAATTCCAAGTTCGGAATTCCGAGTTCAGAATTCCGAATTCCAAGTTCGGAATTCCGAGTTCAGAATTCCGAATTCCGAGTTCGGAATTCCGAGTTCCAAATTCCGAGTTCCAAATTCCAAGTTTCAAATTCCGAGTTCCAAATTCCGTGTTCCGAGTTCAGAATTCCGAGTTTGGAATTCCGACTTTGGAATTCCGAATTCTGAGTTCGGAATTCCAACTTCCAAATTTCTCACTTGGAATTCCGAGTTCAGAATTCCGAGTTTGGAATTCCAAATTCTCAGTGTGGAATTCCTTGTTTGGAATTCCGAGTTTGGAATTCAAGGTTCAAAATTCCAAATTCCAAATTCCGAGTTTGGAATTCCAAGTTCAAAATTCAAAATTGAAAATTCAAGTTCCGAATTCCGAGTTTGGAATTCCGAGTTCAGAATTCCAAGTTCGGAATTCCGAGCTCAGAATTCCAAATTCCAAGTTCCAAATTCCGAGTTTGGAATTCCGAGTTCCGAATTCTGAGTTCCGAATTCCGAGTTCCGAATTCCAAGTTCGGAATTCCGAGTTCAGAATTCTGAATTCCGAATTCTAAATTCCGAGTTCTGAATTCCGAGTTCCGAGTGCAGAATACCGAGTTTGGAATTCCAAGTTCTTAATTCTGAGTTTGGAATTCTAAATTCTCAGTGTGGAATTCCGAGTTCAGAATTCCAAATTCGAGTTCTGAGTTCCAAATTCCGAGTTCCGAATTCCGAAATACCGAGTTCCAAATTCTGAGTTCAGAATTCCAAATTCCGAGTTTGGAATTCCGAATTCTAAATTCCGAGTTCCGAATTCCGAGTTCAGAATTCCGAGTTCAGAATTATGAGTTTGGAATTCCAAGTTTGGAATTCTGAGTTTGGAATTCTAACTTCCAAATTCCGAGTTCAGAATTCCAAATTCCGAGTTCTGAGTTCCAAATTCCGAGTTCCGAATTCCGAAATACCGAGTTCCGAATTCCGAGTTCCGAATTTCCGAGTTCCGAGTTCAGAATTCCGAGTTCCAAATTCTGAGTTCCGAATTCCAAATTCCGAGTTTGGAATTCCGAGTTCAGAATTCCAAGTTCGGAATTCCGAGCTCAGAATTCCAAATTCCAAGTTCCAAATTCCGAGTTTGGAATTCCGAGTTTGGAATTCCGAGTTCCGAATTCTGAGTTCCGAATTCCGAGTTCCGAATTCCAAGTTCGGAATTCCGATTTCAGAATTCTGAATTCCGAATTCTAAATTCCGAGTTCTGAATTCCGAGTTCCGAGTGCAGAATACCGAGTTTGGAATTCCAAGTTCTTAATTCTGAGTTTGGAATTCCAAATTCTCAGTGTGGAATTCCAAGTTCAAAATTCCAAATTCCAAATTCCCAGTTTGGAATTCCGAGTTTGGAATTCCAAGTTCAAAATTCCAAATTCCAAATTCCGAGTTCCGAGTTCAGAATTCCAAGTTCCGAATTCCGAGTTCAGATTTCCGAATTCCAAGTTCCAAATTCCGAGTTTGGAATTCCGAGTTCCGAATTCTGAGTTCCGAATTCCGAGTTCCGAATTCCAAGTTCGGAATTCCGAGTTCAGAATTCTGAATTCCGAATTCTAAATTCCGAGTTCTGAATTCCGAGTTCCGAGTGCAGAATACCGAGTTTGGAATTCCAAGTTCTTAATTCTGAGTTTGGAATTCTAAATTCTCAGTGTGGAATTCCGAGTTCAGAATTCCAAATTCGAGTTCTGAGTTCCAAATTCCGAGTTCCGAATTCCGAAATACCGAGTTCCAAATTCTGAGTTCAGAATTCCAAATTCCGAGTTTGGAATTCCGAATTCTAAATTCCGAGTTCCGAATTCCGAGTTCCGAATTCCGAGTTCAGAATTATGAGTTTGGAATTCCAAGTTTGGAATTCTGAGTTTGGAATTCTAACTTCCAAATTCCGAGTTCAGAATTCCAAATTCCGAGTTCTGAGTTCCAAATTCCGAGTTCCGAATTCCGAAATACCGAGTTCCGAATTCCGAGTTCCGAATTTCCGAGTTCCGAGTTCAGAATTCCGAGTTCCAAATTCTGAGTTCCGAATTCCAAATTCCGAGTTTGGAATTCCGAGTTCAGAATTCCAAGTTCGGAATTCCGAGCTCAGAATTCCAAATTCCAAGTTCCAAATTCCGAGTTTGGAATTCCGAGTTTGGAATTCCGAGTTCCGAATTCTGAGTTCCGAATTCCGAGTTCCGAATTCCAAGTTCGGAATTCCGATTTCAGAATTCTGAATTCCGAATTCTAAATTCCGAGTTCTGAATTCCGAGTTCCGAGTGCAGAATACCGAGTTTGGAATTCCAAGTTCTTAATTCTGAGTTTGGAATTCCAAATTCTCAGTGTGGAATTCCAAGTTCAAAATTCCAAATTCCAAATTCCCAGTTTGGAATTCCGAGTTTGGAATTCCAAGTTCAAAATTCCAAATTCCAAATTCCGAGTTCCGAGTTCAGAATTCCAAGTTCCGAATTCCGAGTTCAGATTTCCGAATTCCGAGTTCCGAGTTCAGAATTCCGAGTTCCAAATTCCGAGTTCCGAATTCCAAATTCCGAGTTCAGAATTCCGAGTTTAGAATTCCAAATTCCAAGTTCCGAATTCCGAGTTCCGAATTCCGAGTTCCAAATTCAGACTTTGGAATTCCGAAATATTCTAAATTCTCAGTGTGGAATTCCGAGTTCAGAATTCCAAATTCCGAGTTCTGAGTTCCGAGTTCAGAATTCCAAATTCCGAGTTTGGAATTCCGAGTTCAGAATTCCAAGTTCGGAATTCCGAGCTCAGAATTCCAAATTCCAAGTTCCAAATTCCGAGTTCAGAATTCCGAGTTTGGAATTCCAAATTCTCAGTGTGGAATTCCTTGTTTGGAATTCCGAGTTTGGAATTCAAGGTTCAAAATTCCAAATTCCAAATTCCGAGTTTGGAATTCCAAGTTCAAAATTCAAAATTCAAGTTCCGAATTCCGAGTTTGGAATTCCGAGTTCAGAATTCCAAGTTCGGAATTCCGAGATCAGAATTCCAAATTCCAAGTTCCAAATTTCGAGTTTGGAATTCCGAGTTCCGAATTCTGAGTTCCGAATTCCGAGTTCCGAATTCCAAGTTCGGAATTCCGAATTCAGAATTCTGAATTCCGAATTCTAAATTCCGAGTTCTGAATTCCGAGTTCCGAGTGCAGAATACCGAGTTTGGAATTCCAAGTTCTTAATTCTGAGTTTGGAATTCTAAATTCTCAGTGTGGAATTCCGAGTTCAGAATTCCAAATTCCGAGTTCTGAGTTCCAAATTCCGAGTTCCGAATTCCGAGTTCAGAATTCCGAGTTCCAAATTCTGAGTTCCGAATTCCAAATTCTCAGAGTGTGGAATTCAAGGTTCCAAATTCCAAATTCCAAATTCAAAATTCAAAATTCCGAGTTTGGAATTCCGAGTTTGGAATTCCGAGTTTGGAATTCCGAGTTTGGAATTCCGAGTTCAAAATTCCAAATTCCAAATTCTGAGTTTGGAATTTCAAGTTCAGAATTCCGAGTTCGGAATTCCAAGTTCCGAGTTCCGAGTTCAGAATTCCGAGTTTGGAATTCCAAGTTCAGAATTCCAAATTCCGATTTTCGAATTCCAAGTTCAGAATTCCAAGTTTGGAATTCCGAGTTCAGAATTCCGAATTCCGAATTCTAAATTCCGAGTTCAGAATTCCGAGTTTGGAATTCCAAGTTCTTAATTCTGAGTTTGGAATTCCAACTTCCAAATTCCGAGTTCAGAATTCCGAGTTCCGAGTTCCGAATTCCGAGTTCCAAATTCTGAGTTCCGAATTCCAAATTCCGAGTTTGGAATTCCGAGTTCAGAATTCCAAGTTTGGAATTCCGAGTTCAGAATTCCAAATTCCAACTTCCAAATTCTGAGTTCGGAATTCTGAGTTCGGAATTTCGAGTTCTGATTTCAGAATTCCAAGTTCCGAATTCCTCGTTCAAAATTCCAAATTCCGACTTCCAAATTCCGAGTTTGAAATTCCAAGTTCAGAATTCCAAGTTCGGAATTCTGAGTTCAGAATTCCGAATTCCGAGTTCGGAATTCCGAGTTGCAAATTCCGAGTTCCAAATTCCAAGTTTCAAATTCCGAGTTCCAAATTCCGTGTTCCGAGTTCGGAATTCCGAGTTTGGAATTCCAAATTCTCAGTGTGGAATTCCTTGTTTGGAATTTCGAGTTTGGAATTCAAGGTTCAAAATTCCAAATTCCAAATTCCGAGTTTGGAATTCCAAGTTCAAAATTCAAAATTCAAAATTCAAGTTCCGAATTCCGAGTTCGGAATTCCGAGTTCCGAGTGCAGAATACCGAGTTTGGAATTCCAAGTTCTTAATTCTGAGTTTGGAATTCTAAATTCTCAGTGTGGAATTCCGAGTTCAGAATTCCAAATTCCGAGTTCTGAGTTCCAAATTCCGAGTTCCGAATTCCGAAATACCGAGTTCCGAATTCCGAGTTCCGAATTCCGAGTTCCGAGTTCAGAATTCCGAGTTCCAAATTCTGAGTTCAGAATTCCAAATTCCAAGTTCCAAATTCCGAGTTTGGAATTCCGAGTTCAGAATTCCAAGTTCGGAATTCCGAGCTCAGAATTCCAAATTTCAAGTTCCAAATTCCGAGTTTGGAATTCCGAGTTTGGAATTCCGAGTTCCGAATTCTGAGTTCCGAATTCCGAGTTCCGAATTCCAAGTTCGGAATTCCGAGTTCAGAATTCTGAATTCCGAATTCTAAATTCCGAGTTCTGAATTCCGAGTTCCGAGTGCAGAATACCGAGTTTGGAATTCCAAGTTCTTAATTCTGAGTTTGGAATTCCAAATTCTCAGTGTGGAATTCCAAGTTCAAAATTCCAACTTCCAAATTCTGAGTTCGGAATTCTGAGTTCGGAATTTCGAGTTCTGATTTCAGAATTCCAAGTTCCGAATTCCTCGTTCAAAATTCCAAATTCCGACTTCCAAATTCCGAGTTTGAAATTCCAAGTTCAGAATTCCAAGTTCGGAATTCTGAGTTCAGAATTCCGAATTCCGAGTTCGGAATTCCGAGTTGCAAATTCCGAGTTCCAAATTCCAAGTTTCAAATTCCGAGTTCCAAATTCCGTGTTCCGAGTTCGGAATTCCGAGTTTGGAATTCCAAATTCTCAGTGTGGAATTCCTTGTTTGGAATTCCGAGTTTGGAATTCAAGGTTCAAAATTCCAAATTCCAAATTCCGAGTTTGGAATTCCAAGTTCAAAATTCAAAATTCAAGTTCCGAATTCCGAGTTCGGAATTCCGAGTTCCGAGTGCAGAATACCGAGTTTGGAATTCCAAGTTCTTAATTCTGAGTTTGGAATTCTAAATTCTCAGTGTGGAATTCCGAGTTCAGAATTCCAAATTCCGAGTTCTGAGTTCCAAATTCCGAGTTCCGAATTCCGAAATACCGAGTTCCGAATTCCGAGTTCCGAATTCCGAGTTCCGAGTTCAGAATTCCGAGTTCCAAATTCTGAGTTCAGAATTCCAAATTCCAAGCTCCAAATTCCGAGTTTGGAATTCCGAGTTTGGAATTCCGAGTTCCGAATTCCGAGTTCCGAATTCCGAGTTCCGAGTTCAGAATTCCGAGTTCCAAATTCTGAGTTCAGAATTCCAAATTCCAAGTTCCAAATTCCGAGTTTGGAATTCCGAGTTCAGAATTCAAAGTTCGGAATTCCGAGCTCAGAATTCCAAATTCCAAGTTCCAAATTCCGAGTTTGGAATTCCGAGTTTGGAATTCCGAGTTCCGAATTCTGAGTTCCGGATTCCGAGTTCCGAATTCCAAGTTCGGAATTCCGAGTTCAGAATTCTGAATTCCGAATTCTAAATTCCGAGTTCTGAATTCCGAGTTCCGAGTGCAGAATACCGAGTTTGGAATTCCAAGTTCTTAATTCTGAGTTTGGAATTCCAAATTCTCAGTGTGGAATTCCAAGTTCAAAATTCCAACTTCCAAATTCTGAGTTCGGAATTCTGAGTTCGGAATTTCGAGTTCTGATTTCAGAATTCCAAGTTCCGAATTCCTCGTTCAAAATTCCAAATTCCGACTTCCAAATTCCGAGTTTGAAATTCCAAGTTCAGAATTCCAAGTTCGGAATTCTGAGTTCAGAATTCCGAATTCCGAGTTCGGAATTCCGAGTTGCAAATTCCGAGTTCCAAATTCCAAGTTTCAAATTCCGAGTTCCAAATTCCGTGTTCCGAGTTCGGAATTCCAAGTTTGGAATTCCAAATTCTCAGTGTGGAATTCCTTGTTTGGAATTCCGAGTTTGGAATTCAAGGTTCAAAATTCCAAATTCCAAATTCCAAGTTTGGAATTCCAAGTTCAAAATTCAAAATTCAAGTTCCGAATTCCGAGTTCGGAATTCCGAGTTCCAAATTCCGAGTTCCAAATTCAGACTTTGGAATTCCGAGTTCGGAATTCTGAGTTCGGAATTCCAACTTCCAAATTTCTAATTTGGAATTCCGAGTTCCGAATTCCAAATTCTCAGAGTGTGGAATTCAAGGTTCCAAATTCCAAATTCCAAATTCAAAATTCAAAATTCCGAGTTTGGAATTCCGAGTTTGGAATTCCGAGTTTGGAATTCCGAGTTTGGAATTCCGAGTTCAAAATTCCAAATTCCAAATTCTGAGTTTGGAATTTCAAGTTCAGAATTCCGAGTTCGGAATTCCAAGTTCCGAGTTCCGAGTTCAGAATTCCGAGTTTGGAATTCCAAGTTCAGAATTCCAAATTCCGATTTTCGAATTCCAAGTTCAGAATTCCAAGTTTGGAATTCCGAGTTCAGAATTCCGAATTCCGAATTCTAAATTCCGAGTTCAGAATTCCGAGTTTGGAATTCCAAGTTCTTAATTCTGAGTTTGGAATTCCAACTTCCAAATTCCGAGTTCAGAATTCCGAGTTCCGAGTTCCGAATTCCGAGTTCCAAATTCTGAGTTCCGAATTCCAAATTCCGAGTTTGGAATTCCGAGTTCAGAATTCCAAGTTTGGAATTCCGAGTTCAGAATTCCAAATTCCAACTTCCAAATTCTGAGTTCGGAATTCTGAGTTCGGAATTTCGAGTTCTGATTTCAGAATTCCAAGTTCCGAATTCCTCGTTCAAAATTCCAAATTCCGACTTCCAAATTCCGAGTTTGAAATTCCAAGTTCAGAATTCCAAGTTCGGAATTCTGAGTTCAGAATTCCGAATTCCGAGTTCGGAATTCCGAGTTGCAAATTCCGAGTTCCAAATTCCAAGTTTCAAATTCCGAGTTCCAAATTCCGTGTTCCGAGTTCGGAATTCCGAGTTTGGAATTCCAAATTCTCAGTGTGGAATTCCTTGTTTGGAATTTCGAGTTTGGAATTCAAGGTTCAAAATTCCAAATTCCAAATTCCGAGTTTGGAATTCCAATTTCAAAATTCAAAATTCAAAATTCAAGTTCCGAATTCCGAGTTCGGAATTCCGAGTTCCGAGTGCAGAATACCGAGTTTGGAATTCCAAGTTCTTAATTCTGAGTTTGGAATTCTAAATTCTCAGTGTGGAATTCCGAGTTCAGAATTCCAAATTCCGAGTTCTGAGTTCCAAATTCCGAGTTCCGAATTCCGAAATACCGAGTTCCGAATTCCGAGTTCCGAATTCCGAGTTCCGAGTTCAGAATTCCGAGTTCCAAATTCTGAGTTCAGAATTCCAAATTCCAAGTTCCAAATTCCGAGTTTGGAATTCCGAGTTCAGAATTCCAAGTTCGGAATTCCGAGCTCAGAATTCCAAATTTCAAGTTCCAAATTCCGAGTTTGGAATTCCGAGTTTGGAATTCCGAGTTCCGAATTCTGAGTTCCGAATTCCGAGTTCCGAATTCCAAGTTCGGAATTCCGAGTTCAGAATTCTGAATTCCGAATTCTAAATTCCGAGTTCTGAATTCCGAGTTCCGAGTGCAGAATACCGAGTTTGGAATTCCAAGTTCTTAATTCTGAGTTTGGAATTCCAAATTCTCAGTGTGGAATTCCAAGTTCAAAATTCCAACTTCCAAATTCTGAGTTCGGAATTCTGAGTTCGGAATTTCGAGTTCTGATTTCAGAATTCCAAGTTCCGAATTCCTCGTTCAAAATTCCAAATTCCGACTTCCAAATTCCGAGTTTGAAATTCCAAGTTCAGAATTCCAAGTTCGGAATTCTGAGTTCAGAATTCCGAATTCCGAGTTCGGAATTCCGAGTTGCAAATTCCGAGTTCCAAATTCCAAGTTTCAAATTCCGAGTTCCAAATTCCGTGTTCCGAGTTCGGAATTCCGAGTTTGGAATTCCAAATTCTCAGTGTGGAATTCCTTGTTTGGAATTCCGAGTTTGGAATTCAAGGTTCAAAATTCCAAATTCCAAATTCCGAGTTTGGAATTCCAAGTTCAAAATTCAAAATTCAAGTTCCGAATTCCGAGTTCGGAATTCCGAGTTCCGAGTGCAGAATACCGAGTTTGGAATTCCAAGTTCTTAATTCTGAGTTTGGAATTCTAAATTCTCAGTGTGGAATTCCGAGTTCAGAATTCCAAATTCCGAGTTCTGAGTTCCAAATTCCGAGTTCCGAATTCCGAAATACCGAGTTCCGAATTCCGAGTTCCGAATTCCGAGTTCCGAGTTCAGAATTCCGAGTTCCAAATTCTGAGTTCAGAATTCCAAATTCCAAGCTCCAAATTCCGAGTTTGGAATTCCGAGTTTGGAATTCCGAGTTCCGAATTCTGAGTTCCGAATTCCGAGTTCCGAATTCCAAGTTCGGAATTCCGAGTTCAGAATTCTGAATTCCGAATTCTAAATTCCGAGTTCTGAATTCCGAGTTCCGAGTGCAGAATACCGAGTTTGGAATTCCAAGTTCTTAATTCTGAGTTTGGAATTCCAAATTCTCAGTGTGGAATTCCAAGTTCAAAATTCCAAATTCCAAATTCCCAGTTTGGAATTCCGAGTTTGGAATTCCAAGTTCAAAATTCCAAATTCCAAATTCCGAGTTCCGAGTTCAGAATTCCAAGTTCCGAATTCCGAGTTCAGATTTCCAAATTCCGAGTTCCGAATTCCAAATTCCGAGTTCGGAATTCCGAGTTCAGAATTCCAAATTCCAAATTCCAAGTTCCAAATTCCGAGTTCGGAATTCCGAGTTCCGAATTCTGAGTTCGGAATTCCAACTTCCAAATTTCTAATTTGGAATTCCGAGTTCCGAATTCCAAATTCTCAGTGTGGAATTCCGAGTTCGGAATTCCGAGTGTGGAATTCAAGGTTCAAAATTCCAAATTCCAAATTCCAAATTCCAAATTCCGAGTTTGGAATTCCGAGTTTGGAATTCCGAGTTTGGAATTCCGAGTTCAAAATTCCAAATTCCAAATTCTGAGTTTGGAATTTCAAGTTCAGAATTCCGAGTTCGGAATTCCAAGTTCCGAGTTCTGAGTTCAGAATTCCGAGTTTGGAATTCCAAGTTCAGAATTCCAAATTCCGAGTTTGGAATTCCAAGTTCAGAATTCCAAGTTTGGAATTCCGAGTTCAGAATTCCGAATTCCGAATTCTAAATTCCGAGTTCAGAATTCCGAGTTTGGAATTCCAAGTTCTTAATTCTGAGTTTGGAATTCCAACTTCCAAATTCCGAGTTCAGAATTCCGAGTTCCGAATTCCGAGTTCCAAATTCTGAGTTCCGAATTCCAAATTCCAAGTTTGGAATTCCGAGTTCAGAATTCCAAGTTTGGAATTCCGAGTTCAGAATTCCAAGTTTGGAATTCCGAGTTTAGAATTCCAAGTTTGGAATTCCGAGTTCAGAATTCCAAGTTTGGAATTCCGAGTTCAGAATTCCAAATTCCGAGTTCTGAGTTCCAAATTCCAAGTTCCGAATTCCGAAATACCGAGTTCCGAATTCCGAGTTCCGAATTCCGAGTTACGAGTTCAGAATTCCGAGTTCCAAATTCTGAGTTCCGAATTCCAAATTCCGAGTTTGGAATTCCGAGTTTGGAATTCCGAGCTCCGAATTCTGAGTTCCGAATTCCGAGTTCCGAATTCCAAGTTCGGAATTCCGAGTTCAGAATTCTGAATTCCGAATTCTAAATTCCGAGTTCTGAATTCCGAGTTCCGAGTGCAGAATACCAAGTTTGGAATTCCAAGTTCTTAATTCTGAGTTTGGAATTCCAAATTCTCAGTGTGGAATTCCAAGTTCAAAATTCCAAATTCCAAATTCCCAGTTTGGAATTCCGAGTTTGGAATTCCAAGTTCAAAATTCCAAATTCCAAATTCTGAGTTCCGAGTTCAGAATTCCAAGTTCCGAATTCCGAGTTCAGATTTCCGAATTCCGAGTTCCGAGTTCAGAATTCCGAGTTCCAAATTCCGAGTTCCGAATTCCAAATTCCGAGTTCGGAATTCCGAGTTCAGAATTCCAAATTCCAAGTTCCGAATTCCGAGTTCCGAATTCCGAGTTCCAAATTCAGACTTTGGAATTCCGAGTTCGGAATTCTGAGTTCGGATTTCCAACTTCCAATTTTCTAATTTGGAATTCCGAGTTCCGAATTCCAAATTCTCAGTGTGGAATTCCGAATTCGGAATTCCAAGTGTGGAATTCAAGGTTCAAAATTCCAAATTCAAAATTCAAAATTCCGAGTTTGGAATTCCGAGTTTGGAATTCCGAGTTTGGAATTCCGAGTTTGGAATTCCGAGTTCAAAATTCCAAATTCCAAATTCTGAGTTTGGAATTTCAAGTTCAGAATTCCGAGTTCGGAATTCCAAGTTCCGAGTTCCGAGTTCAGAATTCCGAGTTCCAAATTCTGAGTTCCGAATTCCGAGTTCCGAATTCCGAGTTTGGAATTCCAAGTTCAGAATTCCAAATTCCGAGTTTGGAATTCCAAGTTCAGAATTCCAAGTTCGGAATTCCGAGTTCAGAATTCCAAATTCCGAATTAAAAATTCCGAGTTCAGAATTCCGAGTTTGGAATTCCAAGTTCTTAATTCTGAGTTTGGAATTCCAAGTTCCGAACTCCAAGTTCAGAATTCCGAGTTCAGAATTCCGAATTCTAAATTCCGAGTTCTTAATTCCGAGTTCTGAGTTCAGAATTCCGAGTTTGGAATTCCGAGTTTGGAATTCTGAGCTTGGAATTGCAAGTTCAAAATTCCAAATTCCAAATTCCGAGTTTGGAATTCCGACTTTGGAATTCCAAGTTCAAAATTCCAAATTCCAAATTCTGAGTTCGGAATTCCGAGTTCGGAATTTCGAGTTCCGATTTCAGAATTCCAAGTTCCAAATTCCGAGTTCCAAATTCCAAATTCCGAGTTCGGAATTCCGAGTTCACAATTCCGAATTCCAAATTCCAACTTCCAAATTCCGAGTTTGGAATTCCAAGTTCAGAATTCCAAGTTCGGAATTCCGAGTTCAGAATTCCGAATTCCAAGTTCGGAATTCCGAGTTCAGAATTCCGAATTCCGAGTTCGGAATTCCGAGTTCCAAATTCCGAGTTCCAAATTCCAAGTTTCAAATTCCGAGTTCCAAATTCCGTGTTCCGAGTTCAGAATTCCGAGTTTGGAATTCCGACTTTGGAATTCCGAATTCTGAGTTCGGAATTCCAACTTCCAAATTTCTAACTTGGAATTCCGAGTTCAGAATTCCGAGTTTGGAATTCCAAATTCTCAGTGTGGAATTCCTTGTTTGGAATTCCGAGTTTGGAATTCAAGGTTCAAAATTCCAAATTCCAAATTCCGAGTTTGGAATTCCAAGTTCAAAATTCAAAATTGAAAATTCAAGTTCCGAATTCCGAGTTTGGAATTCCGAGTTCAGAATTCCAAGTTCGGAATTCCGAGCTCAGAATTCCAAATTCCAAGTTCCAAATTCCGAGTTTGGAATTCCGAGTTCCGAATTCTGAGTTCCGAATTCCGAGTTCCGAATTCCAAGTTCGGAATTCCGAGTTCAGAATTCTGAATTCCGAATTCTAAATTCCGAGTTCTGAATTCCGAGTTCCGAGTGCAGAATACCGAGTTTGGAATTCCAAGTTCTTAATTCTGAGTTTGGAATTCTAAATTCTCAGTGTGGAATTCCGAGTTCAGAATTCCAAATTCGAGTTCTGAGTTCCAAATTCCGAGTTCCGAATTCCGAAATACCGAGTTCCAAATTCTGAGTTCAGAATTCCAAATTCCGAGTTTGGAATTCCGAATTCTAAATTCCGAGTTCCGAATTCCGAGTTCAGAATTCCGAGTTCAGAATTATGAGTTTGGAATTCCAAGTTTGGAATTCTGAGTTTGGAATTCTAACTTCCAAATTCCGAGTTCAGAATTCCAAATTCCGAGTTCTGAGTTCCAAATTCCGAGTTCCGAATTCCGAAATACCGAGTTCCGAATTCCGAGTTCCGAATTTCCGAGTTCCGAGTTCAGAATTCCGAGTTCCAAATTCTGAGTTCCGAATTCCAAATTCCGAGTTTGGAATTCCGAGTTCAGAATTCCAAGTTCGGAATTCCGAGCTCAGAATTCCAAATTCCAAGTTCCAAATTCCGAGTTTGGAATTCCGAGTTTGGAATTCCGAGTTCCGAATTCTGAGTTCCGAATTCCGAGTTCCGAATTCCAAGTTCGGAATTCCGATTTCAGAATTCTGAATTCCGAATTCTAAATTCCGAGTTCTGAATTCCGAGTTCCGAGTGCAGAATACCGAGTTTGGAATTCCAAGTTCTTAATTCTGAGTTTGGAATTCCAAATTCTCAGTGTGGAATTCCAAGTTCAAAATTCCAAATTCCAAATTCCCAGTTTGGAATTCCGAGTTTGGAATTCCAAGTTCAAAATTCCAAATTCCAAATTCCGAGTTCCGAGTTCAGAATTCCAAGTTCCGAATTCCGAGTTCAGATTTCCGAATTCCAAGTTCCAAATTCCGAGTTTGGAATTCCGAGTTCCGAATTCTGAGTTCCGAATTCCGAGTTCCGAATTCCAAGTTCGGAATTCCGAGTTCAGAATTCTGAATTCCGAATTCTAAATTCCGAGTTCTGAATTCCGAGTTCCGAGTGCAGAATACCGAGTTTGGAATTCCAAGTTCTTAATTCTGAGTTTGGAATTCTAAATTCTCAGTGTGGAATTCCGAGTTCAGAATTCCAAATTCGAGTTCTGAGTTCCAAATTCCGAGTTCCGAATTCCGAAATACCGAGTTCCAAATTCTGAGTTCAGAATTCCAAATTCCGAGTTTGGAATTCCGAATTCTAAATTCCGAGTTCCGAATTCCGAGTTCCGAATTCCGAGTTCAGAATTATGAGTTTGGAATTCCAAGTTTGGAATTCTGAGTTTGGAATTCTAACTTCCAAATTCCGAGTTCAGAATTCCAAATTCCGAGTTCTGAGTTCCAAATTCCGAGTTCCGAATTCCGAAATACCGAGTTCCGAATTCCGAGTTCCGAATTTCCGAGTTCCGAGTTCAGAATTCCGAGTTCCAAATTCTGAGTTCCGAATTCCAAATTCCGAGTTTGGAATTCCGAGTTCAGAATTCCAAGTTCGGAATTCCGAGCTCAGAATTCCAAATTCCAAGTTCCAAATTCCGAGTTTGGAATTCCGAGTTTGGAATTCCGAGTTCCGAATTCTGAGTTCCGAATTCCGAGTTCCGAATTCCAAGTTCGGAATTCCGATTTCAGAATTCTGAATTCCGAATTCTAAATTCCGAGTTCTGAATTCCGAGTTCCGAGTGCAGAATACCGAGTTTGGAATTCCAAGTTCTTAATTCTGAGTTTGGAATTCCAAATTCTCAGTGTGGAATTCCAAGTTCAAAATTCCAAATTCCAAATTCCCAGTTTGGAATTCCGAGTTTGGAATTCCAAGTTCAAAATTCCAAATTCCAAATTCCGAGTTCCGAGTTCAGAATTCCAAGTTCCGAATTCCGAGTTCAGATTTCCGAATTCCGAGTTCCGAGTTCAGAATTCCGAGTTCCAAATTCCGAGTTCCGAATTCCAAATTCCGAGTTCGGAATTCCGAGTTTAGAATTCCAAATTCCAAGTTCCGAATTCCGAGTTCCGAATTCCGAGTTCCAAATTCATACTTTGGAATTCCGAAATATTCTAAATTCTCAGTGTGGAATTCCGAGTTCAGAATTCCAAATTCCGAGTTCTGAGTTCCGAGTTCAGAATTCCAAATTCCGAGTTTGGAATTCCGAGTTCAGAATTCCAAGTTCGGAATTCCGAGCTCAGAATTCCAAATTCCAAGTTCCAAATTCCGAGTTCAGAATTCCGAGTTTGGAATTCCAAATTCTCAGTGTGGAATTCCTTGTTTGGAATTCCGAGTTTGGAATTCAAGGTTCAAAATTCCAAATTCCAAATTCCGAGTTTGGAATTCCAAGTTCAAAATTCAAAATTCAAGTTCCGAATTCCGAGTTTGGAATTCCGAGTTCAGAATTCCAAGTTCGGAATTCCGAGCTCAGAATTCCAAATTCCAAGTTCCAAATTTCGAGTTTGGAATTCCGAGTTCCGAATTCTGAGTTCCGAATTCCGAGTTCCGAATTCCAAGTTCGGAATTCCGAATTCAGAATTCTGAATTCCGAATTCTAAATTCCGAGTTCTGAATTCCGAGTTCCGAGTGCAGAATACCGAGTTTGGAATTCCAAGTTCTTAATTCTGAGTTTGGAATTCTAAATTCTCAGTGTGGAATTCCGAGTTCAGAATTCCAAATTCCGAGTTCTGAGTTCCAAATTCCGAGTTCCGAATTCCGAGTTCAGAATTCCGAGTTCCAAATTCTGAGTTCAGAATTCCAAATTCCGAGTTTGGAATTCCGAGTTCAGAATTCCAAGTTCGGAATTCCGAGCTCAGAATTCCAAATTCCAAGTTCCAAATTCCGAGTTTGGAATTCCGAGTTTGGAATTCCGAGTTCCGAATTCTGAGTTCCGAATTCCGAGTTCCGAATTCCAAGTTCGGAATTCCGAGTTCAGAATTCTGAATTCTAAATTCCGAGTTCTGAATTCCGAGTTCCGAGTGCAGAATACCGAGTTTGGAATTCCAAGTTCTTAATTCTGAGTTTGGAATTCCAAATTCTCAGTGTGGAATTCCAAGTTCAAAATTCCAAATTCCAAATTCCCAGTTTGGAATTCCAAGTTTGGAATTCCAAGTTCAAAATTCCAAATTCCAAATTCCGAGTTCCGAGTTCAGAATTCCAAGTTCCGAATTCCGAGTTCAGATTTCCAAATTCTGAGTTCCGAATTCCAAATTCCAAATTCCAAGTTCCAAATTCCGAGTTCGGAATTCCGAATTCGGAATTCCGAGTTCCAAATTCAGACTTTGGAATTCCGAGTTCGGAATTCCAACTTCCAAATTTCTAATTTGGAATTCCGAGTTCCGAATTCCAAATTCTCAGTGTGGAATTCCGAGTTCGGAATTCCGAGTGTGGAATTCAAGGTTCAAAATTCCAAATTCCAAATTCAAAATTCCGAGTTTGGAATTCCGAGTTTGGAATTCCGAGTTTGGAATTCCGAGTTCAAAATTCCAAATTCCAAATTCTGAGTTTGGAATTTCAAGTTCAGAATTCCGAGTTCGGAATTCCAAGTTCCGAGTTCCGAGTTCAGAATTCCGAGTTTGGAATTCCAAGTTCAGAATTCCAAATTCCGAGTTTGGAATTCCAAGTTCAGAATTCCAAGTTTGGAATTCCGAGTTCAGAATTCCGAATTCTAAATTCCGAGTTCAGAATTCCGAGTTTGGAATTCCAAGTTCTTAATTCTGAGTTTGGAATTCCAACTTCCAAATTCCGAGTTCAGAATTCCGAGTTCCGAGTTCCGAATTCCGAGTTCCAAATTCTGAGTTCCGAATTCCAAATTCCGAGTTTGGAATTCCGAGTTCAGAATTCCAAGTTTGGAATTCTGAGTTCAGAATTCCAAATTCCAACTTCCAAATTCTGAATTCGGAATTCTGAGTTCGGAATTTCGAGTTCCGATTTCAGAATTCCAAGTTCCGAATTCCTCGTTCAAAATTCCAAATTCCGACTTCCAAATTCCGAGTTTGAAATTCCAAGTTCAGAATTCCAAGTTCGGAATTCTGAGTTCAGAATTCCGAATTCCGAGTTCGGAATTCCGAGTTCCAAATTCCGAGTTCCAAATTCCAAGTTTCAAATTCCGAGTTCCAAATTCCGTGTTCCGAGTTCGGAATTCCGAGTTTGGAATTCCAAATTCTCAGTGTGGAATTCCTTGTTTGGAATTCCGAGTTTGGAATTCAAGGTTCAAAATTCCAAATTCCAAATTCCGAGTTTGGAATTCCAAGTTCAAAATTCAAAATTCAAGTTCCGAATTCCGAGTTCGGAATTCCGAGTTCCGAGTGCAGAATACCGAGTTTGGAATTCCAAGTTCTTAATTCTGAGTTTGGAATTCTAAATTCTCAGTGTGGAATTCCGAGTTCAGAATTCCAAATTCCGAGTTCTGAGTTCCAAATTCCGAGTTCCGAATTCCGAAATACCGAGTTCCGAATTCCGAAATACCGAGTTCCGAATTCCGAGTTCCGAATTCCGAGTTCCGAGTTCAGAATTCCGAGTTCCAAATTCTGAGTTCAGAATTCCAAATTCCAAGTTCCAAATTCCGAGTTTGGAATTCCGAGTTTGGAATTCCGAGTTCCGAATTCTGAGTTCCGAATTCCGAGTTTCAAATTCCGAGTTCCAAATTCCGTGTTCCGAGTTCGGAATTCAGAGTTTGGAATTCCGACTTTGGAATTCGGAATTCTGAGTTCGGAATTCCAACTTCCAAATTTCTAACTTGGAATTCCGAGTTCAGAATTCCGAGTTCGGAATTCCAAATTCTCAGTGTGGAATTCCTTGTTTGGAATTCCGAGTTTGGAATTCAAGGTTCAAAATTCCAAATTCCAAATTCCGAGTTTGGAATTCCAAGTTCAAAATTCAAAATTCAAAATTCAAGTTCCGAATTCCGAGTTCGGAATTCCGAGTTCGGAATTCCGAGTTTGGAATTCCAAGTTCAAAATTCAAAATTCAAAATTCAAGTTCCGAATTCCGAGTTCGGAATTCCGAGTTTGGAATTCCACGTTCAGAATTCCAAATTCCGAGTTTGGAATTCCAAGTTTGGAATTCCGAGTTCAGAATTCCGAATTCTAAATTCCGAGTTCCGAATTCCGAGTTCAGAATTCCGAGTTCAGAATTATGAGTTTGGAATTCCAAGTTTGGAATTCTGAGTTTGGAATTCCAACTTCCAAATTCCGAGTTCAGAATTCCAAATTCCGAGTTCTGAGTTCCAAATTCTGAGTTCCGAATTCCAAATTCCGAGTTTGGAATTCCGAGTTCAGAATTCCAAGTTCGGAATTCCGAGCTCAGAATTCCAAATTCCAAGTTCCAAATTCCGAGTTTGGAATTCCGAGTTTGGAATTCCGAGTTCCGAATTCTGAGTTCCGAATTCCGAGTTCCGAATTCCAAGTTCGGAATTCCGAGTTCAGAATTCTGAATTCCAAATTCTAAATTCCGAGTTCTGAATTCCGAGTTCCGAGTGCAGAATACCGAGTTTGGAATTCCAAGTTCTTAATTCTGAGTTTGGAATTCCAAATTCTCAGTGTGGAATTCCAAGTTCAAAATTCCAAATTCCAAATTCCCTGTTTGGAATTCCGAGTTTGGAATTCCAAGTTCAAAATTCCAAATTCCGAGTTCCGAGTTCAGAATTCCAAGTTCCGAATTCCGAGTTCAGATTTCCGAATTCCGAGTTCCGAGTTCAGAATTCCAAGTTCCAAATTCCGAGTTCAGAATTCCAAATTCCGAGTTCGGAATTCCGAGTTCAGAATTCCAAATTCCAAGTTCCGAATTCCGAGTTCCGAATTCCGAGTTCCGAATTCCGAGTTCCAAATTCAGACTTTGGAATTCCGAGTTCGGAATTCTGAGTTCGGAATTCCAACTTCCAAATTTCTAATTTGGAATTCCGAGTTCCGAATTCCAAATTCTCAGTGTGGAATTCCGAGTTCGGAATTCCGAGTGTGGAATTCAAGGTTCCAAATTCCAAATTCCAAATTCCAAATTCAAAATTCAAAATTCAAAATTCCGAGTTTGGAATTCCGAGTTTGGAATTCCGAGTTTGGAATTCCGAGTTTGGAATTCCGAGTTCAAAATTCCAAATTCCAAATTCTGAGTTTGGAATTTCAAGTTCAGAATTCCGAGTTCGGAATTCCAAGTTCCGAGTTCCGAGTTCAGAATTCCGAGTTCCAAATTCTGAGTTCTGAATTCCGAGTTCCGAATTCCGAGTTTGGAATTCCAAGTTCAGAATTCCAAAT
This sequence comes from Erythrolamprus reginae, assembly GCF_031021105.1. Classification (NCBI taxonomy): domain Eukaryota; kingdom Metazoa; phylum Chordata; class Lepidosauria; order Squamata; family Dipsadidae; genus Erythrolamprus; species Erythrolamprus reginae. The sequence continues at coordinate 214,449,733 of NC_091951.1, read as the reverse complement.
TCCGAGTTTGGAATTCCAAATTCAGAATTCCAAGTTCGGAATTCCGATTTCAGAATTCCAAATTTCGAATTCTAAATTCCGAGTTCAGAATTCCGAGTTTGGAATTCCAAGTTCTTAATTCTGAGTTTGGAATTCCAACTTCCAAATTCCGAGTTCAGAATTCCGAGTTCCGAGTTCCGAATTCCGAGTTCCAAATTCTGAGTTCCGAATTCCAAATTCCGAGTTCAGAATTCCAAATTCCAACTTCCAAATTTCGAGTTTGGAATTCCGAGTTTGGAATTCTGAGTTTGGAATTCCAAGTTCCGAACTCCAAGTTCTGAATTCCGAGTTCCGAGTTCAGAATTCCGAGTTTGGAATTCCGAGTTCAGAATTCCGAGCTTGGAATTGCAAGTTCAAAATTCCAAATTCCAAATTCCGAGTTTGGAATTCCGACTTTGGAATTCCAAGTTCAAAATTCCAAATTCCAAATTCTGAGTTCGGAATTCCGAGTTCGGAATTTCGAGTTCCGATTTCAGAATTCCAAGTTCCGAATTCCGAGTTCCAAATTCCAAATTCCGAGTTCGGAATTCCGAGTTCACAATTCCGAATTCCAAATTCCAACTTCCAAATTCCGAGTTTGGAATTCCAAGTTCAGAATTCCAAGTTTGGAATTCCAAGTTCAGAATTCCAAGTTCGGAATTCCGAGTTCAGAATTCCGAATTCCAAGTTCGGAATTCCGAGTTCCAAATTCCGTGTTCCGAGTTCGGAATTCCGACTTTGGAATTCCGACTTTGGAATTCGGAATTCTGAGTTCGGAATTCCAACTTCCAAATTTCCAACTTGGAATTCCGAGTTCAGAATTCCGAGTTCGGAATTCCAAATTCTCTGTGTGGAATTCCTTGTTTGGAATTCCGAGTTTGGAATTCAAGGTTCAAAATTCCAAATTCCGAGTTTGGAATTCCAAGTTCAAAATTCAAAATTCAAGTTCCAAATTCCGAGTTTGGAATTCCGAGTTCAGAATTCCAAGTTCGGAATTCCGAGCTCAGAATTCCAAATTCCAAGTTACAAATTCCGAGTTTGGAATTCCGAGTTCCGAATTCTGAGTTCCGAATTCCGAGTTCCGAATTCCAAGTTCGGAATTCCGAGTTCAGAATTCTGAATTCCGAATTCTAAATTCCGAGTTCTGAATTCCGAGTTCCGAATGCAGAATACCGAGTTTGGAATTCCAAGTTCTTAATTCTGAGTTTGGAATTCCGAGTTCGGAATTTCGAGTTCCGATTTCAGAATTCCAAGTTCCGAATTCCGAGTTCCAAATTCCAAATTCCGAGTTCGGAATTCCGAGTTCACAATTCCGAATTCCAAATTCCAACTTCCAAATTCCGAGTTTGGAATTCCAAGTTCAGAATTCCAAGTTTGGAATTCCAAGTTCAGAATTCCAAGTTCGGAATTCCGAGTTCAGAATTCCGAATTCCAAGTTTGGAATTCCGAGTTCAGAATTCCAAATTCCGAGTTCGGAATTCCGAGTTCCAAATTCCGTGTTCCGAGTTCTGAATTCCGACTTTGGAATTCCGACTTTGGAATTCGGAATTTTGAGTTCGGAATTCCAACTTCCAAATTTCTAACTTGGAATTCCGAGTTCAGAATTCCAAATTCGGAATTACAAATTCTCAGTGTGGAATTCCTTGTTTGGAATTCCTTCTTTGGAATTCAAGGTTCAAAATTCCAAATTCCAAATTCCGAGTTTGGAATTCCAAGTTCAAAATTCAAAATTCAAAATTCAAGTTCCAAATTCCGAGTTTGGAATTCCGAGTTCAGAATTCCAAGTTCGGAATTCCGAGCTCAGAATTCCAAATTCCAAGTTCCAAATTCCGAGTTTGGAATTCCGAGTTCCAAATTCTGAGTTCCGAATTCCGAGTTCCGAATTCCAAGTTCGGAATTCCGTGTTCAGAATTCTGAATTCCGAATTCTAAATTCCGAGTTCTGAATTCCGAGTTCCGAATGCAGAATACCGAGTTTGGAATTCCAAGTTCTTAATTCTGAGTTTGGAATTCCGAGTTCGGAATTTCGAGTTCCGATTTCAGAATTCCAAGTTCCGAATTCCGAGTTCCAAATTCCAAATTCCGAGTTCGGAATTCCGAGTTCACAATTCCGAATTCCAAATTCCAACTTCCAAATTCCGAGTTTGGAATTCCAAGTTCAGAATTCCAAGTTTGGAATTCCAAGTTCAGAATTCCAAGTTCGGAATTCCGAGTTCAGAATTCCGAATTCCAAGTTTGGAATTCCGAGTTCAGAATTCCGAATTCCGAGTTCGGAATTCCGAGTTCCAAATTCCGTGTTCCGAGTTTGGAATTCCGACTTTGGAATTCCGACTTTGGAATTCGGAATTCTGAGTTCGGAATTCCAACTTCCAAATTTCTAACTTGGAATTCCGAGTTCAGACTTCCGAGTTCGGAATTCCAAATTCTCAGTGTGGAATTCCTTGTTTGGAATTCCGAGTTTGGAATTCAAGGTTCAAAATTCCAAATTCCAAATTCCGAGTTTGGAATTCCAAGTTCAAAATTCAAAATTCAAAATTCAAGTTCCAAATTCCGAGTTTGGAATTCCGAGTTCAGAATTCCAAGTTCGGAATTCCGAGCTCAGAATTCCAAATTCCAAGTTCCAAATTCCGAGTTTGGAATTCCGAGTTCCGAATTCTGAGTTCCGAATTCCGAGTTCCGAATTCCAAGTTCGGAATTCCGAGTTCAGAATTCTGAATTCCGAATTCTAAATTCCGAGTTCTGAATTCCGGGTTCCGAATGCAGAATACCGAGTTTGGAATTCCAAGTTCTTAATTCTGAGTTTGGAATTCTAAATTCTCAGTGTGGAATTTCGAGTTCAGAATTCCAAATTCCGAGTTCTGAGTTCCAAATTCCGAGTTCCGAATTCCGAAATACCGAGTTCCGAATTCCGAGTTCCGAATTCCGAGTTCCGAGTTCAGAATTCCGAGTTCCAAATTCTGAGTTCAGAATTCCAAATTCCGAGTTTGGAATTCCGAGTTTGGAATTCCGAGTTCCGAATTCTGAGTTCCGAATTCCGAGTTCCGAATTCCAAGTTCGGAATTCCGAGTTCAGAATTCTGAATTCCGAATTCTAAATTCTGAGTTCTGAATTCCGAGTTCCGAGTGCAGAATACCGAGTTTGGAATTCCAAGTTCTTAATTCTGAGTTTGGAATTCCAAATTCTCAGTGTGGAATTCCAAGTTCCGAATTCCAAATCATCCGGGTTCCGGTTGAGCAGTGGGGAGAATGGTGGGTCCGCTGCTCCTCTAAAACGACGGTAAATCGTCAGGAAATGGATCAGTCCAGGTCCAAGACGGTCAAAGATAGGTCAGAGTCCAGTGCCTACTTTGTCCCTCTATTTTAAGAATTTGAGGGTTGGGAATATTTCCGCCTGTTGGAGGGACGCCGAGAAAGACCGCGGCGAGGAGAAGTGGCCGATGGAAATGGCGGCGGCGGCGGCTGGCGGAGCCTCGCGGAAGCTGCAGTCTGTGTGAGAGAGGAGAGGACGGAGGAATGCAGCCTTTGTGGGAGAAGATGGAGGAATGTCTAGCTGCTGCTGCAGGGGTGCCGAGGGGAGCCGAGAGAGAGCGTGGCGCCGGAAAAAACATCTAGCCGGTGCGGAGGATGGCAACGGGACCGGACAGAGGATGGAGGGTCGCGGCACCGAAGGAAGTGTTGAGAGGAGTTGAGGGGAGTGAGAGGAGTCGAGCCCCCGTTCAGATAGACTCCCAGCCTGACTCCGGAGGTGAGAGGTCCGGTGTGGACTGGGAATGACGGACACGACGGGAGGACGAGAAACGGTGGAGGGGATGAAGCCCCTTGGCGGGGAACGACTGCAGACGCGAGGGGCAATGTTTCTTGCCCCCCCCCCGTATGGCACCAGTGGGTGGGAGCTACTGGGGGCCAGGGGGAGACTATGGTGAGGATTATGCTATCAACCTCCCTCCCCCCCCTTTTTCCCCCTCTTAACTTTAATTCCTGATCTGTTTATACCATCCTGATCTGTTTGTACCATCACCGAAGAACTATGCCCCCTTGTGGATTATGGATTAATTGAAGAACTATGCCCCCTTGTGGACTGACCTAAAAAGACAACTATGAGGACAGGAGATTAAGACCAAGACTCTTTAAGCTAAACTAAATTAAATTTAAGACCTAGACCCAAAGACTAAAAGAACATCATACCTGGACTGATGGATTCCTGAGGATTAAAGAATGTTTTAAGATCTGATTTTATAACATCAAAATCAATTTATATATTTACATGATTTTTATCTACATTTTATATATTTATAGATATTTTTAATGTTATTGTTTTTTATTGCTATTACGGCTATTTTATATTGTTATTAATTTAATTGATTTTTTAATATAACGGGGTTCTAAATTAATGGATGATTGGGATAAATATGCTTGTGGTTATGAGTGGAATGACTGGCATAATGATTGGGTTGGCGGGGGTGGGTGGGGTTATGGTATGGATGAGATGATTGATAGTAGTATGAATGATAGATTTGGCCCACCTGACGCCCGGGAGACAGGAGAGGAGGGGGCACCGATCTCTGGGGTGGCAGAGGGTCGGAATATCTCTGTGTTGCTGGGGAGAGGCAGATACGGCGGGGGTCACAGAGTTAGCCGTTCCAGGGGAACGAGGGACCGTTGCTTAATAACGGTCCCTTGTTCCGGCTCTGTGAACCCAATCTTGGGTACTGGTGATGAGTGTAACTCTGGCCCTGGGCTCAGGTTGCTGCTGCTCAACGCCAGGTCGGTGGTAAATAAAGCTCTCCTCATCCGGGACCTGATCCTGGATGAGGAGGCCGACCTGGCTTGTATTACTGAAACCTGGCTGGGCCCGGAGGGAGGTGTTCCCCTCTCTGAAATTTGCCCAGCCGGGTTTCAGATATGGCATCAACCTCGAACCCAGGGAAGGGGGGGAGGAGTGGCTATTGTTGCCAGGGAGAGCCTTTGCCTGCGTAGACTCATTGCTCCGGAAATTGCGGGTTGCGAGTCTCTCTTGATGAGGTTGGACTTAGGGGTTCAGGTGGGCTTATTTCTCACGTACCTGCCTCCCAGCTACGTGTCAAAAGCCCTGCCTGTGCTACTCGAGGAAGTAGCCGGGTTGGCGGTGGAGTTCCCCGGACTTATTGTCCTGGGGGACTTCAATCTGCCGTCACTCAGCGAAACCTCTGGGTTGGCACAGGAGTTCATGGCCACCATGACAGCCATGGACCTGACTCAAGTAGTTCAGGGTCCGACTCACGAGGGAGGACACGCACCTGACATGGTATTCCTTTCTGAGCAACTGAGTAATGGTCTGAGACTAAGGGGCTTAGATGCATTGCCTTTGTCATGGTCAGACCATTTCCTACTACGGCTTGACTTCCTGGCTCCAATCCTTCCCCGCAGGGAGGCGGAACCAATTAAGATGTTCCGCCCCAGACGCCTGATGGACCCTGAGGGCTTTCAGACGGCGCTTGGGGTTATACCAGAGGCACTTGTCCACAGTTCGGCAGAGTCTCTTGCGGAGGCCTGGAACAAGGCCGCAGCGGAGGCTCTTGACCGGATTGCGCCTTTGCGACCTCTCCGAGGCGCTAGACCCTGTAGAGCTCCATGGTTCAACGAGGAGCTCCGGGAGTTGAAACGCCAGAAGAGACGTCTAGAGAAGCGATGGAGGAAGAGTAGGTCTGAATCCGACCGAACACTTGTAAGAGCTTTTATTAAGACTTACAAAGTGGCGCTCAAGGCGGCAAGATGCGCGTACCATGCCGCCTTGATTGCATCAGCGGAATCCCGCCCGGCCGCTCTGTTTAGGGTGACCCGCTCCCTTCTTAATCAGGGGGGAGTTGGGGAGCCCTTACAGAGTAGTGCCGAGGACTTTAACACGTTTTTCGCTGATAAAGTCGCTCGGATCCGAGCCGACCTCGACTCCAATTGTAAAACAGAGTCGACTGACAACGAGTCAGTCGAGGTGACTGGGGCACATACTTGTCCACCTGTCTGGGAAGAGTTTGATCTGGTGACACCTGATGAAGTGGACAAGGCCATTGGAGCTGTGAGTTCTGCCACCTGTTTACTGGATCCGTGTCCCTCCTGGTTGGTTTCGGCCAGCAGGGAGGTGACACGGAGCTGGGCCCAGGAGATTACCAACGCTTCCTTGGGGAGGGGAGTTTTTCCATCACTCTATAAAGAAGCGCTTGTGCGCCCCCTCCTCAAGAAGCCCTCCCTGGACCCAGCCGTACTTAACAACTATCGTCCAGTCTCCAACCTTCCCTTTATGGGGAAGGTTGTCGAGAAGGTGGTGGCACTCCAGCTCCAGCGGTCCTTGGAAGAAGCCGATTATCTAGGTCCCCAGCAGTCGGGTTTCAGGCCCGGTTACAGCACGGAAACCGCTTTGGTCGCGTTGATGGATGATCTCTGGCGGGCCCGGGACAGGGGTTTATCCTCTGTCCTGGTGCTCCTTGACCTCTCAGCGGCTTTCGATACCATCGACCATGGTATCCTTCTGCACCGGCTGGAGGGGCTGGGGGTGGGAGGCACTGTTCTTCAGTGGTTCTCCTCCTACCTCTCTGGCCGGTCGCAGTCGGTGTTAGTGGGGGGCCAGAGGTCGACTCCTAGGTTTCTCCCTTGTGGGGTGCCTCAGGGGTCGGTCCTCTCCCCCCTGCTATTCAACATCTACATGAAACCGCTGGGCGAGATCATCCAAGGACATGGGGTGAGGTATCATCAATATGCGGATGATACCCAGCTTTACATCTCCACCCCATGCCCAGTCAACGAAGCGGTGGAAGTGATGTGCCGGTGCCTGGAGGCTGTTGGGGCCTGGATGGGTGTCAACAGACTCAAGCTCAACCCGGATAAGACGGAGTGGCTGTGGGTTCTGCCTCCCAAGGACAATCCCATCTGTCCGTCCATCACCCTGGGGGGGGAATTGTTGACCCCCTCAGAGAGGGTCCGCAACTTGGGCGTCCTCCTCGATCCACAGCTCACATTAGAACAACATCTTTCAGCTGTGGCGAGGGGGGCGTTTGCCCAGGTTCGCCTGGTGCACCAGTTGCGGCCCTATCTGGACCGGGACTCATTGCTCACAGTCACTCATGCCCTCATCACCTCGAGGTTCGACTACTGTAATGCTCTCTACATGGGGCTACCTTTGAAAAGTGTTCGGAAACTTCAGATCGTGCAAAATGCAGCTGCGAGAGCAGTCATGGGCCTACCTAGGTATGCCCATGTTTCACCATCACTCCGCAGTCTGCATTGGCTGCCGATCAATTTCCGGTCACAATTCAAAGTGTTGGTTATGACCTTTAAAGCCCTTCATGGCATTGGACCAGAATATCTCTGAGACCGCCTCCTGCCGCACGAATCCCAGCGACCGATTAGGTCCCACAGAGTGGGCCTTCTCCGGGTCCCGTCAACTAAACAATGTCGGTTGGCGGGCCCCAGGGGAAGAGCCTTCTCTGTGGCGGCCCCGGCCCTCTGGAACCAACTCCCCCCGGAGATTAGAACTGCCCCTACTCTTCCTGCCTTCCGTAAACTCCTTAAAACCCACCTTTGCCGTCAGGCATGGGGGAACTGAAACATCTCCCCCTGGGCACGTTTAATTTATGCATGGTATGTCTGTGTGTATGACTGTTAGTATATGGGTTTTTTAAATATTTAAATATTTTAAATTTGTCTGATTGCTTATGATTTGTTTCTACATGTTGTGAGCCGCCCCGAGTCTTCGGAGAGGGGCGGCATACAAATCTAAGTAATAAATAAATAAATAAAAAATAAAGTTCAAAATTCCAAATTCCCAGTTTGGAATTCCGAGTTTGGAATTCCAAGTTCAGATTTCCAAATTCGGAGTTCCGAATTCCAAATTCCGAGTTCGGAATTCCGAGTTCAGAATTCCAAATTCCAAATTCCAAGTTCCAAATTCTGAGTTCCGAATTCCGAGTTCCAAATTCCGAGTTCCAAATTCAGACTTTGGAATTCCGAGTTCCGAATTCCGAGTTCCGAATTCCGAGTTCCGAATTCCGAATTCCGAGTTCTGAGTTCCAAATTCCGAGTTCCAAATTCGGAATTCTGAGTTCGGAATTCCAAATTCTCAGTGTGGAATTCCGAGTTTGGAATTCCGAGTTTGGAATTCAAGGTTCAAAATTCCAAATTCCAAATTCCGAGTTTGGAATTCCAAGTTCAAAATTCCAAATTCCAAATTCAAGTTCCGAATTCCGAGTTCCGAATTCCGAGTTCGGAATTCCGAGTTTGGAATTCCAAGTTCAGAATTCCAAATTCCGAGTTTGGAATTCCAAGTTCAGAATTCCAAGTTCGGAATTCCGAGTTCAGAATTCCGAATTCCGAATTCTAAATTCCGAGTTCAGAATTCCGAGTTTGGAATTCCAAGTTCAGAATTCCAAGTTCGGAATTCCAAGTTCAGAATTCCAAATTCCGAATTCTAAATTCCGAGTTCCGAGTTCCAAATTCCGAGTTCAGAATTCCAAATTCCAAGTTTGGTTTTCCAAGTTCAGAATTCCAAGTTCGGAATTCCGAGTTCAACATTCCGAATTCCAAATTCTGAGTTCGGAATTCCAAGTTTGGAATTCCGAGTTCCGAGTTCAGAATTCCGAGTTCAGAATTCCAAGTTCAGAATTCCGAGTTCAGAATTCCAAATTCCGAGTTCAGAATTTCGAGTTCCAAATTCCGAGTTCCGAGTTCCGAATTACGAGTTCCGAATTACGAATTCCTAGTTCAGAAGCCAGCCAGTCCCAGCCAGCCAGTCCCAGCCTGGCCCGGCCAGCCCAGCCCAGCCAGCCCAGACCGGCCAGACCGGCCCAGCCAGTCTGGCCCAGCCAGCTCAGCCCAGCCAGGCCTGGCCATCCAGACCCAGCCAGCCCCAGCCCAGCCAGGCCCAGCCAGCCCAGCCCAAGGCCAGCCAGGCCCAGCCAGCCCAGCCCAGCCAGGCCCGGCCCAGCCAGGCCCGGCCCATCCAGGCCCGGCCAGCCAGCCCCAGCCAGCCCCAGCCCAGCCAGGCCCAGCCAGCCAGGCCCAGCCAGCCGGGCCCAGCCAGCCAGCCAGCCAGCCATTGTGACTTACAGCCAGCTATTGTGACAGCCAGCCAGCCCTTGTTCAAGCCAGCCAGCCAGCCAAGACAGCCAGGCCCAGGCAGCCGGGCCCAGCCAGGCCCAGCCCAGCACAGCCCGGCCCATCCAGGCCACGCCAGCCAGGCCCAGCCAGCCGGGTCCATCCAGCCAGCCAGCCATTGTGACAGCCAGCCAGCCATTGTTCCAGCCAGCCAGCCAGCCCAGCCAGCCAGGCCCAGCCAGCCGGGCCCAGCCAGGCACAGCCCAGCCAGGGCCAGCCAGCCGGCCAGGCCCAGCCAACCAGCCAACCAGCCAGCCAGCCATTGTGACAGCCAGCCAGCCATTGTGACAGCCAGCCAGCCATTGTTCCAGCCAGCCAGCCAGCCCAGCCAGCAAGCCCGGCCCAGCCAGCCAGGCCCAGCCAGCCAGGCCCAGCCAACCAGCCAACCAGCGAGCCAGCCATTGTGACAGCCAGCCAGCCATTGGGACAGCCAGCCAGCCATTGTTCCAGCCAGCCAGCCAGCCAGCCAGCCAGTCCAGCCAGCAAGCCCGGCCCAGCCAGCCCGGCCCTGCCAGCCAGCCAGGCAGCCAGCCATTGTGACTTACAGCGAGCCATTGTGACAGCCAGCCAGCCCTTGTTCAAGCCAGCCAGCCCGGCCCAGCCAGCCAGGCCCAGCCAGCCAGGCCCGGCCAGCCAGGCCCAGCCCGGCCCAGCCAGCCCAGCCCAGCAAGGCCCAGCCCAGCCAGGCCCGGCCAGTTCCGAGTTCAGAATTCCAAGTTCCGAATTCCGTGTTCCAAATTCCGAGTTCCGAATTCTGAGTTCCAAATTCCGAGTTCGGAATTCCGAGTTCAACATTCCGAATTCCAAATTCTGATTTCGGAATTCCAAGTTTGGAATTCCGAGTTCCAAGTTCAGAATTCCGAGTTCAGAATTCCGAGTTCAGAATTCCGAGTTCAGAATTCCAAATTCCGAGTTCCGAATTCCGAGTTCCGAATTTCGAGTTCCAAATTCCGAGTTCCGAGTTCCGAATTATGAGTTCCGAATTACGAGTTCCGAGTTCAGAAGCCAGCCAGTCCCAGCCAGCCAGTCCCAGCCTGGCCCGGCCAGCCCAGCCCGGCCAGCCCAGACCGCCCAGACCGGCCCAGCCAGTCCGGCCCAGCCAGCCCAGCCCAGCCAGGCCCGGCCAGCCGGGCCCAGCCAGCCCCAGCCCAGCCAGGCCCAGCCAGCCCAGCCCAGCCCAGCCAGGCCCAGCCAGCCCATCCCAGCCAGGCCCGGCCCAGCCAGGCCCGGCCAGCCAGGCCCACCCAGCCCCAGCCCAGCCAGGCCCAGCCTGCCAGGACCAGCCAGCCAGGCAGCCAGGCAGCCAGGCAGCCAGCCAGCCAGCCATTGTGACAGCCAGCCAGCCATTGTGACAGCCAGCCAGCCAGCAATTTTTCCAGTCAGTCGCCAGCCAGCCCAGCCAGCCAGCCATTGTGACAGCCAGCCAGCCGTTGTGACAGCCAGCCAGCTATTTTCCCAGCCAGCCGTCAGCCAGCCCAGCCAGCCAGGCCCAGCCAGCCGGCCAGCCAGCCAGCCGGCCAGCCAGCCAGCCAGCCAGCCAGCCAGCCAGCCAGCCATTGTGACAGCCAGCCAGCCATTGTGACAGCCAGCCAGCAATTTTTCCAGCCAGCCGCCAGCCAGCCCAGCCAGCCAGCCATTGTGACAGCCAGCCAGCCATTGTGAGAGCCAGCCAGCTATTTTCCCTGCCAGCCGCCAGCCAGCCCAGCCAGCCAGGCCCAGCCAGCCCGGCCCAGCCAGGCCCAGCCAGCCAGGCCAAGCCAGCCAGGCCCAGCCCAGCTGGCCGGCCAGCCAGCCAGCCAGCCAGCCCATCCAGGCCCAGCCCAGCCAGGCCCAGCCAGGCCCAGCCAGCCCAGCCCAGCCCAGCCAGCCAGCCAGCCCAGCCCAGCCAGCCAGCCAACCAGCCAGCCAGCCATTGTGACAGCCAGACAGCCATTGTTCCAGCCAGCCAGCCAGCCCAGCCAGCCAGCCAGCCCAGCCCAGCCAGCCAGGCCCAGTCACCCTGGCCCAGCCAGGCCCATCCCAAATTCCGAGTTCCGAATTCCAATTTCCGAATTCCGAATTCCGAGTTCCAAATTCCGAGTTCCAAATTCCAAATTCCAAGTTTGGATTTCCAAGTTCAGAATTCCAAGTTCGGAATTCCGAGTTCAACATTCCGAATTCCAAATTCTGAGTTCGGAATTCCAAGTTTGGAATTCCGAGTTCCGAGTTCAGAATTCCGAGTTCAGAATTACGAGTTTCGAGTTCAGAAGCCAGCCAGTCCCAGCCAGCCAGTCCCAGCCTGGCCCGGCCAGCCCAGCCCAGCCAGCCCAGACCGGCCAGACTGGCCCAGCCAGTCTGGCCCAGCCAGCCCAGCCAAGCCAGGCCTGGCCAGGCAGGCCCAGCCAGCCCCAGCCCAGCCAGGCCAAGCCAGCCCAGCCCAGACCAGCCAGGCCCCGCCAGCCCAGCCCAGCCAGGCCCGGCCCAGCCAGGCCCGGCCCAGCCAGGCCCGGCCAGCCAGGCCCAGCCAGCCCCAGCCCAGCCAGGCCCAGCCAGCCAGGCCCAGCCAACCAGCCAACCAGCCAGCCAGCCATTGTGACAGCCAGCCAGCCATTGTGACAGCCAGCCAGCCAGCCAGCCAGCCAGCCCAGCCAGCAAGCCCGGCCCAGCCAGCCCGGCCCAGCCAGCCAGGCCCAGCCAACCAGCCAGCCAGCCATTGTGACAGCCAGCCAGCCATTGTGACAGCCAGCCAGCCATTGTGACAGCCAGCCAGCCAGCCAGCCAGCCAGCCCAGCCAGCAAGCCCGGCCCAGCCAGCCCGGCCCTGCCAGCCAGCCAGCCAGCCAGCCAGCCAGCCAGCCAGCCAGCCATTGTGACTTACAGCCAGCCAGCCCTTGTTCAAGCCAGGCAGCCAGCCCAGCCATCAAGCACAGCCCAGCCAGCCCGGCCCAGCCAGCCAGGCCCAGCCAGCCAGGCCCGGCCCACCAGGCCCAGCCCGGCCCAGCCAGCCCAGCCCAGCCAGGCCCAGCCCAGCCAGGCCCGGCCAGTTCCGAGTTCAGAATTCCAAGTTCCGAATTCCAAGTTCCAAATTCCGAGTTCCGAATTCTGAGTTCCGAATTCCGAGTTCGGAATTCCGAGTTCAACATTCCGAATTCCAAATTCTGAGTTCGGAATTCCAAGTTTGGAATTCCGAGTTCCGAGTTCAGAATTCCAAGTTCAGAATTCCGAGTTCAGAATTCCGAGTTCAGAATTCCAAATTCCGAGTTCAGAATTACGAGTTCCGAATTACAAGTTCCGAGTTCAGAAGCCAGCCAGTCCCAGCCAGCCAGTCCCAGCCTGGCCCGGCCAGCCCAGCCCGGCCAGCCCAGACCGCCCAGACCGGCCCAGCCAGTCCGGCCCAGCCAGCCCAGCCCAGCCAGCCCCAGCCCAGCCAGGCCCAGCCAGCCCAGCCCAGCCAGCCCAGCCAGGCCCAGCCAGCCCAGCCCAGCCAGGCCCGGCCCAGCCAGGCCCACCCAGCCCCAGCCCAGCCAGGCCCAGCCTGCCAGGCCCAGCCAGCCAGGCAGCCAGCCAGCCAGCCAGCCAGCCAGCCAGCCAGCCAGCCATTGTGACAGCCAGCCAGCCATTGTGACAGCCAGCCAGCCAGCAATTTTTCCAGTCAGTCGCCAGCCAGCCCAGCCAGCCAGCCATTGTGACAGCCAGCCAGCCATTGTGACAGCCAGCCAGCTATTTTCCCAGCCAGCCGTCAGCCAGCCCAGCCAGCCAGGCCCAGCCAGCCGGCCAGCCAGCCAGCCGGCCAGCCAGCCAGCCAGCCAGCCAGCCAGCCAGCCATTGTGACAGCCAGCCAGCCATTGTGACAGCCAGCCAGCAATTTTTCCAGCCAGCCGCCAGCCAGCCCAGCCAGCCAGCCATTTTGACAGCCAGCCAGCCATTGTGACAGCCAGCCAGCTATTTTCCAGCCCAGCCAGCCAGCCCAGCCAGGCCCAGCCAGCCCGGCCCAGCCAGGCCCGGCCCAGCCAGGCCCGGCCAGCCAGGCCCACCCAGCCCCAGCCCAGCCAGGCCCAGCCTGCCAGGCCCAGCCAGCCAGGCAGCCAGCCAGCCAGCCAGCCAGCCAGCCAGGCAGCCAGCCAGCCATTGTGACAGCCAGCCAGCCATTGTGACAGCCAGCCAGCCAGCAATTTTTCCAGTCAGTCGCCAGCCAGCCCAGCCAGCCAGCCATTGTGACAGCCAGCCAGCCATTGTGACAGCCAGCCAGCTATTTTCCCAGCCAGCCGTCAGCCAGCCCAGCCAGCCAGGCCCAGCCAGCCGGCCAGCCAGCCAGCCGGCCAGGCAGCCAGCCAGCCAGCCAGCCAGCCATTGTGACAGCCAGCCAGCCATTGTGACAGCCAGCCAGCAATTTTTCCAGCCAGCCGCCAGCCAGCCCAGCCAGCCAGCCATTTTGACAGCCAGCCAGCCATTGTGACAGCCAGCCAGCTATTTTCCAGCCCAGCCAGCCAGCCCAGCCAGCCAGGCCCAGCCAGCCCGGCCCAGCCAGGCCCAGCCAGCCGGGCCCAGCCAGCCCGGCCAAGCCAGCCAGGCCCAGCCCAGCTGGCCAGCCAGCCAGCCAGCCAGCCCATCCAGGCCCATCCCAGCCAGGCCCAGCCAGGCCCAGCCAGCCCAGCCCAGCCCAGCCAGCCAGCCAGCCCAGCCCAGCCAGCCAGCCAGCCAGCCAGCCCAGCCAGCCAGGCCCAGCCAGCCAGCCAGCCAGCCAGCCATTGTGACAGCCAGCCATTGTGACAGCCAGACAGCCATTGTTCCAGCCAGCCAGCCAGCCCAGCCAGCCAGCCAGCCCAGCCCAGCCAGCCAGGCCCAGCCACCCTGGCCCAGCCAGGCCCATCCCAAATTCCGAGTTCCGAATTCCAATTTCCGAATTCCGAATTCCGAGTTCCAAATTCCGAGTTCCAAATTCCAAATTCCAAGTTTGGATTTCCAAGTTCAGAATTCCAAGTTCGGAATTCCGAGTTCAACATTCCGAATTCCAAATTCTGAGTTCGGAATTCCAAGTTTGGAATTCCGAGTTCCGAGTTCAGAATTCCAAGTTCAGAATTCCAAGTTCAGAATTCCGAGTTCAGAATTCCAAATTCCGAGTTCAGAATTTCGAGTTCCAAATTCCGAGTTCCGAGTTCCGAATTACGAGTTCCGAATTATGAGTTCCGAGTTCAGAAGCCAGCCCAGCCCAGCCAGCCAGGCCCAGCCACCCTGGCCCAGCCAGGCCCATCCCAAATTCCGAGTTCCGAATTCCAATTTCCGAATTCCGAATTCCGAGTTCCAAATTCCGAGTTCCAAATTCCAAATTCCAAGTTTGGATTTCCAAGTTCGGAATTCCAAGTTTGGAATTCCGAGTTCCGAGTTCAGAATTCCGAGCTCAGAATTACGAGTTTCGAGTTCAGAAGCCTGCCAGTCCCAGCCAGCCAGTCCCAGCCTGGCCCGGCCAGCCCAGCCCAGCCAGCCCAGACCGGCCAGACCGGCCCAGCCAGTCTGGCCCAGCCAGCCCAGCCCAGCCAGGCCTGGCCAGCCAGGCCCGGCCTGCCCCAGTCCAGCCAGGCCAAGCCAGCCCAGCCCAGGCCAGCCAGGCCCCGCCAGCCCAGCCCAGCCAGGCCCGGCACAGCCAGGCCCGGCCAGCCAGGCCCGGCCAGCCAGGCCCGGCCCAGCCAGGCCCGGCCAGCCAGCCAGCCAGCCATTGTGACAGCCAGCCAGCCATTGTGACAGCCAGCGAGCCAGCCATTGTGACAGCCAGCCAGCCATTGGGACAGCCAGCCAGCCATTGTTCCAGCCAGCCAGCCAGCCAGCCAGCCAGTCCAGCCAGCAAGCCCGGCCCAGCCAGCCCGGCCCTGCCAGCCAGCCAGGCAGCCAGCCATTGTGACTTACAGCGAGCCATTGTGACAGCCAGCCAGCCCTTGTTCAAGCCAGCCAGCCCGGCCCAGCCAGCCAGGCCCAGCCAGCCAGGCCCGGCCAGCCAGGCCCAGCCCGGCCCAGCCAGCCCAGCCCAGCAAGGCCCAGCCCAGCCAGGCCCGGCCAGTTCCGAGTTCAGAATTCCAAGTTCCGAATTCCGTGTTCCAAATTCCGAGTTCCGAATTCTGAGTTCCAAATTCCGAGTTCGGAATTCCGAGTTCAACATTCCGAATTCCAAATTCTGATTTCGGAATTCCAAGTTTGGAATTCCGAGTTCCAAGTTCAGAATTCCGAGTTCAGAATTCCGAGTTCAGAATTCCGAGTTCAGAATTCCAAATTCCGAGTTCCGAATTCTGAGTTCCGAATTTCGAGTTCCAAATTCCGAGTTCCGAGTTCCAAATTATGAGTTCCGAATTACGAGTTCCGAGTTCAGAAGCCAGCCAGTCCCAGCCAGCCAGTCCCAGCCTGGCCCGGCCAGCCCAGCCCGGCCAGCCCAGACCGCCCAGACCGGCCCAGCCAGTCCGGCCCAGCCAGCCCAGCCCAGCCAGGCCCGGCCAGCCGGGCCCAGCCAGCCCCAGCCCAGCCAGGCCCAGCCAGCCCAGCCCAGCCCAGCCAGGCCCAGCCAGCCCATCCCAGCCAGGCCCGGCCCAGCCAGGCCCGGCCAGCCAGGCCCACCCAGCCCCAGCCCAGCCAGGCCCAGCCTGCCAGGACCAGCCAGCCAGGCAGCCAGGCAGCCAGCCAGCCAGCCAGCCAGCCATTGTGACAGCCAGCCAGCCATTGTGACAGCCAGCCAGCCAGCAATTTTTCCAGTCAGTCGCCAGCCAGCCCAGCCAGCCAGCCATTGTGACAGCCAGCCAGCAGTTGTGACAGCCAGCCAGCTATTTTCCCAGCCAGCCGTCAGCCAGCCCAGCCAGCCAGGCCCAGCCAGCCGGCCAGCCAGCCAGCCGGCCAGCCAGCCAGCCAGCCAGCCAGCCAGCCAGCCAGCCAGCCATTGTGACAGCCAGCCAGCCATTGTGACAGCCAGCCAGCAATTTTTCCAGCCAGCCGCCAGCCAGCCCAGCCAGCCAGCCATTGTGACAGCCAGCCAGCCATTGTGAGAGCCAGCCAGCTATTTTCCCTGCCAGCCGCCAGCCAGCCCAGCCAGCCAGGCCCAGCCAGCCCGGCCCAGCCAGGCCCAGCCAGCCAGGCCCAGCCAGCCCGGCCAAGCCAGCCAGGCCCAGCCCAGCTGGCCGGCCAGCCAGCCAGCCAGCCAGCCCATCCAGGCCCAGCCCAGCCAGGCCCAGCCAGGCCCAGCCAGCCCAGCCCAGCCCAGCCAGCCAGCCAGCCCAGCCCAGCCAGCCAGCCAACCAGCCAGCCAGCCATTGTGACAGCCAGACAGCCATTGTTCCAGCCAGCCAGCCAGCCCAGCCAGCCAGCCAGCCCAGCCCAGCCAGCCAGGCCCAGTCACCCTGGCCCAGCCAGGCCCATCCCAAATTCCGAGTTCCGAATTCCAATTTCCGAATTCCGAATTCCGAGTTCCAAATTCCGAGTTCCAAATTCCAAATTCCAAGTTTGGATTTCCAAGTTCAGAATTCCAAGTTCGGAATTCCGAGTTCAACATTCCGAATTCCAAATTCTGAGTTCGGAATTCCAAGTTTGGAATTCCGAGTTCCGAGTTCAGAATTCCGAGTTCAGAATTACGAGTTTCGAGTTCAGAAGCCAGCCAGTCCCAGCCAGCCAGTCCCAGCCTGGCCCGGCCAGCCCAGCCCAGCCAGCCCAGACCGGCCAGACTGGCCCAGCCAGTCTGGCCCAGCCAGCCCAGCCAAGCCAGGCCTGGCCAGGCAGGCCCAGCCAGCCCCAGCCCAGCCAGGCCAAGCCAGCCCAGCCCAGACCAGCCAGGCCCCGCCAGCCCAGCCCAGCCAGGCCCGGCCCAGCCAGGCCCGGCCCAGCCAGGCCCGGCCAGCCAGGCCCAGCCAGCCCCAGCCCAGCCAGGCCCAGCCAGCCAGGCCCAGCCAACCAGCCAACCAGCCAGCCAGCCATTGTGACAGCCAGCCAGCCATTGTGACAGCCAGCCAGCCAGCCAGCCAGCCAGCCCAGCCAGCAAGCCCGGCCCAGCCAGCCCGGCCCAGCCAGCCAGGCCCAGCCAACCAGCCAGCCAGCCATTGTGACAGCCAGCCAGCCATTGTGACAGCCAGCCAGCCATTGTGACAGCCAGCCAGCCAGCCAGCCAGCCAGCCCAGCCAGCAAGCCCGGCCCAGCCAGCCCGGCCCTGCCAGCCAGCCAGCCAGCCAGCCAGCCAGCCAGCCAGCCAGCCAGCCAGCCATTGTGACTTACAGCCAGCCAGCCCTTGTTCAAGCCAGGCAGCCAGCCCAGCCATCAAGCACAGCCCAGCCAGCCCGGCCCAGCCAGCCAGGCCCAGCCAGCCAGGCCCGGCCCACCAGGCCCAGCCCGGCCCAGCCAGCCCAGCCCAGCCAGGCCCAGCCCAGCCAGGCCCGGCCAGTTCCGAGTTCAGAATTCCAAGTTCCGAATTCCAAGTTCCAAATTCCGAGTTCCGAATTCTGAGTTCCGAATTCCGAGTTCGGAATTCCGAGTTCAACATTCCGAATTCCAAATTCTGATTTCGGAATTCCAAGTTTGGAATTCCGAGTTCCGAGTTCAGAATTCCAAGTTCAGAATTCCGAGTTCAGAATTCCGAGTTCAGAATTCCAAATTCCGAGTTCAGAATTACGAGTTCCGAATTACAAGTTCCGAGTTCAGAAGCCAGCCAGTCCCAGCCAGCCAGTCCCAGCCTGGCCCGGCCAGCCCAGCCCGGCCAGCCCAGACCGCCCAGACCGGCCCAGCCAGTCCGGCCCAGCCAGCCCAGCCCAGCCAGCCCCAGCCCAGCCAGGCCCAGCCAGCCCAGCCCAGCCAGCCCAGCCAGGCCCAGCCAGCCCAGCCCAGCCAGGCCCGGCCCAGCCAGGCCCACCCAGCCCCAGCCCAGCCAGGCCCAGCCTGCCAGGCCCAGCCAGCCAGGCAGCCAGCCAGCCAGCCAGCCAGCCAGCCAGCCAGGCAGCCAGCCAGCCATTGTGACAGCCAGCCAGCCATTGTGACAGCCAGCCAGCCAGCAATTTTTCCAGTCAGTCGCCAGCCAGCCCAGCCAGCCAGCCATTGTGACAGCCAGCCAGCCATTGTGACAGCCAGCCAGCTATTTTCCCAGCCAGCCGTCAGCCAGCCCAGCCAGCCAGGCCCAGCCAGCCGGCCAGCCAGCCAGCCGGCCAGCCAGCCAGCCAGCCAGCCAGCCAGCCAGCCATTGTGACAGCCAGCCAGCCATTGTGACAGCCAGCCAGCAATTTTTCCAGCCAGCCGCCAGCCAGCCCAGCCAGCCAGCCATTTTGACAGCCAGCCAGCCATTGTGACAGCCAGCCAGCTATTTTCCAGCCCAGCCAGCCAGCCCAGCCAGGCCCAGCCAGCCCAGCCCAGCCAGGCCCGGCCCAGCCAGGCCCGGCCAGCCAGGCCCACCCAGCCCCAGCCCAGCCAGGCCCAGCCTGCCAGGCCCAGCCAGCCAGGCAGCCAGCCAGCCAGCCAGCCAGCCAGCCAGGC
The DNA here is from genome assembly GCF_031021105.1 of Erythrolamprus reginae. Taxonomy (NCBI): domain Eukaryota; kingdom Metazoa; phylum Chordata; class Lepidosauria; order Squamata; family Dipsadidae; genus Erythrolamprus; species Erythrolamprus reginae. The sequence continues at coordinate 214,431,133 of NC_091951.1, read as the reverse complement.
AGCCAGCCAGCCATTGTGACAGCCAGCCAGCCATTGTGACAGCCAGCCAGCCAGCAATTTTTCCAGTCAGTCGCCAGCCAGCCCAGCCAGCCAGCCATTGTGACAGCCAGCCAGCCATTGTGACAGCCAGCCAGCTATTTTCCCAGCCAGCCGTCAGCCAGCCCAGCCAGCCAGGCCCAGCCAGCCGGCCAGCCAGCCAGCCGGCCAGGCAGCCAGCCAGCCAGCCAGCCATTGTGACAGCCAGCCAGCCATTGTGACAGCCAGCCAGCAATTTTTCCAGCCAGCCGCCAGCCAGCCCAGCCAGCCAGCCATTTTGACAGCCAGCCAGCCATTGTGACAGCCAGCCAGCTATTTTCCAGCCCAGCCAGCCAGCCCAGCCAGCCAGGCCCAGCCAGCCCGGCCCAGCCAGGCCCAGCCAGCCGGGCCCAGCCAGCCCGGCCAAGCCAGCCAGGCCCAGCCCAGCTGGCCAGCCAGCCAGCCAGCCAGCCCATCCAGGCCCATCCCAGCCAGGCCCAGCCAGGCCCAGCCAGCCCAGCCCAGCCCAGCCAGCCAGCCAGCCCAGCCCAGCCAGCCAGCCAGCCAGCCAGCCCAGCCAGCCAGGCCCAGCCAGCCAGCCAGCCAGCCAGCCATTGTGACAGCCAGCCATTGTGACAGCCAGACAGCCATTGTTCCAGCCAGCCAGCCAGCCCAGCCAGCCAGCCAGCCCAGCCCAGCCAGCCAGGCCCAGCCACCCTGGCCCAGCCAGGCCCATCCCAAATTCCGAGTTCCGAATTCCAATTTCCGAATTCCGAATTCCGAGTTCCAAATTCCGAGTTCCAAATTCCAAATTCCAAGTTTGGATTTCCAAGTTCAGAATTCCAAGTTCGGAATTCCGAGTTCAACATTCCGAATTCCAAATTCTGAGTTCGGAATTCCAAGTTTGGAATTCCGAGTTCCGAGTTCAGAATTCCAAGTTCAGAATTCCAAGTTCAGAATTCCGAGTTCAGAATTCCAAATTCCGAGTTCAGAATTTCGAGTTCCAAATTCCGAGTTCCGAGTTCCGAATTACGAGTTCCGAATTATGAGTTCCGAGTTCAGAAGCCAGCCCAGCCCAGCCAGCCAGGCCCAGCCACCCTGGCCCAGCCAGGCCCATCCCAAATTCCGAGTTCCGAATTCCAATTTCCGAATTCCGAATTCCGAGTTCCAAATTCCGAGTTCCAAATTCCAAATTCCAAGTTTGGATTTCCAAGTTCGGAATTCCAAGTTTGGAATTCCGAGTTCCGAGTTCAGAATTCCGAGCTCAGAATTACGAGTTTCGAGTTCAGAAGCCTGCCAGTCCCAGCCAGCCAGTCCCAGCCTGGCCCGGCCAGCCCAGCCCAGCCAGCCCAGACCGGCCAGACCGGCCCAGCCAGTCTGGCCCAGCCAGCCCAGCCAGGCCTGGCCAGCCAGGCCCGGCCTGCCCCAGTCCAGCCAGGCCAAGCCAGCCCAGCCCAGGCCAGCCAGGCCCCGCCAGCCCAGCCCAGCCAGGCCCGGCACAGCCAGGCCCGGCCAGCCAGGCCCGGCCAGCCAGGCCCGGCCCAGCCAGGCCCGGCCAGCCAGCCAGCCAGCCATTGTGACAGCCAGCCAGCCATTGTGACAGCCAGCCAGCCAGCAATTTTTCCAGTCAGTCGCCAGCCAGCCCAGCCAGCCAGCCATTGTGACAGCCAGCCAGCCGTTGTGACAGCCAGCCAGCTATTTTCCCAGCCAGCTGTCAGGCAGCCCAGCCAGCCAGGCCCATCCAGCCAGCCAGCCAGCCAGCCAGCCAGCCAGCCATCCAGCCATTGTGACAGCCAGCCAGCCATTGTGACAGCCAGCCAGCAATTTTTCCAGCCAGCCGCCAGCCAGCCCAGCCAGCCAGCCATTGTGACAGCCAGCCAGCCATTGTGACAGCCAGCCAGCTATTTTCCCTGCCAGCCGCCAGCCAGGCCCAGCCAGCCCGGCCCAGCCAGGCCCAGCCAGCCAGGCCCAGCCAGCCCGGCCAAGCCAGCCAGGCCCAGCCCAGCTGGCCAGCCAGCCAGCCAGCCCATCCAGGCCCAGCCCAGCCAGGCCCAGCCAGGCCCAGCCAGCCCAGCCCAGCCCAGCCCAGCCAGCCAGCCAGCCCAGCCCAGCCAGCCAGCCAGCCCAGCCAGCCAGGTCCAGCCAGCCAGCCAGCCAGCCAGCCATTGTGACAGCCAGCCATTGTGACAGCCAGACAGCCATTGTTCCAGCCAGCCAGCCAGCCCACCCAGCCAGCCAGCCCAGCCCAGCCAGCCAGGCCCAGCCACCCTGGCCCAGCCAGGCCCATCCCAAATTCCGAGTTCCGAATTCCAATTTCCGAATTCCGAATTCCGAGTTCCAAATTCCGAGTTCCAAATTCCAAATTCCAAGTTTGGATTTCCAAGTTCAGAATTCCAAGTTCGGAATTCCGAGTTCAACATTCCGAATTCCAAATTCTGAGTTCGGAATTCCAAGTTTGGAATTCCGAGTTCCGAGTTCAGAATTCCGAGTTCAGAATTACGAGTTTCGAGTTCAGAAGCCAGCCAGTCCCAGCCAGCCAGTCCCAGCCTGGCCCGGCCAGCCCAGCTCAGCCAGCCCAGACCGGCCAGACCGGCCCAGCCAGTCTGGCCCAGCCAGCCCAGCCAAGCCAGGCCTGGCCAGCCAGGCCCAGCCAGCCCCAGCCCAGCCAGGCCAAGCCAGCCCAGCCCAGGCCAGCCAGGCCCCGCCAGCCCAGCCCAGCCAGGCCCGGCCCAGCCAGGCCCGGCCAGCCAGGCCCGGCCCAGCCAGGCCCGGCCAGCCAGGCCCGGCCAGCCAGGCCCGGCCCAGCCAGGCCCGGCCAGCCAGGCCCAGCCAGCCCCAGCCCAGCCAGGCCCAGCCAGCCAGGCCCAGCCAACCAGCCAGCCAGCCATTGTGACAGCCAGCCAGCCATTGTGACAGCCAGCCACACAGCCAGACAGCCAGCCCAGCCAGCAAGCCCGGCCCAGCCAGCCCGGCCCAGCCAGCCAGGCCCAGCCAACCAGCCAGCCAGCCATTGTGACAGCCAGCCAGCCATTGTGACAGCCAGCCAGCCAGCCAGCCAGCCCAGCCAGCAAGCCCGGCCCAGCCAGCCCGGCCCTGCCAGCCAGCCAGCCAGCCAGCCAGCCAGCCAGCCATTGTGACTTACAGCCAGCCATTGTGACAGCCAGCCAGCCCTTGTTCAAGCCAGGCAGCCAGCCCAGCCATCAAGCACAGCCCAGCCAGCCCGGCCCAGCCAGCCAGGCCCAGCCAGCCAGGCCCGGCCCACCAGGCCCAGCCCGGCCCAGCCAGCCCAGCCCAGCCAGGCCCGGCCCAGCCAGGCCCGGCCAGTTCCGAGTTCAGAATTCCAAGTTCCGAATTCCAAGTTCCAAATTCCGAGTTCCGAATTCTGAGTTCCGAATTCCGAGTTCGGAATTCCGAGTTCAGAATTCCGAGTTCAGAATTCCAAATTCCGAGTTCAGAATTACGAGTTCCGAATTACGAGTTCCGAGTTCAGAAGCCAGCCAGTCCCAGCCAGCCAGTCCCAGCCTGGCCCGGCCAGCCCAGCCCGGCCAGCCCAGACCGCCCAGACCGGCCCAGACAGTCCGGCCCAGCCAGCCCAGCCCAGCCAGGCCCGGCCAGCCGGGCCCAGCCAGGCCCAGCCCAGCCAGGCCCAGCCAGCCCAGCCCAGCCCAGCCAGGCCCAGCCAGCCCAGCCCAGCCAGGCCCGGCCCAGCCAGGCCCGGCCCAGCCAGGCCCGGCCAGCCAGGCCCACACAGCCCCAGCCCAGCCAGGCCCAGCCTGCCAGGCCCAGCCAGCCAGGCAGCCAGCCAGCCAGCCAGCCAGCCAGCCAGCCAGCCATTGTGACAGCCAGCCAGCCATTGTGACAGCCAGCCAGCCAGCAATTTTTCCAGTCAGTCGCCAGCCAGCCCAGCCAGCCAGCCATTGTGACAGCCAGCCAGCCATTGTGACAGCCAGCCAGCTATTTTCCCAGCCAGCCGTCAGCCAGCCCAGCCAGCCAGGCCCAGCCAGCCAGCCAGCCGGCCAGCCAGCCAGCCAGCCAGCCAGCCAGCCAGCCAGCCATTGTGACAGCCAGCCAGCCATTGTGACAGCCAGCCAGCAATTTTTCCAGCCAGCCGCCAGCCAGCTGAGCCAGCCAGCCATTTTGACAGCCAGCCAGCCATTGTGACAGCCAGCCAGCTATTTTCCAGCCCAGCCAGCCAGCCCAGCCAGCCAGGCCCAGCCAGCCCGGCCCAGCCAGGCCCAGCCAGCCGGGCCCAGCCAGCCCGGCCCAGCCAGGCCCAGCCAGCCAGGCCCAGCCAGCCCGGCCAAGCCAGCCAGGCCCAGCCCAGCTGGCCAGCCAGCCAGCCAGCCAGCCCAGCCAGGCCCATCCCAGCCAGGCCCAGCCAGGCCCAGCCCGCCCAGCCCAGCCCAGCCCAGCCCAGCCAGCCAGCCAGCCCAGCCCAGCCAGCCAGCCAGCCAGCCAGCCAGCCAGCCAGCCAGCCATTGTGACAGCCAGCCAGCCATTGTGACAGCCAGCCAGCAATTTTTCCAGCCAGCCGCCAGCCAGCCGAGCCAGCCAGCCATTTTGACAGCCAGCCAGCCATTGTGACAGCCAGCCAGCTATTTTCCAGCCCAGCCAGCCAGCCCAGCCAGCCAGGCCCAGCCAGCCCGGCCCAGCCAGCCAGGCCCAGCCAGCCCGGCCCAGCCAGGCCCAGCCAGCCAGGCCCAGCCAGCCCGGCCAAGCCAGCCAGGCCCAGCCCAGCTGGCCAGCCAGCCAGCCAGCCAGCCCAGCCAGGCCCATCCCAGCCAGCCCATCCAGGCCCAGCCCAGCCAGGCCCAGCCAGGCCCAGCCAGCCCAGCCCAGCCCAGCCCAGCCAGCCAGCCAGCCCAGCCCAGCCAGCCAGCCAGCCCAGCCAGCCAGGCCCAGCCAGCCAGCCAGCCAGCCAGCCATTGTGACAGCCAGCCATTGTGACAGCCAGACAGCCATTGTTCCAGCCAGCCAGCCAGCCCACCCAGCCAGCCAGCCCAGCCCAGCCAGCCAGGCCCAGCCACCCTGGCCCAGCCAGGCCCATCCCAAATTCCGAGTTCCGAATTCCAATTTCCGAATTCCGAATTCCGAGTTCCAAATTCCGAGTTCCAAATTCCAAATTCCAAGTTTGGATTTCCAAGTTCAGAATTCCAAGTTCGGAATTCCGAGTTCAACATTCCGAATTCCAAATTCTGAGTTCGGAATTCCAAGTTTGGAATTCCGAGTTCCGAGTTCAGAATTCCGAGTTCAGAATTACGAGTTTCGAGTTCAGAAGCCAGCCAGTCCCAGCCAGCCAGTCCCAGCCTGGCCCGGCCAGCCCAGCTCAGCCAGCCCAGACCGGCCAGACCGGCCCAGCCAGTCTGGCCCAGCCAGCCCAGCCAAGCCAGGCCTGGCCAGCCAGGCCCAGCCAGCCCCAGCCCAGCCAGGCCAAGCCAGCCCAGCCCAGGCCAGCCAGGCCCCGCCAGCCCAGCCCAGCCAGGCCCGGCCCAGCCAGGCCCGGCCAGCCAGGCCCGGCCCAGCCAGGCCCGGCCAGCCAGGCCCGGCCAGCCAGGCCCGGCCCAGCCAGGCCCGGCCAGCCAGGCCCAGCCAGCCCCAGCCCAGCCAGGCCCAGCCAGCCAGGCCCAGCCAACCAGCCAGCCAGCCATTGTGACAGCCAGCCAGCCATTGTGACAGCCAGCCACACAGCCAGACAGCCAGCCCAGCCAGCAAGCCCGGCCCAGCCAGCCCGGCCCAGCCAGCCAGGCCCAGCCAACCAGCCAGCCAGCCATTGTGACAGCCAGCCAGCCATTGTGACAGCCAGCCAGCCATTGTGACAGCCAGCCAGCCAGCCAGCCAGCCCAGCCAGCAAGCCCGGCCCAGCCAGCCCGGCCCTGCCAGCCAGCCAGCCAGCCAGCCAGCCAGCCAGCCATTGTGACTTACAGCCAGCCATTGTGACAGCCAGCCAGCCCTTGTTCAAGCCAGGCAGCCAGCCCAGCCATCAAGCACAGCCCAGCCAGCCCGGCCCAGCCAGCCAGGCCCAGCCAGCCAGGCCCGGCCCACCAGGCCCAGCCCGGCCCAGCCAGCCCAGCCCAGCCAGGCCCGGCCCAGCCAGGCCCGGCCAGTTCCGAGTTCAGAATTCCAAGTTCCGAATTCCAAGTTCCAAATTCCGAGTTCCGAATTCTGAGTTCCGAATTCCGAGTTCGGAATTCCGAGTTCAGAATTCCGAGTTCAGAATTCCAAATTCCGAGTTCAGAATTACGAGTTCCGAATTACGAGTTCCGAGTTCAGAAGCCAGCCAGTCCCAGCCAGCCAGTCCCAGCCTGGCCCGGCCAGCCCAGCCCGGCCAGCCCAGACCGCCCAGACCGGCCCAGACAGTCCGGCCCAGCCAGCCCAGCCCAGCCAGGCCCGGCCAGCCGGGCCCAGCCAGGCCCAGCCCAGCCAGGCCCAGCCAGCCCAGCCCAGCCCAGCCAGGCCCAGCCAGCCCAGCCCAGCCAGGCCCGGCCCAGCCAGGCCCGGCCCAGCCAGGCCCGGCCAGCCAGGCCCACACAGCCCCAGCCCAGCCAGGCCCAGCCTGCCAGGCCCAGCCAGCCAGGCAGCCAGGCAGCCAGCCAGCCAGCCAGCCAGCCAGCCAGCCAGCCATTGTGACAGCCAGCCAGCCATTGTGACAGCCAGCCAGCCAGCAATTTTTCCAGTCAGTCGCCAGCCAGCCCAGCCAGCCAGCCATTGTGACAGCCAGCCAGCCATTGTGACAGCCAGCCAGCTATTTTCCCAGCCAGCCGTCAGCCAGCCCAGCCAGCCAGGCCCAGCCAGCCAGCCAGCCGGCCAGCCAGCCAGCCAGCCAGCCAGCCAGCCAGCCAGCCATTGTGACAGCCAGCCAGCCATTGTGACAGCCAGCCAGCAATTTTTCCAGCCAGCCGCCAGCCAGCCGAGCCAGCCAGCCATTTTGACAGCCAGCCAGCCATTGTGACAGCCAGCCAGCTATTTTCCAGCCCAGCCAGCCAGCCCAGCCAGCCAGGCCCAGCCAGCCCGGCCCAGCCAGGCCCAGCCAGCCAGGCCCAGCCAGCCCGGCCCAGCCAGGCCCAGCCAGCCAGGCCCAGCCAGCCCGGCCAAGCCAGCCAGGCCCAGCCCAGCTGGCCAGCCAGCCAGCCAGCCAGCCCAGCCAGGCCCATCCCAGCCAGGCCCAGCCAGGCCCAGCCCGCCCAGCCCAGCCCAGCCCAGCCCAGCCAGCCAGCCAGCCCAGCCCAGCCAGCCAGCCAGCCAGCCAGCCAGCCAGCCAGCCAGCCAGCCATTGTGACAGCCAGCCAGCCATTGTGACAGCCAGCCAGCAATTTTTCCAGCCAGCCGCCAGCCAGCCGAGCCAGCCAGCCATTTTGACAGCCAGCCAGCCATTGTGACAGCCAGCCAGCTATTTTCCAGCCCAGCCAGCCAGCCCAGCCAGCCAGGCCCAGCCAGCCCGGCCCAGCCAGGCCCAGCCAGCCAGGCCCAGCCAGCCCGGCCCAGCCAGGCCCAGCCAGCCAGGCCCAGCCAGCCCGGCCAAGCCAGCCAGGCCCAGCCCAGCTGGCCAGCCAGCCAGCCAGCCAGCCCAGCCAGGCCCATCCCAGCCAGGCCCAGCCAGGCCCAGCCCGCCCAGCCCAGCCCAGCCCAGCCCAGCCAGCCAGCCAGCCCAGCCCAGCCAGCCAGCCAGCCAGCCCAGCCAGCCAGGCCCAGCCAGCCAGCCAGCCATTGTGACAGCCAGCCATTGTGACAGTCAGACAGCCATTGTTCCAGCCAGCCAGCCAGCCCAGCCAGCCAGCCAGCCCAGCCCAGCCAGCCAGGCCCAGCCACCCTGGCCCAGCCAGGCCCATCCCAAATTCCGAGTTCCGAATTCCAATTTCCGAATTCCGAGTTCCAAATTCCGAGTTCCAAATTCCAAATTCCAAGTTTGGATTTCCAAGTTCAGAATTCCAAGTTCGGAATTCCGAGTTCAACATTCCGAATTCCAAATTCTGAGTTCGGAATTCCAAGTTTGGAATTCCGAGTTCCGAGTTCAGAATTCCAAGTTCAGAATTCCGAGTTCAGAATTCCGAGTTCAGAATTCCAAATTCCGAGTTCAGAATTTCGAGTTCCAAATTCTGAGTTCCGAGTTCCGAGTTCCGAATTACGAGTTCCGAATTATGAGTTCCGAGTTCAGAAGCCAGCCCAGCCCAGCCAGCCAGGCCCAGCCACCCTGGCCCAGCCAGGCCCAGCCAGCCCAGCCCAGCCCAGCCCAGCCAGCCAGCCAGCCCAGCCCAGCCAGCCAGCCAGCCAGCCAGCCCAGCCAGCCAGGCCCAGCCAGCCAGCCAGCCAGCCATTGTGACAGCCAGCCATTGTGACAGCCAGACAGCCATTGTTCCAGCCAGCCAGCCAGCCCAGCCAGCCAGCCAGCCCAGCCCAGCCAGCCAGGCCCAGCCACCCTGGCCCAGCCAGGCCCATCCCAAATTCCGAGTTCCGAATTCCAATTTCCGAATTCCGAATTCCGAGTTCCAAATTCCAAATTCCAAGTTTGGATTTCCAAGTTCGGAATTCCAAGTTTGGAATTCCGAGTTCCGAGTTCAGAATTCCGAGTTCAGAATTACGAGTTTCGAGTTCAGAAGCCAGCCAGTCCCAGCCAGCCAGTCCCAGCCTGGCCCGGCCAGCCCAGCCCAGCCAGCCCAGACCGGCCAGACCGGCCCAGCCAGTCTGGCCCAGCCAGCCCAGCCCAGCCAGGCCTGGCCAGCCAGGCCCAGCCTGCCCCAGTCCAGCCAGGCCAAGCCAGCCCAGCCCAGGCCAGCCAGGCCCCGCCAGCCCAGCCCAGCCAGGCCCGGCCCAGCCAGGCCCGGCCAGCCAGGCCCACCCAGCCCCAGCCCAGCCAGGCCCAGCCTGCCAGGCCCAGCCAGCCAGGCAGCCAGGCAGCCAGCCAGCCAGCCAGCCAGCCAGCCAGCCAGCCAGCCAGCCATTGTGACAGCCAGCCAGCCATTGTGACAGCCAGCCAGCCAGCAATTTTTCCAGTCCGTCGCCAGCCAGCCCAGCCAGCCAGCCATTGTGACAGCCAGCCAGCCATTGTGACAGCCAGCCAGCTATTTTCCCAGCCAGCCTTCAGCCAGCCCAGCCAGCCAGGCCCAGCCAGCCGGCCAGCCAGCCAGCCAGCCAGCCGGCCGGCCAGCCAGCCAGCCAGCCAGCCAGCCAGCCAGCCAGCCATTGTGACAGCCAGCCAGCCATTGTGACAGCCAGCCAGCAATTTTTTCCAGCCAGCCGCCAGCCCAGCCAGCCAGCCATTTTGACAGCCAGCCAGCCATTGTGACAGCCAGCCAGCTATTTTCCCTGCCAGCCGCCAGCCAGCCCAGCCAGCCAGGCCCAGCCAGCCCGGCCCAGCCAGGCCCAGCCAGCCAGGCCCAGCCAGCCTGGCCAAGCCAGCCAGGCCCAGCCCAGCTGGCCAGCCAGCCAGCCAGCCAGCCAGCCCATCCAGGCCCAGCCCAGCCAGGCCCAGCCAGGCCCAGCCAGCCCAGCCCAGCCCAGCCAGCCAGCCAGCCCAGCCCAGCCAGCCAGCCAACCAGCCAGCCAGCCATTGTGACAGCCAGACAGCCATTGTTCCAGCCAGCCAGCCAGCCCAGCCAGCCAGCCAGCCCAGCCCAGCCAGCCAGGCCCAGTCACCCTGGCCCAGCCAGGCCCATCCCAAATTCCGAGTTCCGAATTCCAATTTCCGAATTCCGAATTCCGAGTTCCAAATTCCGAGTTCCAAATTCCAAATTCCAAGTTTGGATTTCCAAGTTCAGAATTCCAAGTTCGGAATTCCGAGTTCAACATTCCGAATTCCAAATTCTGAGTTCGGAATTCCAAGTTTGGAATTCCGAGTTCCGAGTTCAGAATTCCGAGTTCAGAATTACGAGTTTCGAGTTCAGAAGCCAGCCAGTCCCAGCCAGCCAGTCCCAGCCTGGCCCGGCCAGCCCAGCCCAGCCAGCCCAGACCGGCCAGACTGGCCCAGCCAGTCTGGCCCAGCCAGCCCAGCCAAGCCAGGCCTGGCCAGGCAGGCCCAGCCAGCCCCAGCCCAGCCAGGCCAAGCCAGCCCAGCCCAGACCAGCCAGGCCCCGCCAGCCCAGCCCAGCCAGGCCCGGCCCAGCCAGGCCCGGCCCAGCCAGGCCCGGCCAGCCAGGCCCAGCCAGCCCCAGCCCAGCCAGGCCCAGCCAGCCAGGCCCAGCCAACCAGCCAACCAGCCAGCCAGCCATTGTGACAGCCAGCCAGCCATTGTGACAGCCAGCCAGCCAGCCAGCCAGCCCAGCCAGCAAGCCCGGCCCAGCCAGCCCGGCCCAGCCAGCCAGGCCCAGCCAACCAGCCAGCCAGCCATTGTGACAGCCAGCCAGCCATTGTGACAGCCAGCCAGCCATTGTGACAGCCAGCCAGCCAGCCAGCCAGCCAGCCCAGCCAGCAAGCCCGGCCCAGCCAGCCCGGCCCTGCCAGCCAGCCAGCCAGCCAGCCAGCCAGCCAGCCAGCCAGCCAGCCAGCCATTGTGACTTACAGCCAGCCAGCCCTTGTTCAAGCCAGGCAGCCAGCCCAGCCATCAAGCACAGCCCAGCCAGCCCGGCCCAGCCAGCCAGGCCCAGCCAGCCAGGCCCGGCCCACCAGGCCCAGCCCGGCCCAGCCAGCCCAGCCCAGCCAGGCCCAGCCCAGCCAGGCCCGGCCAGTTCCGAGTTCAGAATTCCAAGTTCCGAATTCCAAGTTCCAAATTCCGAGTTCCGAATTCTGAGTTCCGAATTCCGAGTTCGGAATTCCGAGTTCAACATTCCGAATTCCAAATTCTGATTTCGGAATTCCAAGTTTGGAATTCCGAGTTCCGAGTTCAGAATTCCAAGTTCAGAATTCCGAGTTCAGAATTCCGAGTTCAGAATTCCAAATTCCGAGTTCAGAATTACGAGTTCCGAATTACAAGTTCCGAGTTCAGAAGCCAGCCAGTCCCAGCCAGCCAGTCCCAGCCTGGCCCGGCCAGCCCAGCCCGGCCAGCCCAGACCGCCCAGACCGGCCCAGCCAGTCCGGCCCAGCCAGCCCAGCCCAGCCAGCCCCAGCCCAGCCAGGCCCAGCCAGCCCAGCCCAGCCAGCCCAGCCAGGCCCAGCCAGCCCAGCCCAGCCAGGCCCGGCCCAGCCAGGCCCACCCAGCCCCAGCCCAGCCAGGCCCAGCCTGCCAGGCCCAGCCAGCCAGCCAGCCAGCCAGCCAGCCAGCCAGCCAGCCAGCCAGGCAGCCAGCCAGCCATTGTGACAGCCAGCCAGCCATTGTGACAGCCAGCCAGCCAGCAATTTTTCCAGTCAGTCGCCAGCCAGCCCAGCCAGCCAGCCATTGTGACAGCCAGCCAGCCATTGTGACAGCCAGCCAGCTATTTTCCCAGCCAGCCGTCAGCCAGCCCAGCCAGCCAGGCCCAGCCAGCCGGCCAGCCAGCCAGCCGGCCAGCCAGCCAGCCAGCCAGCCAGCCAGCCAGCCATTGTGACAGCCAGCCAGCCATTGTGACAGCCAGCCAGCAATTTTTCCAGCCAGCCGCCAGCCAGCCCAGCCAGCCAGCCATTTTGACAGCCAGCCAGCCATTGTGACAGCCAGCCAGCTATTTTCCAGCCCAGCCAGCCAGCCCAGCCAGGCCCAGCCAGCCCAGCCCAGCCAGGCCCGGCCCAGCCAGGCCCGGCCAGCCAGGCCCACCCAGCCCCAGCCCAGCCAGGCCCAGCCTGCCAGGCCCAGCCAGCCAGGCAGCCAGCCAGCCAGCCAGCCAGCCAGCCAGGCAGCCAGCCAGCCATTGTGACAGCCAGCCAGCCATTGTGACAGCCAGCCAGCCAGCAATTTTTCCAGTCAGTCGCCAGCCAGCCCAGCCAGCCAGCCATTGTGACAGCCAGCCAGCCATTGTGACAGCCAGCCAGCTATTTTCCCAGCCAGCCGTCAGCCAGCCCAGCCAGCCAGGCCCAGCCAGCCGGCCAGCCAGCCAGCCGGCCAGGCAGCCAGCCAGCCAGCCAGCCAGCCATTGTGACAGCCAGCCAGCCATTGTGACAGCCAGCCAGCAATTTTTCCAGCCAGCCGCCAGCCAGCCCAGCCAGCCAGCCATTTTGACAGCCAGCCAGCCATTGTGACAGCCAGCCAGCTATTTTCCAGCCCAGCCAGCCAGCCCAGCCAGCCAGGCCCAGCCAGCCCGGCCCAGCCAGGCCCAGCCAGCCGGGCCCAGCCAGCCCGGCCAAGCCAGCCAGGCCCAGCCCAGCTGGCCAGCCAGCCAGCCAGCCAGCCCATCCAGGCCCATCCCAGCCAGGCCCAGCCAGGCCCAGCCAGCCCAGCCCAGCCCAGCCAGCCAGCCAGCCCAGCCCAGCCAGCCAGCCAGCCAGCCAGCCCAGCCAGCCAGGCCCAGCCAGCCAGCCAGCCAGCCAGCCATTGTGACAGCCAGCCATTGTGACAGCCAGACAGCCATTGTTCCAGCCAGCCAGCCAGCCCAGCCAGCCAGCCAGCCCAGCCCAGCCAGCCAGGCCCAGCCACCCTGGCCCAGCCAGGCCCATCCCAAATTCCGAGTTCCGAATTCCAATTTCCGAATTCCGAATTCCGAGTTCCAAATTCCGAGTTCCAAATTCCAAATTCCAAGTTTGGATTTCCAAGTTCAGAATTCCAAGTTCGGAATTCCGAGTTCAACATTCCGAATTCCAAATTCTGAGTTCGGAATTCCAAGTTTGGAATTCCGAGTTCCGAGTTCAGAATTCCAAGTTCAGAATTCCAAGTTCAGAATTCCGAGTTCAGAATTCCAAATTCCGAGTTCAGAATTTCGAGTTCCAAATTCCGAGTTCCGAGTTCCGAATTACGAGTTCCGAATTATGAGTTCCGAGTTCAGAAGCCAGCCCAGCCCAGCCAGCCAGGCCCAGCCACCCTGGCCCAGCCAGGCCCATCCCAAATTCCGAGTTCCGAATTCCAATTTCCGAATTCCGAATTCCGAGTTCCAAATTCCGAGTTCCAAATTCCAAATTCCAAGTTTGGATTTCCAAGTTCGGAATTCCAAGTTTGGAATTCCGAGTTCCGAGTTCAGAATTCCGAGCTCAGAATTACGAGTTTCGAGTTCAGAAGCCTGCCAGTCCCAGCCAGCCAGTCCCAGCCTGGCCCGGCCAGCCCAGCCCAGCCAGCCCAGACCGGCCAGACCGGCCCAGCCAGTCTGGCCCAGCCAGCCCAGCCAGGCCTGGCCAGCCAGGCCCGGCCTGCCCCAGTCCAGCCAGGCCAAGCCAGCCCAGCCCAGGCCAGCCAGGCCCCGCCAGCCCAGCCCAGCCAGGCCCGGCACAGCCAGGCCCGGCCAGCCAGGCCCGGCCAGCCAGGCCCGGCCCAGCCAGGCCCGGCCAGCCAGCCAGCCAGCCATTGTGACAGCCAGCCAGCCATTGTGACAGCCAGCCAGCCAGCAATTTTTCCAGTCAGTCGCCAGCCAGCCCAGCCAGCCAGCCATTGTGACAGCCAGCCAGCCGTTGTGACAGCCAGCCAGCTATTTTCCCAGCCAGCTGTCAGGCAGCCCAGCCAGCCAGGCCCATCCAGCCAGCCAGCCAGCCAGCCAGCCAGCCAGCCATCCAGCCATTGTGACAGCCAGCCAGCCATTGTGACAGCCAGCCAGCAATTTTTCCAGCCAGCCGCCAGCCAGCCCAGCCAGCCAGCCATTGTGACAGCCAGCCAGCCATTGTGACAGCCAGCCAGCTATTTTCCCTGCCAGCCGCCAGCCAGGCCCAGCCAGCCCGGCCCAGCCAGGCCCAGCCAGCCAGGCCCAGCCAGCCCGGCCAAGCCAGCCAGGCCCAGCCCAGCTGGCCAGCCAGCCAGCCAGCCCATCCAGGCCCAGCCCAGCCAGGCCCAGCCAGGCCCAGCCAGCCCAGCCCAGCCCAGCCCAGCCAGCCAGCCAGCCCAGCCCAGCCAGCCAGCCAGCCCAGCCAGCCAGGTCCAGCCAGCCAGCCAGCCAGCCAGCCATTGTGACAGCCAGCCATTGTGACAGCCAGACAGCCATTGTTCCAGCCAGCCAGCCAGCCCACCCAGCCAGCCAGCCCAGCCCAGCCAGCCAGGCCCAGCCACCCTGGCCCAGCCAGGCCCATCCCAAATTCCGAGTTCCGAATTCCAATTTCCGAATTCCGAATTCCGAGTTCCAAATTCCGAGTTCCAAATTCCAAATTCCAAGTTTGGATTTCCAAGTTCAGAATTCCAAGTTCGGAATTCCGAGTTCAACATTCCGAATTCCAAATTCTGAGTTCGGAATTCCAAGTTTGGAATTCCGAGTTCCGAGTTCAGAATTCCGAGTTCAGAATTACGAGTTTCGAGTTCAGAAGCCAGCCAGTCCCAGCCAGCCAGTCCCAGCCTGGCCCGGCCAGCCCAGCTCAGCCAGCCCAGACCGGCCAGACCGGCCCAGCCAGTCTGGCCCAGCCAGCCCAGCCAAGCCAGGCCTGGCCAGCCAGGCCCAGCCAGCCCCAGCCCAGCCAGGCCAAGCCAGCCCAGCCCAGGCCAGCCAGGCCCCGCCAGCCCAGCCCAGCCAGGCCCGGCCCAGCCAGGCCCGGCCAGCCAGGCCCGGCCCAGCCAGGCCCGGCCAGCCAGGCCCGGCCAGCCAGGCCCGGCCCAGCCAGGCCCGGCCAGCCAGGCCCAGCCAGCCCCAGCCCAGCCAGGCCCAGCCAGCCAGGCCCAGCCAACCAGCCAGCCAGCCATTGTGACAGCCAGCCAGCCATTGTGACAGCCAGCCACACAGCCAGACAGCCAGCCCAGCCAGCAAGCCCGGCCCAGCCAGCCCGGCCCAGCCAGCCAGGCCCAGCCAACCAGCCAGCCAGCCATTGTGACAGCCAGCCAGCCATTGTGACAGCCAGCCAGCCAGCCAGCCAGCCCAGCCAGCAAGCCCGGCCCAGCCAGCCCGGCCCTGCCAGCCAGCCAGCCAGCCAGCCAGCCAGCCAGCCATTGTGACTTACAGCCAGCCATTGTGACAGCCAGCCAGCCCTTGTTCAAGCCAGGCAGCCAGCCCAGCCATCAAGCACAGCCCAGCCAGCCCGGCCCAGCCAGCCAGGCCCAGCCAGCCAGGCCCGGCCCACCAGGCCCAGCCCGGCCCAGCCAGCCCAGCCCAGCCAGGCCCGGCCCAGCCAGGCCCGGCCAGTTCCGAGTTCAGAATTCCAAGTTCCGAATTCCAAGTTCCAAATTCCGAGTTCCGAATTCTGAGTTCCGAATTCCGAGTTCGGAATTCCGAGTTCAGAATTCCGAGTTCAGAATTCCAAATTCCGAGTTCAGAATTACGAGTTCCGAATTACGAGTTCCGAGTTCAGAAGCCAGCCAGTCCCAGCCAGCCAGTCCCAGCCTGGCCCGGCCAGCCCAGCCCGGCCAGCCCAGACCGCCCAGACCGGCCCAGACAGTCCGGCCCAGCCAGCCCAGCCCAGCCAGGCCCGGCCAGCCGGGCCCAGCCAGGCCCAGCCCAGCCAGGCCCAGCCAGCCCAGCCCAGCCCAGCCAGGCCCAGCCAGCCCAGCCCAGCCAGGCCCGGCCCAGCCAGGCCCGGCCCAGCCAGGCCCGGCCAGCCAGGCCCACACAGCCCCAGCCCAGCCAGGCCCAGCCTGCCAGGCCCAGCCAGCCAGGCAGCCAGCCAGCCAGCCAGCCAGCCAGCCAGCCAGCCATTGTGACAGCCAGCCAGCCATTGTGACAGCCAGCCAGCCAGCAATTTTTCCAGTCAGTCGCCAGCCAGCCCAGCCAGCCAGCCATTGTGACAGCCAGCCAGCCATTGTGACAGCCAGCCAGCTATTTTCCCAGCCAGCCGTCAGCCAGCCCAGCCAGCCAGGCCCAGCCAGCCAGCCAGCCGGCCAGCCAGCCAGCCAGCCAGCCAGCCAGCCAGCCAGCCATTGTGACAGCCAGCCAGCCATTGTGACAGCCAGCCAGCAATTTTTCCAGCCAGCCGCCAGCCAGCTGAGCCAGCCAGCCATTTTGACAGCCAGCCAGCCATTGTGACAGCCAGCCAGCTATTTTCCAGCCCAGCCAGCCAGCCCAGCCAGCCAGGCCCAGCCAGCCCGGCCCAGCCAGGCCCAGCCAGCCGGGCCCAGCCAGCCCGGCCCAGCCAGGCCCAGCCAGCCAGGCCCAGCCAGCCCGGCCAAGCCAGCCAGGCCCAGCCCAGCTGGCCAGCCAGCCAGCCAGCCAGCCCAGCCAGGCCCATCCCAGCCAGGCCCAGCCAGGCCCAGCCCGCCCAGCCCAGCCCAGCCCAGCCCAGCCAGCCAGCCAGCCCAGCCCAGCCAGCCAGCCAGCCAGCCAGCCAGCCAGCCAGCCATTGTGACAGCCAGCCAGCCATTGTGACAGCCAGCCAGCAATTTTTCCAGCCAGCCGCCAGCCAGCCGAGCCAGCCAGCCATTTTGACAGCCAGCCAGCCATTGTGACAGCCAGCCAGCTATTTTCCAGCCCAGCCAGCCAGCCCAGCCAGCCAGGCCCAGCCAGCCCGGCCCAGCCAGCCAGGCCCAGCCAGCCCGGCCCAGCCAGGCCCAGCCAGCCAGGCCCAGCCAGCCCGGCCAAGCCAGCCAGGCCCAGCCCAGCTGGCCAGCCAGCCAGCCAGCCAGCCCAGCCAGGCCCATCCCAGCCAGCCCATCCAGGCCCAGCCCAGCCAGGCCCAGCCAGGCCCAGCCAGCCCAGCCCAGCCCAGCCCAGCCAGCCAGCCAGCCCAGCCCAGCCAGCCAGCCAGCCCAGCCAGCCAGGCCCAGCCAGCCAGCCAGCCAGCCAGCCATTGTGACAGCCAGCCATTGTGACAGCCAGACAGCCATTGTTCCAGCCAGCCAGCCAGCCCACCCAGCCAGCCAGCCCAGCCCAGCCAGCCAGGCCCAGCCACCCTGGCCCAGCCAGGCCCATCCCAAATTCCGAGTTCCGAATTCCAATTTCCGAATTCCGAATTCCGAGTTCCAAATTCCGAGTTCCAAATTCCAAATTCCAAGTTTGGATTTCCAAGTTCAGAATTCCAAGTTCGGAATTCCGAGTTCAACATTCCGAATTCCAAATTCTGAGTTCGGAATTCCAAGTTTGGAATTCCGAGTTCCGAGTTCAGAATTCCGAGTTCAGAATTACGAGTTTCGAGTTCAGAAGCCAGCCAGTCCCAGCCAGCCAGTCCCAGCCTGGCCCGGCCAGCCCAGCTCAGCCAGCCCAGACCGGCCAGACCGGCCCAGCCAGTCTGGCCCAGCCAGCCCAGCCAAGCCAGGCCTGGCCAGCCAGGCCCAGCCAGCCCCAGCCCAGCCAGGCCAAGCCAGCCCAGCCCAGGCCAGCCAGGCCCCGCCAGCCCAGCCCAGCCAGGCCCGGCCCAGCCAGGCCCGGCCAGCCAGGCCCGGCCCAGCCAGGCCCGGCCAGCCAGGCCCGGCCAGCCAGGCCCGGCCCAGCCAGGCCCGGCCAGCCAGGCCCAGCCAGCCCCAGCCCAGCCAGGCCCAGCCAGCCAGGCCCAGCCAACCAGCCAGCCAGCCATTGTGACAGCCAGCCAGCCATTGTGACAGCCAGCCACACAGCCAGACAGCCAGCCCAGCCAGCAAGCCCGGCCCAGCCAGCCCGGCCCAGCCAGCCAGGCCCAGCCAACCAGCCAGCCAGCCATTGTGACAGCCAGCCAGCCATTGTGACAGCCAGCCAGCCATTGTGACAGCCAGCCAGCCAGCCAGCCAGCCCAGCCAGCAAGCCCGGCCCAGCCAGCCCGGCCCTGCCAGCCAGCCAGCCAGCCAGCCAGCCAGCCAGCCATTGTGACTTACAGCCAGCCATTGTGACAGCCAGCCAGCCCTTGTTCAAGCCAGGCAGCCAGCCCAGCCATCAAGCACAGCCCAGCCAGCCCGGCCCAGCCAGCCAGGCCCAGCCAGCCAGGCCCGGCCCACCAGGCCCAGCCCGGCCCAGCCAGCCCAGCCCAGCCAGGCCCGGCCCAGCCAGGCCCGGCCAGTTCCGAGTTCAGAATTCCAAGTTCCGAATTCCAAGTTCCAAATTCCGAGTTCCGAATTCTGAGTTCCGAATTCCGAGTTCGGAATTCCGAGTTCAGAATTCCGAGTTCAGAATTCCAAATTCCGAGTTCAGAATTACGAGTTCCGAATTACGAGTTCCGAGTTCAGAAGCCAGCCAGTCCCAGCCAGCCAGTCCCAGCCTGGCCCGGCCAGCCCAGCCCGGCCAGCCCAGACCGCCCAGACCGGCCCAGACAGTCCGGCCCAGCCAGCCCAGCCCAGCCAGGCCCGGCCAGCCGGGCCCAGCCAGGCCCAGCCCAGCCAGGCCCAGCCAGCCCAGCCCAGCCCAGCCAGGCCCAGCCAGCCCAGCCCAGCCAGGCCCGGCCCAGCCAGGCCCGGCCCAGCCAGGCCCGGCCAGCCAGGCCCACACAGCCCCAGCCCAGCCAGGCCCAGCCTGCCAGGCCCAGCCAGCCAGGCAGCCAGGCAGCCAGCCAGCCAGCCAGCCAGCCAGCCAGCCAGCCATTGTGACAGCCAGCCAGCCATTGTGACAGCCAGCCAGCCAGCAATTTTTCCAGTCAGTCGCCAGCCAGCCCAGCCAGCCAGCCATTGTGACAGCCAGCCAGCCATTGTGACAGCCAGCCAGCTATTTTCCCAGCCAGCCGTCAGCCAGCCCAGCCAGCCAGGCCCAGCCAGCCAGCCAGCCGGCCAGCCAGCCAGCCAGCCAGCCAGCCAGCCAGCCAGCCATTGTGACAGCCAGCCAGCCATTGTGACAGCCAGCCAGCAATTTTTCCAGCCAGCCGCCAGCCAGCCGAGCCAGCCAGCCATTTTGACAGCCAGCCAGCCATTGTGACAGCCAGCCAGCTATTTTCCAGCCCAGCCAGCCAGCCCAGCCAGCCAGGCCCAGCCAGCCCGGCCCAGCCAGGCCCAGCCAGCCAGGCCCAGCCAGCCCGGCCCAGCCAGGCCCAGCCAGCCAGGCCCAGCCAGCCCGGCCAAGCCAGCCAGGCCCAGCCCAGCTGGCCAGCCAGCCAGCCAGCCAGCCCAGCCAGGCCCATCCCAGCCAGGCCCAGCCAGGCCCAGCCCGCCCAGCCCAGCCCAGCCCAGCCCAGCCAGCCAGCCAGCCCAGCCCAGCCAGCCAGCCAGCCAGCCAGCCAGCCAGCCAGCCAGCCAGCCATTGTGACAGCCAGCCAGCCATTGTGACAGCCAGCCAGCAATTTTTCCAGCCAGCCGCCAGCCAGCCGAGCCAGCCAGCCATTTTGACAGCCAGCCAGCCATTGTGACAGCCAGCCAGCTATTTTCCAGCCCAGCCAGCCAGCCCAGCCAGCCAGGCCCAGCCAGCCCGGCCCAGCCAGGCCCAGCCAGCCAGGCCCAGCCAGCCCGGCCCAGCCAGGCCCAGCCAGCCAGGCCCAGCCAGCCCGGCCAAGCCAGCCAGGCCCAGCCCAGCTGGCCAGCCAGCCAGCCAGCCAGCCCAGCCAGGCCCATCCCAGCCAGGCCCAGCCAGGCCCAGCCCGCCCAGCCCAGCCCAGCCCAGCCCAGCCAGCCAGCCAGCCCAGCCCAGCCAGCCAGCCAGCCAGCCCAGCCAGCCAGGCCCAGCCAGCCAGCCAGCCATTGTGACAGCCAGCCATTGTGACAGTCAGACAGCCATTGTTCCAGCCAGCCAGCCAGCCCAGCCAGCCAGCCAGCCCAGCCCAGCCAGCCAGGCCCAGCCACCCTGGCCCAGCCAGGCCCATCCCAAATTCCGAGTTCCGAATTCCAATTTCCGAATTCCGAGTTCCAAATTCCGAGTTCCAAATTCCAAATTCCAAGTTTGGATTTCCAAGTTCAGAATTCCAAGTTCGGAATTCCGAGTTCAACATTCCGAATTCCAAATTCTGAGTTCGGAATTCCAAGTTTGGAATTCCGAGTTCCGAGTTCAGAATTCCAAGTTCAGAATTCCGAGTTCAGAATTCCGAGTTCAGAATTCCAAATTCCGAGTTCAGAATTTCGAGTTCCAAATTCTGAGTTCCGAGTTCCGAGTTCCGAATTACGAGTTCCGAATTATGAGTTCCGAGTTCAGAAGCCAGCCCAGCCCAGCCAGCCAGGCCCAGCCACCCTGGCCCAGCCAGGCCCAGCCAGCCCAGCCCAGCCCAGCCCAGCCAGCCAGCCAGCCCAGCCCAGCCAGCCAGCCAGCCAGCCAGCCCAGCCAGCCAGGCCCAGCCAGCCAGCCAGCCAGCCATTGTGACAGCCAGCCATTGTGACAGCCAGACAGCCATTGTTCCAGCCAGCCAGCCAGCCCAGCCAGCCAGCCAGCCCAGCCCAGCCAGCCAGGCCCAGCCACCCTGGCCCAGCCAGGCCCATCCCAAATTCCGAGTTCCGAATTCCAATTTCCGAATTCCGAATTCCGAGTTCCAAATTCCAAATTCCAAGTTTGGATTTCCAAGTTCGGAATTCCAAGTTTGGAATTCCGAGTTCCGAGTTCAGAATTCCGAGTTCAGAATTACGAGTTTCGAGTTCAGAAGCCAGCCAGTCCCAGCCAGCCAGTCCCAGCCTGGCCCGGCCAGCCCAGCCCAGCCAGCCCAGACCGGCCAGACCGGCCCAGCCAGTCTGGCCCAGCCAGCCCAGCCCAGCCAGGCCTGGCCAGCCAGGCCCAGCCTGCCCCAGTCCAGCCAGGCCAAGCCAGCCCAGCCCAGGCCAGCCAGGCCCCGCCAGCCCAGCCCAGCCAGGCCCGGCCCAGCCAGGCCCGGCCAGCCAGGCCCACCCAGCCCCAGCCCAGCCAGGCCCAGCCTGCCAGGCCCAGCCAGCCAGGCAGCCAGGCAGCCAGCCAGCCAGCCAGCCAGCCAGCCAGCCAGCCATTGTGACAGCCAGCCAGCCATTGTGACAGCCAGCCAGCCAGCAATTTTTCCAGTCCGTCGCCAGCCAGCCCAGCCAGCCAGCCATTGTGACAGCCAGCCAGCCATTGTGACAGCCAGCCAGCTATTTTCCCAGCCAGCCTTCAGCCAGCCCAGCCAGCCAGGCCCAGCCAGCCGGCCAGCCAGCCAGCCAGCCAGCCGGCCGGCCAGCCAGCCAGCCAGCCAGCCAGCCAGCCAGCCAGCCATTGTGACAGCCAGCCAGCCATTGTGACAGCCAGCCAGCAATTTTTTCCAGCCAGCCGCCAGCCCAGCCAGCCAGCCATTTTGACAGCCAGCCAGCCATTGTGACAGCCAGCCAGCTATTTTCCCTGCCAGCCGCCAGCCAGCCCAGCCAGCCAGGCCCAGCCAGCCCGGCCCAGCCAGGCCCAGCCAGCCAGGCCCAGCCAGCCTGGCCAAGCCAGCCAGGCCCAGCCCAGCTGGCCAGCCAGCCAGCCAGCCAGCCCATCCAGGCCCATCCCAGCCAGGCCCAGCCAGGCCCAGCCAGCCCAGCCCAGCCCAGCCCAGCCAGCCAGCCAGCCCAGCCCAGCCAGCCAGCCAGCCAGCCAGCCAGCCCAGCCAGCCAGGCCCATCCAGCCAGCCAGCCAGCCAGCCATTGTGACAGCCAGCCATTGTGACAGCCAGACAGCCATTGTTCCAGCCAGCCAGCCAGCCCAGCCAGCCAGCCAGCCAGCCAGCCATTGTGACAGCCAGCCAGCCATTGTGACAGCCAGCCAGCAATTGTTCCAGCCAGCCGCCAGCCAGCCCAGCCAGCCAGCCATTTTGACAGCCAGCCAGCCATTGTGACAGCCAGCCAGCTATTTTCCCTGCCAGCCGCCAGCCAGCCCAGCCAGCCAGGCCCAGCCAGCCCGGCCCAGCCAGGCCCAGCCAGCCAGGCCCAGCCAGCCCGGCCAAGCCAGCCAGGCCCAGCCCAGCTGGCCAGCCAGCCAGCCAGCCAGCCCATCCAGGCCCATCCCATCCAGGCCCAGCCAGCCCAGCCCAGCCCAGCCCAGCCAGCCAGCCAGCCCAGCCCAGCCAGCCAGCCAGCCAGCCAGCCCAGCCAGCCAGGCCCAGCCAGCCAGCCAGCCAGCCAGCCATTGTGACAGCCAGCCATTGTGACAGCCAGCCAGCCATTGTTCCAGCCAGCCAGCCAGCCCAGCCAGCCAGCCAGCCCAGCCCAGCCAGCCAGGCCCAGCCACCCTGGCCCAGCCAGGCCCATCCCAAATTCCGAGTTCCGAATTCCAATTTCCGAATTCCGAATTCCGAGTTCCAAATTCCGAGTTCCAAATTCCAAATTCCAAGTTTGGATTTCCAAGTTCAGAATTCCAAGTTCGGAATTCCGAGTTCAACATTCCGAATTCCAAATTCTGAGTTCGGAATTCCAAGTTTGGAATTCCGAGTTCTGAGTTCAGAATTCCAAGTTCAGAATTCCAAGTTCAGAATTCCGAGTTCAGAATTCCAAATTCCGAGTTCAGAATTTCGAGTTCCAAATTCCGAGTTCCGAGTTCCGAGTTCCGAATTACGAGTTCCGAATTATGAGTTCCGAGTTCAGAAGCCAGCCCAGCCCAGCCAGCCAGGCCCAGCCACCCTGGCCCAGCCAGGCCCATCCCAAATTCCGAGTTCCGAATTCCAATTTCCGAATTCCGAATTCCGAGTTCCAAATTCCGAGTTCCAAATTCCAAATTCCAAGTTTGGATTTCCAAGTTCGGAATTCCAAGTTTGGAATTCCGAGTTCCGAGTTCAGAATTCCGAGTTCAGAATTACGAGTTTCGAGTTCAGAAGCCAGCCAGTCCCAGCCAGCCAGTCCCAGCCTGGCCCGGCCAGCCCAGCCCAGCCAGCCCAGACCGGCCAGACCGGCCCAGCCAGTCTGGCTCAGCCAGCCCAGCCCAGCCAGGCCTGGCCAGCCAGGCCCAGCCTGCCCCAGTCCAGCCAGGCCAAGCCAGCCCAGCCCAGGCCAGCCAGGCCCCGCCAGCCCAGCCCAGCCAGGCCCGGCCCAGCCAGGCCCGGCCAGCCAGGCCCAGCCAGCCCCAGCCCAGCCAGGCCCAGCCAGCCCAGCCCAGGCCAGCCAGGCCCCGCCAGCCCGGCCCAGCCAGGCCCGGCCCAGCCTGGCCCGGCCAGCCCAGCCCAGCCAGCCCAGACCGGCCAGACCGGCCCAGCCAGTCTGGCCCAGCCAGCCCAGCCCAGCCAGGCCTGGACAGCCAGGCCCAGCCTGCCCCAGTCCAGCCAGGCCAAGCCAGCCCAGCCCAGGCCAGCCAGGCCCCGCCAGCCCAGCCCAGCCAGGCCCGGCCCAGCCAGGCCCGGCCAGCCAGGCCCGGCCAGCCAGGCCCGGCCCAGCCAGCCCCAGCCCAGCCAGGCCCAGCCAGCCCAGCCCAGGCCAGCCAGGCCCCGCCAGCCCAGCCCAGCCAGGCCCGGCCCAGCCAGGCCCGGCCAGCCAGGCCCACCCAGCCCTAGCCCAGCCAGGCCCAGCCTGCCAGGCCCAGCCAGCCAGCCAGCCAGCCAGCCAGCCAGCCATTGTGACAGCCAGCCAGCCATTGTGACAGCCAGCCAGCCAGCAATTTTTCCAGTCAGTCGCCAGCCAGCCCAGCCAGCCAGCGATTGTGACAGCCAGCCAGCCATTGTGACAGCCAGCCAGCTATTTTCCCAGCCAGCCGTCAGCCACCCCAGCCAGCCAGGCCCAGCCAGCCGGCCAGCCAGCCAGCCAGCCAGCCAGCCGGCCAGCCAGCCAGCCAGCCAGCCAGCCAGCCAGCCAGCCAGCCATTGTGACAGCCAGCCAGCCATTGTGACAGCCAGCCAGCAATTTTTCCAGCCAGCCGCCAGCCAGCCCAGCCAGCCAGCCATTTTGACAGCCAGCCAGCCATTGTGACAGCCAGCCAGCTATTTTCCAGCCCAGCCAGCCAGCCCAGCCAGCCAGACCCAGCCAGCCCGGCCCAGCCAGGCCCAGCCAGCCGGGCCCAGCCAGCCCGGCCAAGCCAGCCAGGCCCAGCCCAGCTGGCCAGCCAGCCAGCCAGCCCATCCAGGCCCATCCCAGCCAGGCCCAGCCTTGCCCAGCCAGCCCAACCCAGCCCAGCCCAGCCCAGCCAGCCAGTCAGCCCAGCCCAGCCAGCCAGCCAGCCAGCCAGCCCAGCCAGCCAGGCCCAGCCAGCCAGCCATTGTGACAGCCAGCCATTGTGACAGCCAGACAGCCATTGTTCCAGCCAGCCAGCCAGCCCAGCCAGCCAGCCAGCCCAGCCCAGCCAGCCAGGCCCAGCCACCCTGGCCCAGCCAGGCCCATCCCAAATTCCGAGTTCCGAATTCCAATTTCCGAATTCCGAGTTCCAAATTCCGAGTTCCAAATTCCAAATTCCAAGTTTGGATTTCCAAGTTCAGAATTCCAAGTTCGGAATTCCGAGTTCAACATTCCGAATTCCAAATTCTGAGTTCGGAATTCCAAGTTTGGAATTCCGAGTTCTGAGTTCAGAATTCCAAGTTCAGAATTCCAAGTTCAGAATTCCGAGTTCAGAATTCCAAATTCCGAGTTCAGAATTTCGAGTTCCAAATTCCGAGTTCCGAGTTCCGAGTTCCGAATTACGAGTTCCGAATTATGAGTTCTGAGTTCAGAAGCCAGCCCAGCCCAGCCAGCCAGGCCCAGCCACCCTGGCCCAGCCAGGCCCATCCCAAATTCCGAGTTCCGAATTCCAATTTCCGAATTCCGAATTCCGAGTTCCAAATTCCGAGTTCCAAATTCCAAATTCCAAGTTTGGATTTCCAAGTTCGGAATTCCAAGTTTGGAATTCCGAGTTCCGAGTTCAGAATTCCGAGTTCAGAATTACGAGTTTCGAGTTCAGAAGCCAGCCAGTCCCAGCCAGCCAGTCCCAGCCTGGCCCGGCCAGCCCAGCCCAGCCAGCCCAGACCGGCCAGACCGGCCCAGCCAGTCTGGCCCAGCCAGCCCAGCCAGGCCTGGCCAGCCAGGCCCAGCCTGCCCCAGTCCAGCCAGGCCAAGCCAGCCCAGCCCAGGCCAGCCAGGCCCCGCCAGCCCAGCCCAGCCAGGCCCGGCCCAGCCAGGCCCGGCCAGCCAGGCCCACCCAGCCCCAGCCCAGCCAGGCCCAGCCTGCCAGGCCCATCCAGCCAGGCAGCCAGCCAGCCAGCCATCCAGCCAGCCAGCCAGCCATTGTGACAGCCAGCCAGCCATTGTGACAGCCAGCCAGCCAGCAATTTTTCCAGTCAGTCGCCAGCCAGCCCAGCCAGCCAGCCATTGTGACAGCCAGCAAGCCATTGTGACAGCCAGCCAGCTATTTTCCAAGCCAGCCGTCAGCCAGCCCAGCCAGCCAGGCCCAGCCAGCCAGCCAGCCAGCCAGCCAGCCAGCCGGCCGGCCAGCCAGCCAGCCAGCCAGCCAGCCAGCCAGCCAGCCATTGTGACAGCCAGCCAGCCATTGTGACAGCCAGCCAGCAATTTTTCCAGCCAGCCGCCAGCCAGCCCAGCCAGCCAGCCATTTTGACAGCCAGCCAGCCAGCCATTGTGACAGCCAGCCAGCTATTTTCCCTGCCAGCCGCCAGCCAGCCCAGCCAGCCAGGCCCAGCCAGCCCGGCCCAGCCAGGCCCAGCCAGCCCGGCCAAGCCAGCCAGGCCCAGCCCAGCTGGCCAGCCAGCCAGCCAGCCAGCCCATCGAGGCCCATCCCAGCCAGGCCCAGCCAGGCCCAGCCAGCCCAGCCCAGCCCAGCCCAGCCAGCCAGCCAGCCCAGCCCAGCCAGCCAGCCAGCCAGCCCAGCCAGCCAGGCCCAGCCAGCCAGCCAGCCAGCCAGCCAGCGAGCCATTGTGACAGCCAGCCATTGTGACAGCCAGACAGCCATTGTTCCAGCCAGCCAGCCAGCCCAGCCAGCCAGCCAGCCCAGCCCAGCCAGCCAGGCCCAGCCACCCTGGCCCAGCCAGGCCCATCCCAAATTCCGAGTTCCGAATTCCAATTTCCGAATTCCGAATTCCGAGTTCCAAATTCCGAGTTCCAAATTCCAAATTCCAAGTTTGGACTTCCAAGTTCAGAATTCCAAGTTCGGAATTCCGAGTTCAACATTCCGAATTCCAAATTCTGAGTTCGGAATTCCAAGTTTGGAATTCCGAGTTCCGAGTTCAGAATTCCAAGTTCAGAATTCCAAGTTCAGAATTCCGAGTTCAGAATTCCAAATTCCGAGTTCAGAATTTCGAGTTCCAAATTCCGAGTTCCGAGTTCCGAGTTCCGAATTACGAGTTCCGAATTATGAGTTCCGAGTTCAGAAGCCAGCCCAGCCCAGCCAGCCAGGCCCAGCCACCCTGGCCCAGCCAGGCCCATCCCAAATTCTGAGTTCCGAATTCCAATTTCCGAATTCCGAATTCCGAGTTCCAAATTCCGAGTTCCAAATTCCAAATTCCAAGTTTGGATTTCCAAGTTCGGAATTCCAAGTTTGGAATTCCGAGTTCCGAGTTCAGAATTCCGAGTTCAGAATTACGAGTTCCGATTTCAGAAGCCAGCCAGTCCCAGCCAGCCAGTCCCAGCCTGGCCCGGCCAGCCCAGCCCAGCCAGCCCAGACCGGCCAGACCGGCCCAGCCAGTCTGGCCCAGCCAGCCCAGCCCAGCCAGGCCTGGACAGCCAGGCCCAGCCTGCCCCAGTCCAGCCAGGCCAAGCCAGCCCAGCCCAGCCCAGCCAGGCCCAGCCAGCCCAGCCCAGCCAGGCCCGGCCCAGCCAGGCCCGGCCAGCCAGGCCCACCCAGCCCTAGCCCAGCCAGGCCCAGCCTGCCAGGCCCAGCCAGCCAGCCAGCCAGCCAGCCAGCCAGCCAGCCAGCCAGCCAGCCAGCCATTGTGACAGCCAGCCAGCCATTGTGACAGCCAGCCAGCCAGCAATTTTTCCAGTCAGTCGCCAGCCAGCCCAGCCAGCCAGCCATTGTGACAGCCAGCCAGCCATTGTGACAGCCAGCCAGCTATTTTCCCAGCCAGCCGTCAGCCAGCCCAGCCAGCCAGGCCCAGCCAGCCGGCCAGCCAGCCAGCCAGCCAGCCAGCCGGCCAGCCAGCCAGCCAGCCAGCCAGCCAGCCAGCCAGCCAGCCAGCCAGCCAGCCAGCCATTGTGACAGCCAGCCAGCCATTGTGACAGCCAGCCAGCAATTTTTCCAGCCAGCCGCCAGCCAGCCCAGCCAGCCAGCCATTTTGACAGCCAGCCAGCCATTGTGACAGCCAGCCAGCTATTTTCCAGCCCAGCCAGCCAGCCCAGCCAGCCAGACACAGCCAGCCCGGCCCAGCCAGGCCCAGCCAGCCGGGCCCAGCCAGCCCGGCCAAGCCAGCCAGGCCCAGCCCAGCTGGCCAGCCAGGCCCAGCCAGCCCAGCCCAGCCCAGCCCAGCCCAGCCAGCCAGTCAGCCCAGCCCAGCCAGCCAGGCCCAGCCAGCCAGCCAGCCAGCCAGCCATTGTGACAGCCAGCCATTGTGACAGCCAGACAGCCATTGTTCCAGCCAGCCAGCCAGCCCAGCCAGCCAGCCAGCCCAGCCCAGCCAGCCAGGCCCAGCCACCCTGGCCCAGCCAGGCCCATCCCAAATTCCGAGTTCCGAATTCCAATTTCCGAATTCCGAGTTCCAAATTCCGAGTTCCAAATTCCAAATTCCAAGTTTGGATTTCCAAGTTCAGAATTCCAAGTTCGGAATTCCGAGTTCAACATTCCGAATTCCAAATTCTGAGTTCGGAATTCCAAGTTTGGAATTCCGAGTTCCGAGTTCAGAATTCCAAGTTCAGAATTCCAAGTTCAGAATTCCAAATTCCGAGTTCAGAATTTCGAGTTCCAAATTCCGAGTTCCGAGTTCCGAATTACGAGTTCCGAATTATGAGTTCCGAGTTCAGAAGCCAGCTCAGCCCAGCCAGCCAGGCCCAGCCACCCTGGCCCAGCCAGGCCCATCCCAAATTCCGAGTTCCGAATTCCAATTTCCGAATTCCGAATTCCGAGTTCCAAATTCCGAGTTCCAAATTCCAAATTCCAAGTTTGGATTTCCAAGTTCGGAATTCCAAGTTTGGAATTCCGAGTTCCGAGTTCAGAATTCCGAGTTCAGAATTACGAGTTTCGAGTTCAGAAGCCAGCCAGTCCCAGCCAGCCAGTCCCAGCCTGGCCCGGCCAGCCCAGCCCAGCCAGCCCAGACCGGCCAGACCGGCCCAGCCAGTCTGGCCCAGCCAGCCCAGCCAGGCCTGGCCAGCCAGGCCCAGCCTGCCCCAGTCCAGCCAGGCCAAGCCAGCCCAGCCCAGGCCAGCCAGGCCCCGCCAGCCCAGCCCAGCCAGGCCCGGCCCAGCCAGGCCCGGCCAGCCAGGCCCACCCCGCCCCAGCCCAGCCAGGCCCAGCCTGCCAGGCCCAGCCAGGCAGCCAGCCATCCAGCCAGCCAGGCAGCCATCCAGCCAGCCATCCAGCCAGCCAGCCAGCCATTGTGACAGCCAGCCAGCCATTGTGACAGCCAGCCAGCCAGCAATTTTTCCAGTCAGTCGCCAGCCAGCCCAGCCAGCCAGCCATTGTGACAGCCAGCCAGCCATTGTGACAG
The DNA here is from genome assembly GCF_031021105.1 of Erythrolamprus reginae. Lineage (NCBI taxonomy): Eukaryota > Metazoa > Chordata > Lepidosauria > Squamata > Dipsadidae > Erythrolamprus > Erythrolamprus reginae. The sequence goes on along the minus strand of NC_091951.1, from coordinate 214,402,894 downwards.
CCAGCCAGCTATTTTCCCAGCCAGCCGTCAGCCAGCCCAGCCAGCCAGGCCCAGCCAGCCAGCCAGCCGGCCAGCCAGCCAGCCAGCCAGCCAGCCAGCCATTGTGACAGCCAGCCAGCCATTGTGACAGCCAGCCAGCAATTTTTCCAGCCAGCCGCCAGCCAGCCCAGCCAGCCAGCCATTTTGACAGCCAGCCAGCCATTGTGACAGCCAGCCAGCTATTTTCCCTGCCAGCCGCCAGCCAGCCCAGCCAGCCAGGCCCAGCCAGCCCGGCCCAGCCAGGCCCAGCCAGCCAGGCCCAGCCAGCCCGGCCAAGCCAGCCAGGCCCAGCCCAGCTGGCCAGCCAGCCAGCCAGCCAGCCCATCGAGGCCCATCCCAGCCAGGCCCAGCCAGGCCCAGCCAGCCCAGCCCAGCCCAGCCAGCCAGCCAGCCCAGCCCAGCCAGCCAGCCAGCCCAGCCAGCCAGGCCCAGCCAGCCAGCCAGCCAGCCAGCCATCCAGCCATTGTGACAGCCAGCCATTGTGACAGCCAGACAGCCATTGTTCCAGCCAGCCAGCCAGCCCAGCCAGCCAGCCAGCCCAGCCCAGCCAGCCAGGCCCAGCCACCCTGGCCCAGCCAGGCCCATCCCAAATTCCGAGTTCCGAATTCCAATTTCCGAATTCCGAATTCCGAGTTCCAAATTCCGAGTTCCAAATTCCAAATTCCAAGTTTGGATTTCCAAGTTCAGAATTCCAAGTTCGGAATTCCGAGTTCAACATTCCGAATTCCAAATTCTGAGTTCGGAATTCCAAGTTTGGAATTCCGAGTTCCGAGTTCAGAATTCCAAGTTCAGAATTCCAAGTTCAGAATTCCGAGTTCAGAATTCCAAATTCCGAGTTCAGAATTTCGAGTTCCAAATTCCGAGTTCCGAGTTCCGAGTTCCGAATTACGAGTTCCGAATTATGAGTTCCGAGTTCAGAAGCCAGCCCAGCCCAGCCAGCCAGGCCCAGCCACCCTGGCCCAGCCAGGCCCATCCCAAATTCCGAGTTCCGAATTCCAATTTCCGAATTCTGAATTCCGAGTTCCAAATTCCGAGTTCCAAATTCCAAATTCCAAGTTTGGATTTCCAAGTTCGGAATTCCAAGTTTGGAATTCCGAGTTCCGAGTTCAGAATTCCGAGTTCAGAATTACGAGTTTCGAGTTCAGAAGCCAGCCAGTCCCAGCCAGCCAGTCCCAGCCTGGCCCGGCCAGCCCAGCCCAGCCAGCCCAGCCCGGCCAGACCGGCCCAGCCAGTCTGGCCCAGCCAGCCCAGCCCAGCCAGGCCTGGCCAGCCAGGCCCAGCCTGCCCCAGTCCAGCCAGGCCAAGCCAGCCCAGCCCAGGCCAGCCAGGCCCCGCCAGCCCAGCCAGCCAGCCAGCCATTGTGACAGCCAGCCAGCCGTTGTGACAGCCAGCCAGCTATTTTCCCAGCCAGCTGTCAGCCAGCCCAGCCAGCCAGGCCCAGCCAGCCAACCAGCCGGCCAGCCAGCCAGCCAGCCAGCCAGCCGGCCAGCCGGCCAGCCAGCCAGCCAGCCAGCCAGCCAGCCAGCAAGCCATTGTGACAGCCAGCCAGCCATTGTGACAGCCAGCCAGCAATTTTTCCAGCCAGCCGCCAGCCAGCCCAGCCAGCCAGCCATTGTGACAGCCAGCCAGCCATTGTGACAGCCAGCCAGCTATTTTCCCTGCCAGCCGCCAGCCAGCCCAGCCAGCCAGGCCCAGCCAGCCCGGCCCAGCCAGGCCCAGCCAGGCCCAGCCAGCCCGGCCAAGCCAGCCAGGCCCAGCCCAGCTGGCCAGCCAGCCAGCCAGCCAGCCAGCCCAGCCAGGCCCAGCCCAGCCAGGCCCAGCCAGGCCCAGCCAGCCCAGCCCAGCCCAGCCCAGCCAGCCAGCCAGCCCAGCCCAGCTAGCCAGCCAGCCAGCCAGCCCAGCCAGCCAGGCCCAGCCAGCCAGCCAGCCATTGTGACAGCCAGCCATTGTGACAGCCAGACAGCCATTGTTCCAGCCAGCCAGCCAGCCCAGCCAGCCAGCCAGCCCAGCCCAGCCAGCCAGGCCCAGCCACCCTGGCCCAGCCAGGCCCAGCCCAAATTCCGAGTTCCGAATTCCAATTTCCGAATTCCGAATTCCGAGTTCCAAATTTCGAGTTCCAAATTCCAAATTCCAAGTTTGGATTTCCAAGTTCAGAATTCCAAGTTCGGAATTCCGAGTTCAACATTCCGAATTCCAAATTCTGAGTTCGGAATTCCAAGTTTGGAATTCCGAGTTCCGAGTTCATAATTCCGAGTTCATAATTACGAGTTTCGAGTTCAGAAGCCAGCCATTCCCAGCCAGCCAGTCCCAGCCTGGCCCGGCCAGCCCAGCCCAGCCAGCCCAGACCGGCCAGACCGGCCCAGCCAGTCTGGCCCAGCCAGCCCAGCCAAGCCAGGCCTGGCCAGCCAGGCCCAGCCAGCCCCAGCCCAGCCAGGCCAAGCCAGCCCAGCCCAGGCCAGCCAGGCCCCGCCAGCCCAGCCCAGCCAGGCCCGGCCCAGCCAGGCCCGGCCAGCCGGGCCCGGCCAGCCAGGCCCGGCCCAGCCAGGCCCGGCCAGCCAGGCCCAGCCAGCCCCAGCCCAGCCAGGCCCAGCCAGCCAGGCCCAGCCAACCAGCCAGCCAGCCATTGTGACAGCCAGCCAGCCATTGTGACAGCCAGCCAGCCAGCCAGCCAGCCAGCCCAGCCAGCAAGCCCGGCCCAGCCAGCCCGGCCCAGCCAGCCAGGCCCAGCCAACCAGCCAGCCAGCCATTGTGACAGCCAGCCAGCCATTGTGACAGCCAGCCAGCCATTGTGACAGCCAGCCAGCCAGCCAGCCAGCCAGCCCAGCCAGCAAGCCCGGCCCAGCCAGCCCGGCCCTGCCAGCCAGCCAGCCAGCCAGCCAGCCAGCCAGCCAGCCAGCCATTGTGACTTACAGCCAGCCATTGTGACAGCCAGCCAGCCCTTGTTCAAGCCAGGCAGCCAGCCCAGCCATCAAGCACAGCCCACCCAGCCCGGCCCAGCCAGCCAGGCCCAGCCAGCCAGGCCCGGCCCACCAGGCCCAGCCCGGCCCAGCCAGCCCAGCCCAGCCAGGCCCAGCCCAGCCAGGCCCGGCCAGTTCCGAGTTCAGAATTCCAAGTTCCGAATTCCAAGTTCCAAATTCCGAGTTCCGAATTCTGAGTTCCGAATTCCGAGTTCGGAATTCCGAGTTCAGAATTCCGAGTTCAGAATTCCAAATTCCGAGTTCAGAATTACGAGTTCCAAATTACGAGTTCTGAGTTCAGAAGCCAGCCAGTCCCAGCCAGCCAGTCCCAGCCTGGCCCGGCCAGCCCAGCCCGGCCAGCCCAGACCGCCCAGACCGGCCCAGCCAGTCCGGCCCAGCCAGCCCAGCCCAGCCAGGCCCGGCCAGCCGGGCCCAGCCAGCCCCAGCCCAGCCAGGCCCAGCCAGCCCAGCCCAGCCCAGCCAGGCCCAGCCAGCCCAGCCCAGCCAGGCCCGGCCCAGCCAGGCCCAGCCTGCCAGGCCCAGCCAGCCAGGCAGCCAGCCAGGCAGCCAGGCAGCCAGCCAGCCAGCCAGCCATTGTGACAGCCAGCCAGCCATTGTGACAGCCAGCCAGCCAGCAATTTTTCCAGTCAGTCGTCAGCCAGCCCAGCCAGCCAGCCATTGTGACAGCCAGCCAGCCATTGTGACAGCCAGCCAGCTATTTTCCCAGCCAGCCGTCAGCCAGCCCAGCCAGCCAGGCCCAGCCAGCCAGCCAGCCGGCCAGCCAGCCAGCCGGCCAGCCAGCCAGCCAGCCAGCCAGCCAGCCAGCCATTGTGACAGCCAGCCAGCCATTGTGACAGCCAGCCAGCAATTTTTCCAGCCAGCCGCCAGCCAGCCCAGCCAGCCAGCCATTGTGACAGCCAGCCAGCCATTGTGACAGCCAGCCAGCTATTTTCCCTGCCAGCCGCCAGCCAGCCCAGCCAGCCAGGCCCAGCCAGCCCGGCCCAGCCAGGCCCAGCCAGCCAGGCCCAGCCAGCCCGGCCAAGCCAGCCAGGCCCAGCCCAGCTGGCCAGCCAGCCAGCCAGCCAGCCAGCCCATCCAGGCCCAGCCCAGCCAGGCCCAGCCAGGCCCAGCCAGCCCAGCCCAGCCCAGCCCAGCCAGCCAGCCAGCCCAGCCCAGCCAGCCAGCCAGCCAGCCAGCCAGCCAGCCCAGCCAGCCAGGCCCAGCCAGCCAGCCAGCCAGCCAGCCATTGTGACAGCCAGCCATTGTGACAGCCAGACAGCCATTGTTCCAGCCAGCCAGCCAGCCCAGCCAGCCAGCCAGCCCAGCCCAGCCAGCCAGGCCCAGCCACCCTGGCCCAGCCAGGCCCATCCCAAATTCCGAGTTCCGAATTCCAATTTCCGAATTCCGAATTCCGAGTTCCAAATTCCGAGTTCCAAATTCCAAATTCCAAGTTTGGATTTCCAAGTTCAGAATTCCAAGTTCGGAATTCCGAGTTCAACATTCCGAATTCCAAATTCTGAGTTCGGAATTCCAAGTTTGGAATTCTGAGTTCCGAGTTCAGAATTCCAAGTTCAGAATTCCAAGTTCAGAATTCCGAGTTCAGAATTCCAAATTCCGAGTTCAGAATTTCGAGTTCCAAATTCCGAGTTCCGAGTTCCGAGTTCCGAATTACGAGTTCCGAATTATGAGTTCCGAGTTCAGAAGCCAGCCCAGCCCAGCCAGCCAGGCCCAGCCACCCTGGCCCAGCCAGGCCCATCCCAAATTCCGAGTTCCGAATTCCAATTTCCGAATTCCGAGTTCCAAATTCCGAGTTCCAAATTCCAAATTCCAAGTTTGGATTTCCAAGTTCGGAATTCCAAGTTTGGAATTCCGAGTTCCGAGTTCAGAATTCCGAGTTCAGAATTACGAGTTTCGAGTTCAGAAGCCAGCCAGTCCCAGCCAGCCAGTCCCAGCCTGGCCCGGCCAGCCCAGCCCAGCCAGCCCAGACCGGCCAGACCGGCCCAGCCAGTCTGGCCCAGCCAGCCCAGCCAGGCCTGGCCAGCCAGGCCCAGCCTGCCCCAGTCCAGCCAGGCCAAGCCAGCCCAGCCCAGCCCAGGCCAGCCAGGCCCCGCCAGCCCAGCCCAGCCAGGCCCGGCCCAGCCAGGCCCGGCCAGCCAGGCCCACCCAGCCCCAGCCCAGCCAGGCCCAGCCTGCCAGGCCCAGCCAGGCAGCCAGCCATCCAGCCAGCCAGGCAGCCATCCAGCCAGCCATCCAGCCAGCCAGCCAGCCAGCCATTGTGACAGCCAGCCAGCCATTGTGACAGCCAGCCAGCCAGCAATTTTTCCAGTCAGTCGCCAGCCAGCCCAGCCAGCCAGCCATTGTGACAGCCAGCCAGCCATTGTGACAGCCAGCCAGCTATTTTCCCAGCCAGCCGTCAGCCAGCCCAGCCAGCCAGGCCCAGCCAGCCAGCCAGCCAGCCAGCCAGCCAGCCAGCCAGCCGGTCGGCCAGCCAGCCAGCCAGCCAGCCCATCCAGGCCCAGCCCAGCCAGGCCCAGCCAGGCCCAGCCAGCCCAGCCCAGCCCAGCCCAGCCAGCCAGCCAGCCCAGCCCAGCTAGCCAGCCAGCCAGCCAGCCCAGCCAGCCAGGCCCAGCCAGCCAGCCAGCCAGCCATTGTGACAGCCAGCCATTGTGACAGCCAGACAGCCATTGTTCCAGCCAGCCAGCCAGCCAGCCAGCCATTGTGACAGCCAGCCATTGTGACAGCCAGCCAGCCAGCCAGCCAGCCAGCCCAGCCAGCAAGCCCGGCCCAGCCAGCCCGGCCCTGCCAGCCAGCCAGCCAGCCAGCCAGCCAGCCAGCCAGCCATTGTGACTTACAGCCAGCCATTGTGACAGCCAGCCAGCCCTTGTTCAAGCCAGGCAGCCAGCCCAGCCATCAAGCACAGCCCACCCAGCCCGGCCCAGCCAGCCAGGCCCAGCCAGCCAGGCCCGGCCCACCAGGCCCAGCCCGGCCCAGCCAGCCCAGCCCAGCCAGGCCCAGCCCAGCCAGGCCCGGCCAGTTCCGAGTTCAGAATTCCAAGTTCCGAATTCCAAGTTCCAAATTCCGAGTTCCGAATTCTGAGTTCCGAATTCCGAGTTCGGAATTCCGAGTTCAGAATTCCGAGTTCAGAATTCCAAATTCCGAGTTCAGAATTACGAGTTCCAAATTACGAGTTCTGAGTTCAGAAGCCAGCCAGTCCCAGCCAGCCAGTCCCAGCCTGGCCCGGCCAGCCCAGCCCGGCCAGCCCAGACCGCCCAGACCGGCCCAGCCAGTCCGGCCCAGCCAGCCCAGCCCAGCCAGGCCCGGCCAGCCGGGCCCAGCCAGCCCCAGCCCAGCCAGGCCCAGCCAGCCCAGCCCAGCCCAGCCAGGCCCAGCCAGCCCAGCCCAGCCAGGCCCGGCCCAGCCAGGCCCAGCCTGCCAGGCCCAGCCAGCCAGGCAGCCAGCCAGGCAGCCAGGCAGCCAGCCAGCCAGCCAGCCATTGTGACAGCCAGCCAGCCATTGTGACAGCCAGCCAGCCAGCAATTTTTCCAGTCAGTCGTCAGCCAGCCCAGCCAGCCAGCCATTGTGACAGCCAGCCAGCCATTGTGACAGCCAGCCAGCTATTTTCCCAGCCAGCCGTCAGCCAGCCCAGCCAGCCAGGCCCAGCCAGCCAGCCAGCCGGCCAGCCAGCCAGCCGGCCATTGTGACAGCCAGCCAGCCATTGTGACAGCCAGCCAGCAATTTTTCCAGCCAGCCGCCAGCCAGCCCAGCCAGCCAGCCATTGTGACAGCCAGCCAGCCATTGTGACAGCCAGCCAGCTATTTTCCCTGCCAGCCGCCAGCCAGCCCAGCCAGCCAGGCCCAGCCAGCCCGGCCCAGCCAGGCCCAGCCAGCCAGGCCCAGCCAGCCCGGCCAAGCCAGCCAGGCCCAGCCCAGCTGGCCAGCCAGCCAGCCAGCCAGCCAGCCCATCCAGGCCCAGCCCAGCCAGGCCCAGCCAGGCCCAGCCAGCCCAGCCCAGCCCAGCCCAGCCAGCCAGCCAGCCCAGCCCAGCCAGCCAGCCAGCCAGCCAGCCAGCCCAGCCAGCCAGGCCCAGCCAGCCAGCCAGCCAGCCAGCCATTGTGACAGCCAGCCATTGTGACAGCCAGACAGCCATTGTTCCAGCCAGCCAGCCAGCCCAGCCAGCCAGCCAGCCCAGCCCAGCCAGCCAGGCCCAGCCACCCTGGCCCAGCCAGGCCCATCCCAAATTCCGAGTTCCGAATTCCAATTTCCGAATTCCGAATTCCGAGTTCCAAATTCCGAGTTCCAAATTCCAAATTCCAAGTTTGGATTTCCAAGTTCAGAATTCCAAGTTCGGAATTCCGAGTTCAACATTCCGAATTCCAAATTCTGAGTTCGGAATTCCAAGTTTGGAATTCTGAGTTCCGAGTTCAGAATTCCAAGTTCAGAATTCCAAGTTCAGAATTCCGAGTTCAGAATTCCAAATTCCGAGTTCAGAATTTCGAGTTCCAAATTCCGAGTTCCGAGTTCCGAGTTCCGAATTACGAGTTCCGAATTATGAGTTCCGAGTTCAGAAGCCAGCCCAGCCCAGCCAGCCAGGCCCAGCCACCCTGGCCCAGCCAGGCCCATCCCAAATTCCGAGTTCCGAATTCCAATTTCCGAATTCCGAGTTCCAAATTCCGAGTTCCAAATTCCAAATTCCAAGTTTGGATTTCCAAGTTCGGAATTCCAAGTTTGGAATTCCGAGTTCCGAGTTCAGAATTCCGAGTTCAGAATTACGAGTTTCGAGTTCAGAAGCCAGCCAGTCCCAGCCAGCCAGTCCCAGCCTGGCCCGGCCAGCCCAGCCCAGCCAGCCCAGACCGGCCAGACCGGCCCAGCCAGTCTGGCCCAGCCAGCCCAGCCAGGCCTGGCCAGCCAGGCCCAGCCTGCCCCAGTCCAGCCAGGCCAAGCCAGCCCAGCCCAGCCCAGGCCAGCCAGGCCCCGCCAGCCCAGCCCAGCCAGGCCCGGCCCAGCCAGGCCCGGCCAGCCAGGCCCACCCAGCCCCAGCCCAGCCAGGCCCAGCCTGCCAGGCCCAGCCAGGCAGCCAGCCATCCAGCCAGCCAGGCAGCCATCCAGCCAGCCATCCAGCCAGCCAGCCAGCCAGCCATTGTGACAGCCAGCCAGCCATTGTGACAGCCAGCCAGCCAGCAATTTTTCCAGTCAGTCGCCAGCCAGCCCAGCCAGCCAGCCATTGTGACAGCCAGCCAGCCATTGTGACAGCCAGCCAGCTATTTTCCCAGCCAGCCGTCAGCCAGCCCAGCCAGCCAGGCCCAGCCAGCCAGCCAGCCAGCCAGCCAGCCAGCCAGCCGGTCGGCCAGCCAGCCAGCCAGCCAGCCAGCCAGCCAGCCAGCCAGCCATTGTGACAGCCAGCCAGCCATTGTGACAGCCAGCCAGCAATTTTTCCAGCCAGCCGCCAGCCAGCCCAGCCAGCCAGCCATTTTGACAGCCAGCCAGCCATTGTGACAGCCAGCCAGCTATTTTCCCTGCCAGCCGCCAGCCAGCCCAGCCAGCCAGGCCCAGCCAGCCCGGCCCAGCCAGGCCCAGCCAGCCAGGCCCAGCCAGCCCGGCCAAGCCAGCCAGGCCCAGCCCAGCTGGCCAGCCAGCCAGCCAGCCAGCCCATCGAGGCCCATCCCAGCCAGGCCCAGCCAGGCCCAGCCAGCCCAGCCCAGCCCAGCCCAGCCCAGCCAGCCAGCCCAGCCCAGCCAGCCAGCCAGCCCAGCCAGCCAGGCCCAGCCAGCCAGCCAGCCAGCCAGCCAGCCAGCCAGCCAGCCATTGTGACAGCCAGCCATTGTGACAGCCAGACAGCCATTGTTCCAGCCAGCCAGCCAGCCCAGCCAGCCAGCCAGCCCAGCCCAGCCAGCCAGGCCCAGCCACCCTGGCCCAGCCAGGCCCATCCCAAATTCCGAGTTCCGAATTCCAATTTCCGAATTCCGAATTCCGAGTTCCAAATTCCGAGTTCCAAATTCCAAATTCCAAGTTTGGATTTCCAAGTTCAGAATTCCAAGTTCGGAATTCCGAGTTCAACATTCCGAATTCCAAATTCTGAGTTCGGAATTCCAAGTTTGGAATTCCGAGTTCCGAGTTCAGAATTCCAAGTTCAGAATTCCAAGTTCAGAATTCCGAGTTCAGAATTCCAAATTCCGAGTTCAGAATTTCGAGTTCCAAATTCCGAGTTCCGAGTTCCGAGTTCCGAATTACGAGTTCCGAATTATGAGTTCCGAGTTCAGAAGCCAGCCCAGCCCAGCCAGCCAGGCCCAGCCACCCTGGCCCAGCCAGGCCCATCCCAAATTCCGAGTTCCGAATTCCAATTTCCGAATTCCGAGTTCCAAATTCCGAGTTCCAAATTCCAAATTCCAAGTTTGGATTTCCAAGTTCGGAATTCCAAGTTTGGAATTCCGAGTTCCGAGTTCAGAATTCCGAGTTCAGAATTACGAGTTTCGAGTTCAGAAGCCAGCCAGTCCCAGCCAGCCAGTCCCAGCCTGGCCCGGCCAGCCCAGCCCAGCCAGCCCAGACCGGCCAGACCGGCCCAGCCAGTCTGGCCCAGCCAGCCCAGCCAGGCCTGGCCAGCCAGGCCCAGCCTGCCCCAGTCCAGCCAGGCCAAGCCAGCCCAGCCCAGCCCAGGCCAGCCAGGCCCCGCCAGCCCAGCCCAGCCAGGCCCGGCCCAGCCAGGCCCGGCCAGCCAGGCCCACCCAGCCCCAGCCCAGCCAGGCCCAGCCTGCCAGGCCCAGCCAGGCAGCCAGCCATCCAGCCAGCCAGGCAGCCATCCAGCCAGCCATCCAGCCAGCCAGCCATTGTGACAGCCAGCCAGCCATTGTGACAGCCAGCCAGCCAGCAATTTTTCCAGTCAGTCGCCAGCCAGCCCAGCCAGCCAGCCATTGTGACAGCCAGCCAGCCATTGTGACAGCCAGCCAGCTATTTTCCCAGCCAGCCGTCAGCCAGCCCAGCCAGCCAGGCCCAGCCAGCCAGCCAGCCAGCCAGCCAGCCAGCCAGCCGGTCGGCCAGCCAGCCAGCCAGCCAGCCCATCCAGGCCCAGCCCAGCCAGGCCCAGCCAGGCCCAGCCAGCCCAGCCCAGCCCAGCCCAGCCAGCCAGCCAGCCCAGCCCAGCTAGCCAGCCAGCCAGCCAGCCCAGCCAGCCAGGCCCAGCCAGCCAGCCAGCCAGCCATTGTGACAGCCAGCCATTGTGACAGCCAGACAGCCATTGTTCCAGCCAGCCAGCCAGCCCAGCCAGCCAGCCAGCCCAGCCCAGCCAGCCAGGCCCAGCCACCCTGGCCCAGCCAGGCCCAGCCCAAATTCCGAGTTCCGAATTCCAATTTCCGAATTCCGAATTCCGAGTTCCAAATTTCGAGTTCCAAATTCCAAATTCCAAGTTTGGATTTCCAAGTTCAGAATTCCAAGTTCGGAATTCCGAGTTCAACATTCCGAATTCCAAATTCTGAGTTCGGAATTCCAAGTTTGGAATTCCGAGTTCCGAGTTCATAATTCCGAGTTCATAATTACGAGTTTCGAGTTCAGAAGCCAGCCATTCCCAGCCAGCCAGTCCCAGCCTGGCCCGGCCAGCCCAGCCCAGCCAGCCCAGACCGGCCAGACCGGCCCAGCCAGTCTGGCCCAGCCAGCCCAGCCAAGCCAGGCCTGGCCAGCCAGGCCCAGCCAGCCCCAGCCCAGCCAGGCCAAGCCAGCCCAGCCCAGGCCAGCCAGGCCCCGCCAGCCCAGCCCCGCCAGGCCCGGCCCAGCCAGGCCCGGCCAGCCAGGCCCAGCCAGCCCCAGCCCAGCCAGGCCCAGCCAGCCAGGCCCAGCCAACCAGCCAGCCAGCCATTGTGACAGCCAGCCAGCCATTGTGACAGCCAGCCAGCCAGCCAGCCAGCCAGCCCAGCCAGCAAGCCCGGCCCAGCCAGCCCGGCCCAGCCAGCCAGGCCCAGCCAACCAGCCAGCCAGCCATTGTGACAGCCAGCCAGCCATTGTGACAGCCAGCCAGCCATTGTGACAGCCAGCCAGCCAGCCAGCCAGCCAGCCCAGCCAGCAAGCCCGGCCCAGCCAGCCCGGCCCTGCCAGCCAGCCAGCCAGCCAGCCAGCCAGCCAGCCATTGTGACTTACAGCCAGCCATTGTGACAGCCAGCCAGCCCTTGTTCAAGCCAGGCAGCCAGCCCAGCCATCAAGCACAGCCCACCCAGCCCGGCCCAGCCAGCCAGGCCCAGCCAGCCAGGCCCGGCCCACCAGGCCCAGCCCGGCCCAGCCAGCCCAGCCCAGCCAGGCCCAGCCCAGCCAGGCCCGGCCAGTTCCGAGTTCAGAATTCCAAGTTCCGAATTCCAAGTTCCAAATTCCGAGTTCCGAATTCTGAGTTCCGAATTCCGAGTTCGGAATTCCGAGTTCAGAATTCCGAGTTCAGAATTCCAAATTCCGAGTTCAGAATTACGAGTTCCAAATTACGAGTTCTGAGTTCAGAAGCCAGCCAGTCCCAGCCAGCCAGTCCCAGCCTGGCCCGGCCAGCCCAGCCCGGCCAGCCCAGACCGCCCAGACCGGCCCAGCCAGTCCGGCCCAGCCAGCCCAGCCCAGCCAGGCCCGGCCAGCCGGGCCCAGCCAGCCCCAGCCCAGCCAGGCCCAGCCAGCCCAGCCCAGCCCAGCCAGGCCCAGCCAGCCCAGCCCAGCCAGGCCCGGCCCAGCCAGGCCCAGCCTGCCAGGCCCAGCCATCCAGGCAGCCAGCCAGGCAGCCAGGCAGCCAGCCAGCCAGCCAGCCATTGTGACAGCCAGCCAGCCATTGTGACAGCCAGCCAGCCAGCAATTTTTCCAGTCAGTCGTCAGCCAGCCCAGCCAGCCAGCCATTGTGACAGCCAGCCAGCCATTGTGACAGCCAGCCAGCTATTTTCCCAGCCAGCCGTCAGCCAGCCCAGCCAGCCAGGCCCAGCCAGCCAGCCAGCCGGCCAGCCAGCCAGCCAGCCAGCCATTGTGACAGCCAGCCAGCCATTGTGACAGCCAGCCAGCAATTTTTCCAGCCAGCCGCCAGCCAGCCCAGCCAGCCAGCCATTGTGACAGCCAGCCAGCCATTGTGACAGCCAGCCAGCTATTTTCCCTGCCAGCCGCCAGCCAGCCCAGCCAGCCAGGCCCAGCCAGCCCGGCCCAGCCAGGCCCAGCCAGCCAGGCCCAGCCAGCCCGGCCAAGCCAGCCAGGCCCAGCCCAGCTGGCCAGCCAGCCAGCCAGCCAGCCAGCCCATCCAGGCCCAGCCCAGCCAGGCCCAGCCAGGCCCAGCCAGCCCAGCCCAGCCCAGCCAGCCAGCCAGCCCAGCCCAGCCAGCCAGCCAGCCAGCCAGCCAGCCAGCCCAGCCAGCCAGGCCCAGCCAGCCAGCCAGCCAGCCAGCCATTGTGACAGCCAGCCATTGTGACAGCCAGACAGCCATTGTTCCAGCCAGCCAGCCAGCCCAGCCAGCCAGCCAGCCCAGCCCAGCCAGCCAGGCCCAGCCACCCTGGCCCAGCCAGGCCCATCCCAAATTCCGAGTTCCGAATTCCAATTTCCGAATTCCGAATTCCGAGTTCCAAATTCCGAGTTCCAAATTCCAAATTCCAAGTTTGGATTTCCAAGTTCAGAATTCCAAGTTCGGAATTCCGAGTTCAACATTCCGAATTCCAAATTCTGAGTTCGGAATTCCAAGTTTGGAATTCTGAGTTCCGAGTTCAGAATTCCAAGTTCAGAATTCCAAGTTCAGAATTCCGAGTTCAGAATTCCAAATTCCGAGTTCAGAATTTCGAGTTCCAAATTCCGAGTTCCGAGTTCCGAGTTCCGAATTACGAGTTCCGAATTATGAGTTCCGAGTTCAGAAGCCAGCCCAGCCCAGCCAGCCAGGCCCAGCCACCCTGGCCCAGCCAGGCCCATCCCAAATTCCGAGTTCCGAATTCCAATTTCCGAATTCCGAGTTCCAAATTCCGAGTTCCAAATTCCAAATTCCAAGTTTGGATTTCCAAGTTCGGAATTCCAAGTTTGGAATTCCGAGTTCCGAGTTCAGAATTCCGAGTTCAGAATTACGAGTTTCGAGTTCAGAAGCCAGCCAGTCCCAGCCAGCCAGTCCCAGCCTGGCCCGGCCAGCCCAGCCCAGCCAGCCCAGACCGGCCAGACCGGCCCAGCCAGTCTGGCCCAGCCAGCCCAGCCAGGCCTGGCCAGCCAGGCCCAGCCTGCCCCAGTCCAGCCAGGCCAAGCCAGCCCAGCCCAGCCCAGGCCAGCCAGGCCCCGCCAGCCCAGCCCAGCCAGGCCCGGCCCAGCCAGGCCCGGCCAGCCAGGCCCACCCAGCCCCAGCCCAGCCAGGCCCAGCCTGCCAGGCCCAGCCAGGCAGCCAGCCATCCAGCCAGCCAGGCAGCCATCCAGCCAGCCATCCAGCCAGCCAGCCAGCCAGCCATTGTGACAGCCAGCCAGCCATTGTGACAGCCAGCCAGCCAGCAATTTTTCCAGTCAGTCGCCAGCCAGCCCAGCCAGCCAGCCATTGTGACAGCCAGCCAGCCATTGTGACAGCCAGCCAGCTATTTTCCCAGCCAGCCGTCAGCCAGCCCAGCCAGCCAGGCCCAGCCAGCCAGCCAGCCAGCCAGCCAGCCAGCCGGTCGGCCAGCCAGCCAGCCAGCCAGCCAGCCAGCCAGCCAGCCATTGTGACAGCCAGCCAGCCATTGTGACAGCCAGCCAGCAATTTTTCCAGCCAGCCGCCAGCCAGCCCAGCCAGCCAGCCATTTTGACAGCCAGCCAGCCATTGTGACAGCCAGCCAGCTATTTTCCCTGCCAGCCGCCAGCCAGCCCAGCCAGCCAGGCCCAGCCAGCCCGGCCCAGCCAGGCCCAGCCAGCCAGGCCCAGCCAGCCCGGCCAAGCCAGCCAGGCCCAGCCCAGCTGGCCAGCCAGCCAGCCAGCCAGCCCATCGAGGCCCATCCCAGCCAGGCCCAGCCAGGCCCAGCCAGCCCAGCCCAGCCCAGCCCAGCCCAGCCAGCCAGCCCAGCCCAGCCAGCCAGCCAGCCCAGCCAGCCAGGCCCAGCCAGCCAGCCAGCCAGCCAGCCAGCCAGCCAGCCAGCCATTGTGACAGCCAGCCATTGTGACAGCCAGACAGCCATTGTTCCAGCCAGCCAGCCAGCCCAGCCAGCCAGCCAGCCCAGCCCAGCCAGCCAGGCCCAGCCACCCTGGCCCAGCCAGGCCCATCCCAAATTCCGAGTTCCGAATTCCAATTTCCGAATTCCGAATTCCGAGTTCCAAATTCCGAGTTCCAAATTCCAAATTCCAAGTTTGGATTTCCAAGTTCAGAATTCCAAGTTCGGAATTCCGAGTTCAACATTCCGAATTCCAAATTCTGAGTTCGGAATTCCAAGTTTGGAATTCCGAGTTCCGAGTTCAGAATTCCAAGTTCAGAATTCCAAGTTCAGAATTCCGAGTTCAGAATTCCAAATTCCGAGTTCAGAATTTCGAGTTCCAAATTCCGAGTTCCGAGTTCCGAGTTCCGAATTACGAGTTCCGAATTATGAGTTCCGAGTTCAGAAGCCAGCCCAGCCCAGCCAGCCAGGCCCAGCCACCCTGGCCCAGCCAGGCCCATCCCAAATTCCGAGTTCCGAATTCCAATTTCCGAATTCCGAATTCCGAGTTCCAAATTCCGAGTTCCAAATTCCAAATTCCAAGTTTGGATTTCCAAGTTCGGAATTCCAAGTTTGGAATTCCGAGTTCCGAGTTCAGAATTCCGAGTTCAGAATTACGAGTTTCGAGTTCAGAAGCCAGCCAGTCCCAGCCAGCCAGTCCCAGCCTGGCCCGGCCAGCCCAGCCCAGCCAGCCCAGACCGGCCAGACCGGCCCAGCCAGTCTGGCCCAGCCAGCCCAGCCCAGCCAGGCCTGGCCAGCCAGGCCCAGCCTGCCCCAGTCCAGCCAGGCCAAGCCAGCCCAGCCCAGGCCAGCCAGGCACCGCCAGCCCAGCCCAGCCAGGCCCGGCCTGCCAGCCAGCCCGCCATTGTGACAGCCAGCCAGCCATTGTGACAGCCAGCCAGCCAGCAATTTTTCCAGTCAGTCGCCAGCCAGCCCAGCCAGCCAGCCATTGTGACAGCCAGCCAGCCGTTGTGACAGCCAGCCAGCTATTTTCCCAGCCAGATGTCAGCCAGCCCAGCCAGCCAGGCCCAGCCAGCCAACCAGCCGGCCAGCCAGCCAGCCGGCCAGCCAGCCGGCCAGCCAGCCAGCCAGCCAGCCAGCCAGCCAGCCAGCCATTGTGACAGCCAGCCAGCCATTGTGACAGCCAGCCAGCAATTTTTCCAGCCAGCCGCCAGCCAGCCCAGCCAGCCAGCCATTGTGACAGCCAGCCAGCCATTGTGACAGCCAGCCAGCTATTTTCCCTGCCAGCCGCCAGCCAGCCCAGCCAGCCAGGCCCAGCCAGCCCGGCCCAGCCAGGCCCAGCCAGCCAGGCCCAGCCAGCCCGGCCAAGCCATCCAGGCCCAGCCCAGCTGGCCAGCCAGCCAGCCAGCCAGCCAGCCCATCCAGGCCCAGCCCAGCCAGGCCCAGCCAGGCCCAGCCAGCCCAGCCCAGCCCAGCCAGCCAGCCAGCCCAGCCCAGCCAGCCAGCCAGCCAGCCAGCCCAGCCAGCCACGCCCAGCCAGCCAGCCAGCCAGCCAGCCATTGTGACAGCCAGCCATTGTGACAGCCAGACAGCCATTGTTCCAGCCAGCCAGCCAGCCCAGCCAGCCAGCCAGCCCAGCCCAGCCAGCCAGGCCCAGCCACCCTGGCCCAGCCAGGCCCATCCCAAATTCCCAGTTCCGAATTCCAATTTCCGAATTCCGAATTCCGAGTTCCAAATTCCGAGTTCCAAATTCCAAATTCCAAGTTTGGATTTCCAAGTTCAGAATTCCAAGTTCGGAATTCCGAGTTCAACATTCCGAATTCCAAATTCTGAGTTCGGAATTCCAAGTTTGGAATTCCGAGTTCCGAGTTCATAATTCCGAGTTCAGAATTACGAGTTTCGAGTTCAGAAGCCAGCCAGTCCCAGCCAGCCAGTCCCAGCCTGGCCCGGCCAGCCCAGCCCAGCCAGCCCAGACCGGCCAGACCGGCCCAGCCAGTCTGGCCCAGCCAGCCCAGCCAAGCCAGGCCTGGCCAGCCAGGCCCAGCCAGCCCCAGCCCAGCCAGGCCAAGCCAGCCCAGCCCAGGCCAGCCAGGCCCCGCCAGCCCAGCCAGGCCCGGCCCAGCCAGGCCCGGCCCAGCCAGGCCTGGCCAGCCAGGCCCAGCCAGCACCAGCCCAGCCAGGCCCAGCCAGCCAGGCCCAGCCAACCAGCCAACCAGCCAGCCAGCCATTGTGACAGCCAGCCAGCCATTGTGACAGCCAGCCAGACAGCCAGCCAGCCAGCCCAGCCAGCAAGCCCGGCCCAGCCAGCCCGGCCCAGCCAGCCAGGCCCAGCCAACCAGCCAGCCAGCCATTGTGACAGCCAGCCAGCCATTGTGACAGCCAGCCAGCCATTGTGACAGCCAGCCAGCCAGCCAGCCAGCAAGCCCAGCCAGCAAGACCGGCCCAGCCAGCCCGGCCCTGCCAGCCAGCCAGCCAGCCAGCCAGCCAGCCAGCCAGCCAGCCAGCAAGCCATTGTGACTTACAGCCAGCCATTGTGACAGCCAGCCAGCCCTTGTTCAAGCCAGGCAGCCAGCCCAGCCATCAAGCACAGCCCAGCCAGCCCGGCCCAGCCAGCCAGGCCCAGCCAGCCAGGCCCGGCCCACCAGGCCCAGCCCGGCCCAGCCAGCCCAGCCCAGCCAGGCCCAGCCCAGCCAGGCCCGGCCAGTTCCGAGTTCAGAATTCCAATTCCGAATTCCAAGTTCCAAATTCCGAGTTCCGAATTCTGAGTTCCGAATTCCGAGTTCGGAATTCCGAGTTCAGAATTCCGAGTTCAGAATTCCAAATTCCGAGTTCAGAATTACGAGTTCCGAATTACGAGTTCTGAGTTCAGAAGCCAGCCAGTCCCAGCCAGCCAGTCCCAGCCTGGCCCGGCCAGCCCAGCCCGGCCAGCCCAGACCGCCCAGACCGGCCCAGCCAGTCCGGCCCAGCCAGCCCAGCCCAGCCAGCCCCAGCCCAGCCAGGCCCAGCCAGCCCAGCCCAGCCCAGCCCAGCCAGGCCCAGCCAGCCCAGCCCAGCCAGGCCCGGCCCAGCCAGGCCCGGCCCAGCCAGGCCCGGCCAGCCAGGCCCACCCAGCCCCAGCCCAGCCAGGCCCAGCCTGCCAGGCCCAGCCAGCCAGGCAGCCAGGCAGCCAGCCAGCCAGCCAGCCAGCCAGCCAGCCAGCCATTGTGACAGCCAGCCAGCCATTGTGACAGCCAGCCAGCCAGCAATTTTTCCAGTCAGTCGTCAGCCAGCCCAGCCAGCCGGCCCTTGTGACAGCCAGCCAGCCATTGTGACAGCCAGCCAGCTATTTTCCCAGCCAGCCGTCAGCCAGACCAGCCAGCCAGGCCCAGCCAGCCAGCCAGCCGGCCAGCCAGCCAGCCAGCCAGCCAGCCATTGTGACAGCCAGCCAGCCATTGTGACAGCCAGCCAGCAATTTTTCCAGCCAGCCGCCAGCCAGCCCAGCCAGCCAGCCATTTTGACAGCCAGCCAGCCATTGTGACAGCCAGCCAGCTATTTTCCAGCCCAGCCAGCCAGCCCAGCCAGCCAGGCCCAGCCAGCCCGGCCCAGCCAGGCCCAGCCAGCCAGGCCCAGCCAGCCCGGCCAAGCCAGCCAGGCCCAGCCCAGCTGGCCAGCCAGCCAGCCAGCCAGCCCATCCAGGCCCATCCCAGCCAGGCCCAGCCAGGCCCAGCCCGCCCAGCCCAGCCCAGCCCAGCCAGCCAGCCAGCCCAGCCCAGCCAGCCAGCCAGCCAGCCAGCCCAGCCAGCCAGGCCCAGCCAGCCAGCCAGCCATTGTGACAGCCAGCCATTGTGACAGCCAGACAGCCATTGTTCCAGCCAGCCAGCCAGCCCAGCCAGCCAGCCAGCCCAGCCTAGCCAGCCAGGCCCAGCCACCCTGGCCCAGCCAGGCCCATCCCAAATTCCGAGTTCCGAATTCCAATTTCCGAATTCCGAATTCCGAGTTCCAAATTCCGAGTTCCAAATTCCAAATTCCAAGTTTGGATTTCCAAGTTCAGAATTCCAAGTTCGGAATTCCGAGTTCAACATTCCGAATTCCAAATTCTGAGTTCGGAATTCCAAGTTTGGAATTCCGAGTTCCGAGTTCAGAATTCCAAGTTCAGAATTCCGAGTTCAGAATTCCGAGTTCAGAATTCCAAATTCCGAGTTCAGAATTTCGAGTTCCAAATTCCGAGTTCCGAGTTCGGAGTTCCGAATTACGAGTTCCGAATTATGAGTTCCGAGTTCAGAAGCCAGCCCAGCCCAGCCAGCCAGGCCCAGCCACCCTGGCCCAGCCAGGCCCATCCCAAATTCCGAGTTCCGAATTCCAATTTCCGAGTTCCGAATTCCGAGTTCCAAATTCCGAGTTCCAAATTCCAAATTCCAAGTTTGGATTTCCAAGTTCGGAATTCCAAGTTTGGAATTCCGAGTTCCGAGTTCAGAATTCCGAGTTCAGAATTACGAGTTTCGAGTTCAGAAGCCAGCCAGTCCCAGCCAGCCAGTCCCAGCCTGGCCCGGCCAGCCCAGCCCAGCCAGCCCAGACGGGCCAGACCGGCCCAGCCAGTCTGGCCCAGCCAGCCCAGCCAAGCCAGGCCTGGCCAGCCAGGCCCAGCCAGCCCCAGCCCAGCCAGGCCAAGCCAGCCCAGCCCAGGCCAGCCAGGCCCCGCCAGCCCAGCCAGGCCCGGCCCAGCCAGGCCCGGCCAGCCGGGCCCGGCCAGCCAGGCCCGGCCCAGCCAGGCCTGGCCAGCCAGGCCCAGCCAGCCCCAGCCCAGCCAGGCCCAGCCAGCCAGGCCCAGCCAACCAGCCAACCAGCCAGCCAGCCATTGTGACAGCCAGCCAGCCATTGTGACAGCCAGCCAGCCATTGTGACAGCCAGCCAGCCAGCCAGCCAGCAAGCCCAGCCAGCAAGACCGGCCCAGCCAGCCCGGCCCTGCCAGCCAGCCAGCCAGCCAGCCAGCCAGCCAGCCAGCCAGCCAGCCAGCCATTGTGACTTACAGCCAGCCATTGTGACAGCCAGCCAGCCCTTGTTCAAGCCAGGCAGCCAGCCCAGCCATCAAGCACAGCCCAGCCAGCCCGGCCCAGCCAGCCAGGCCCAGCCAGCCAGGCCCGGCCCACCAGGCCCAGCCCGGCCCAGCCAGCCCAGCCCAGCCAGGCCCAGCCCAGCCAGGCCCGGCCAGTTCCGAGTTCAGAATTCCAATTCCGAATTCCAAGTTCCAAATTCCGAGTTCCGAATTCTGAGTTCCGAATTCCGAGTTCGGAATTCCGAGTTCAGAATTCCGAGTTCAGAATTCCAAATTCCGAGTTCAGAATTAGGAGTTCCGAATTACGAGTTCTGAGTTCAGAAGCCAGCCAGTCCCAGCCAGCCAGTCCCAGCCTGGCCCGGCCAGCCCAGCCCGGCCAGCCCAGACCGCCCAGACCGGCCCAGCCAGTCCGGCCCAGCCAGCCCAGCCCAGCCAGGCCCGGCCAGCCGGGCCCAGCCAGCCCCAGCCCAGTCAGGCCCAGCCAGCCCAGCCCAGCCCAGCCCAGCCAGGCCCAGCCAGCCCAGCCCAGCCAGGCCCGGCCCAGCCAGGCCCGGCCAGCCAGGCCCACCCAGCCCCAGCCCAGCCAGGCCCAGCCTGCCAGGCCCAGCCAGCCAGGCAGCCAGGCAGCCAGCCAGCCAGCCAGCCAGCCAGCCAGCCATTGTGACAGCCAGCCAGCCATTGTGACAGCCAGCCAGCCAGCAATTTTTCCAGTCAGTCGTCAGCCAGCCCAGCCAGCCGGCCATTGTGACAGCCAGCCAGCCATTGTGACAGCCAGCCAGCTATTTTTCCAGCCAGCCGTCAGCCAGCCCAGCCAGCCAGGCCCAGCCAGCCAGCCAGCCGGCCAGCCAGCCAGCCGGCCAGCCAGCCAGCCAGCCAGCCAGCCAGCCAGCCATTGTGACAGCCAGCCAGCCATTGTGACAGCCAGCCAGCAATTTTTCCAGCCAGCCGCCAGCCAGCCCAGCCAGCCAGCCATTTTGACAGCCAGCCAGCCATTGTGACAGCCAGCCAGCTATTTTCCAGCCCAGCCAGCCAGCCCAGCCAGCCAGGCCCAGCCAGCCCGGCCCAGCCAGGCCCAGCCAGCCAGGCCCAGCCAGCCCGGCCAAGCCAGCCAGGCCCAGCCCAGCTGGCCAGCCAGCCAGCCAGCCAGCCCATCTAGGCCCATCCCAGCCAGGCCCAGCCAGGCCCAGCCCGCCCAGCCCAGCCCAGCCCAGCCAGCCAGCCAGCCCAGCCCAGCCAGCCAGCCAGCCAGCCAGCCCAGCCAGCCAGGCCCAGCCAGCCAGCCAGCCATTGTGACAGCCAGCCATTGTGACAGCCAGACAGCCATTGTTCCAGCCAGCCAGCCAGCCCAGCCAGCCAGCCAGCCCAGCCTAGCCAGCCAGGCCCAGCCACCCTGGCCCAGCCAGGCCCATCCCAAATTCCGAGTTCCGAATTCCAATTTCCGAATTCCGAATTCCGAGTTCCAAATTCCGAGTTCCAAATTCCAAATTCCAAGTTTGGATTTCCAAGTTCAGAATTCCAAGTTCGGAATTCCGAGTTCAACATTCCGAATTCCAAATTCTGAGTTCGGAATTCCAAGTTTGGAATTCCGAGTTCCGAGTTCAGAATTCCAAGTTCAGAATTCCGAGTTCAGAATTCCGAGTTCAGAATTCCAAATTCCGAGTTCAGAATTTCGAGTTCCAAATTCCGAGTTCCGAGTTCCGAGTTCCGAATTACGAGTTCCGAATTATGAGTTCCGAGTTCAGAAGCCAGCCCAGCCCAGCCAGCCAGGCCCAGCCACCCTGGCCCAGCCAGGCCCATCCCAAATTCCGAGTTCCGAATTCCAATTTCCGAATTCCGAATTCCGAGTTCCAAATTCCGAGTTCCAAATTCCAAATTCCAAGTTTGGATTTCCAAGTTCGGAATTCCAAGTTTGGAATTCCGAGTTCCGAGTTCAGAATTCCGAGTTCAGAATTACGAGTTTCGAGTTCAGAAGCCAGCCAGTCCCAGCCAGCCAGTCCCAGCCTGGCCCGGCCAGCCCAGCCCAGCCAGCCCAGACCGGCCAGACGGGCCCAGCCAGTCTGGCCCAGCCAGCCCAGCCCAGCCAGGCCTGGCCAGCCAGGCCCAGCCTGCCCCAGTCCAGCCAGGCCAAGCCAGCCCAGCCCAGGCCAGCCAGGCCCCGCCAGCCCAGCCCAGCCAGGCCCGGCCCAGCCAGGCCCGGCCAGCCAGGCCCACCCAGCCCCAGCCCAGCCAGGCCCAGCCTGCCAGGCCCAGCCAGCCAGGCAGCCAGCCAGCCAGCCAGGCAGCCAGCCATTGTGACAGCCAGCCAGCCATTGTGACAGCCAGCCAGCCAGCCAGCCAGCAAGCCCAGCCAGCAAGACCGGCCCAGCCAGCCCGGCCCTGCCAGCCAGCCAGCCAGCCAGCCAGCCAGCCAGCCAGCCAGCCAGCCATTGTGACTTACAGCCAGCCATTGTGACAGCCAGCCAGCCCTTGTTCAAGCCAGGCAGCCAGCCCAGCCATCAAGCACAGCCCAGCCAGCCCGGCCCAGCCAGCCAGGCCCAGCCAGCCAGGCCCGGCCCACCAGGCCCAGCCCGGCCCAGCCAGCCCAGCCCAGCCAGGCCCAGCCCAGCCAGGCCCGGCCAGTTCCGAGTTCAGAATTCCAATTCCGAATTCCAAGTTCCAAATTCCGAGTTCCGAATTCTGAGTTCCGAATTCCGAGTTCGGAATTCCGAGTTCAGAATTCCGAGTTCAGAATTCCAAATTCCGAGTTCAGAATTACGAGTTCCGAATTACGAGTTCTGAGTTCAGAAGCCAGCCAGTCCCAGCCAGCCAGTCCCAGCCTGGCCCGGCCAGCCCAGCCCGGCCAGCCCAGACCGCCCAGACCGGCCCAGCCAGTCCGGCCCAGCCAGCCCAGCCCAGCCAGGCCCGGCCAGCCGGGCCCAGCCAGCCCCAGCCCAGCCAGGCCCAGCCAGCCCAGCCCAGCCCAGCCAGGCCCAGCCAGCCCAGCCCAGCCAGGCCCGGCCCAGCCAGGCCCGGCCAGCCAGGCCCACCCAGCCCCAGCCCAGCCAGGCCCAGCCTGCCAGGCCCAGCCAGCCAGGCAGCCAGGCAGCCAGCCAGCCAGCCAGCCAGCCAGCCATTGTGACAGCCAGCCAGCCATTGTGACAGCCAGCCAGCCAGCAATTTTTCCAGTCAGTCGTCAGCCAGCCCAGCCAGCCGGCCATTGTGACAGCCAGCCAGCCATTGTGACAGCCAGCCAGCTATTTTCCCAGCCAGCCGTCAGCCAGCCCAGCCAGCCAGGCCCAGCCAGCCAGCCAGCCGGCCAGCCAGCCAGCCGGCCAGCCAGCCAGCCAGCCAGCCAGCCAGCCAGCCATTGTGACAGCCAGCCAGCCATTGTGACAGCCAGCCAGCAATTTTTCCAGCCAGCCGCCAGCCAGCCCAGCCAGCCAGCCATTTTGACAGCCAGCCAGCCATTGTGACAGCCAGCCAGCTATTTTCCAGCCCAGCCAGCCAGCCCAGCCAGCCAGGCCCAGCCAGCCCGGCCCAGCCAGGCCCAGCCAGCCAGGCCCAGCCAGCCCGGCCAAGCCAGCCAGGCCCAGCCCAGCTGGCCAGCCAGCCAGCCAGCCAGCCCATCCAGGCCCATCCCAGCCAGGCCCAGCCAGGCCCAGCCCGCCCAGCCCAGCCCAGCCCAGCCAGCCAGCCAGCCCAGCCCAGCCAGCCAGCCAGCCAGCCAGCCCAGCCAGCCAGGCCCAGCCAGCCAGCCAGCCATTGTGACAGCCAGCCATTGTGACAGCCAGACAGCCATTGTTCCAGCCAGCCAGCCAGCCCAGCCAGCCAGCCAGCCCAGCCTAGCCAGCCAGGCCCAGCCACCCTGGCCCAGCCAGGCCCATCCCAAATTCCGAGTTCCGAATTCCAATTTCCGAATTCCGAATTCCGAGTTCCAAATTCCGAGTTCCAAATTCCAAATTCCAAGTTTGGATTTCCAAGTTCAGAATTCCAAGTTCGGAATTCCGAGTTCAACATTCCGAATTCCAAATTCTGAGTTCGGAATTCCAAGTTTGGAATTCCGAGTTCCGAGTTCAGAATTCCAAGTTCAGAATTCCGAGTTCAGAATTCCGAGTTCAGAATTCCAAATTCCGAGTTCAGAATTTCGAGTTCCAAATTCCGAGTTCCGAGTTCCGAGTTCCGAATTACGAGTTCCGAATTATGAGTTCCGAGTTCAGAAGCCAGCCCAGCCCAGCCAGCCAGGCCCAGCCACCCTGGCCCAGCCAGGCCCATCCCAAATTCCGAGTTCCGAATTCCAATTTCCGAATTCCGAATTCCGAGTTCCAAATTCCGAGTTCCAAATTCCAAATTCCAAGTTTGGATTTCCAAGTTCGGAATTCCAAGTTTGGAATTCCGAGTTCCGAGTTCAGAATTCCGAGTTCAGAATTACGAGTTTCGAGTTCAGAAGCCAGCCAGTCCCAGCCAGCCAGTCCCAGCCTGGCCCGGCCAGCCCAGCCCAGCCAGCCCAGACCGGCCAGACGGGCCCAGCCAGTCTGGCCCAGCCAGCCCAGCCCAGCCAGGCCTGGCCAGCCAGGCCCAGCCTGCCCCAGTCCAGCCAGGCCAAGCCAGCCCAGCCCAGGCCAGCCAGGCCCCGCCAGCCCAGCCCAGCCAGGCCCGGCCCAGCCAGGCCCGGCCAGCCAGGCCCACCCAGCCCCAGCCCAGCCAGGCCCAGCCTGCCAGGCCCAGCCAGCCAGGCAGCCAGCCAGCCAGCCAGGCAGCCAGCCAGCCAGCCAGCCCAGCCAGCCAGCCATTGTGACAGCCAGCCAGCCATTGTGACAGCCAGCCAGCTATTTTCCCAGCCAGCCTTCAGCCAGCCCAGCCAGCCAGGCCCAGCCAGCCGGCCAGCCAGCCAGCCAGCCAGCCAGCCATTGTGACAGCCAGCCAGCCATTGTGACAGCCAGCCAGCAATTGTTCCAGCCAGCCGCCAGCCAGCCCAGCCAGCCAGCCATTTTGACAGCCAGCCAGCCATTGTGACAGCCAGCCAGCTATTTTCCCTGCCAGCCGCCAGCCAGCCCAGCCAGCCAGGCCCAGCCAGCCCGGCCCAGCCAGGCCCAGCCAGCCAGGCCCAGCCAGCCCGGCCAAGCCAGCCAGGCCCAGCCCAGCTGGCCAGCCAGCCAGCCAGCCAGCCCATCCAGGCCCATCCCATCCAGGCCCAGCCAGCCCAGCCCAGCCCAGCCAGCCAGCCAGCCAGCCAGCCCAGCCAGCCAGGCCCAGCCAGCCAGCCAGCCAGCCAGCCATTGTGACAGCCAGCCATTGTGACAGCCAGACAGCCATTGTTCCAGCCAGCCAGCCAGCCCAGCCAGCCAGCCAGCCCAGCCCAGCCAGCCAGGCCCAGCCACCCTGGCCCAGCCAGGCCCATCCCAAATTCCGAGTTCCGAATTCCAATTTCCGAATTCCGAATTCCGAGTTCCAAATTCCGAGTTCCAAATTCCAAATTCCAAGTTTGGATTTCCAAGTTCAGAATTCCAAGTTCGGAATTCCGAGTTCAACATTCCGAATTCCAAATTCTGAGTTCGGAATTCCAAGTTTGGAATTCCGAGTTCCGAGTTCAGAATTCCAAGTTCAGAATTCCAAGTTCAGAATTCCAAATTCCGAGTTCAGAATTTCGAGTTCCAAATTCCGAGTTCCGAGTTCCGAGTTCCGAATTACGAGTTCCGAATTATGAGTTCCGAGTTCAGAAGCCAGCCCAGCCCAGCCAGCCAGGCCCAGCCACCCTGGCCCAGCCAGGCCCATCCCAAATTCCGAGTTCCGAATTCCAATTTCCGAATTCCGAATTCCGAGTTCCAAATTCCGAGTTCCAAATTCCAAATTCCAAGTTTGGATTTCCAAGTTCGGAATTCCAAGTTTGGAATTCCGAGTTCCGAGTTCAGAATTCCGAGTTCAGAATTACGAGTTTCGAGTTCAGAAGCCAGCCAGTCCCAGCCAGCCAGTCCCAGCCTGGCCCGGCCAGCCCAGCCCAGCCAGCCCAGACCGGCCAGACCGGCCCAGCCAGTCTGGCCCAGCCAGCCCAGCCCAGCCAGGCCTGGACAGCCAGGCCCAGCCTGCCCCAGTCCAGCCAGGCCAAGCCAGCCCAGCCCAGGCCAGCCAGGCCCCGCCAGCCCAGCCCAGCCAGGCCCGGCCCAGCCAGGCCCGGCCAGCCAGGCCCGGCCAGCCAGGCCCGGCCCAGCCAGGCCCAGCCCAGCCAGGCCCAGCCAGCCCAGCCCAGGCCAGCCAGGCCCCGCCAGCCCAGCCCAGCCAGGCCCGGCCCAGCCAGGCCCGGCCCAGCCAGGCCCGGCCCAGCCAGGCCCAGCCAGCCAGGCCCAGCCCAGCCCAGCCCAGCCAGGCCCGGCCAGCCAGGCCCGGCCCAGCCAGGCCCGGCCAGCCAGGCCCAGCCAGCCCCAGCCCAGCCAGGCCCAGCCAGCCAGGCCCAGCCAGCCCGGCCTAGCCAGGCCCAGCCCAGCCAGGCCGGGCCAAGTTCCAAATTCCAAATTCCAAATTCTGAGTTCGGAATTCCAAGTTCAGAATTCCAAATTCTGAGTTCAGAATTCCGAGTTCCAAATTCCGAGTTCCGAGTTCCGAATTCCGAGTTACGAGTTCAGAATTCCGAGTTCAGAAATCTGAATTCCAAATTCCGAGTTCAGAATTCCGAGTTCAGAATTCCAAGTTCAGAATTCCGAGTTCCGAATTCTGAGTTCTGAGTTTAGAATTCCGAGTTCCAAATTCTGAGTTTGGAATTCAGAGTTTAGAATTCCGAGCTTGGAATTCCGAGTTCCAAATTCTGAGTTTGGAATTCCGAGTTCGGAATTCCGAGCTTGGAATTCCAAGTTCAAAATTCAAAATTCAGAGTTTGGAATTCCGAGTTTGGAATTCCAAGTTCCAAATTCCAAATTCCAAATTCTGAGTTTGGAATTCCGAGTTTGGAATTCCGAGTTCCGAGTTCAGAATTCCAAGTTCCGAATTCCGTGTTCCAAATTCCGAGTTCCGAATTCTGAGTTCCGAATTCCGAGTTCGGAATTCCAAGTTCAACATTCCGAATTCCAATTTCTGAGTTTGGAATTCCAAGTTTGGAATTCCGAGTTCCGAGTTCAGAATTCCAAGTTCAGAATTCCGCGTTCAGAATTCCGAGTTCAGAATTCCAAATTCCGAGTTCAGAATTTTGAGTTCCAAATTCCGAGTTCCGAGTTCCGAATTACGAGTTCCGAATTATGAGTTCTGAGTTCAGAAGCCAGCCAGTCCCAGCCAGCCAGTCCCAGCCTGGCCCGGCCAGCCCAGCCCAGCCAGCCCAGACCGCCCAGACCGGCCCAGCCAGTCCGGTCCAGCCAGCCCCAGACAGCGCAGCCCAGCCTAGCCAGGCCCAGCCAGCCCAGCCCAGCCAGGCCCGGCCCAGCCAGGCCCGGCCAGCCAGGCCCAGCCAGCCCCAGCCCAGCCAGGCCCAGCCTGCCACGCCCAGCCTGCCAGGCCCAGCCAGCCAGCCAGCCAGCCAGCCAGCCAGCCAGCCAGCCAGCCAGCCATTGTGACAGCCAGCCATTGTGACAGCCAGCCAGCAATTTTTCCAGTCAGTCGCCAGTCAGCCCAGCCAGCCAGCCATTGTGACAGCCAGCCAGCCATTGTGACAGCCAGCCAGTTATTTTCCCAGCCAGCCGCCAGCCAGCCCAGCCAGCCAGGCCCAGCCAGCCAGCCAGCCAGCCGGCCAGCCAGCCAGCCATTGTGACAGCCAGCCAGCCATTGTGACAGCCAGCCAGCAATTTTTCCAGCCAGCCGCCAGCCAGCCCAGCCAGCCAGCCATTGTGACAGCCAGCCAGCCATTGTGACAGCCAGCCAGCTAATTTCCCAGCGAGCCGCCAGCCAGCCCAGCCAGCCAGGCCCAGCCAGCCCGGCCCAGCCAGGCCCAGCCAGCCGGGCCCAGCCAGCCAGGCCAAGCCAGCCAGGCCCAGCCCAGCCAGCCAGCCAGCCAGCCAGCCAGCCCAGCCAGGCCCATCCCAGCCAGGCCCAGCCAGCCCTCCCCAGCCCACCCCAGCCAGCCAGCCAGCTCAGCCAGCCAGCCAGCCAGGCCCAGCCATCCAGCCATTGTGACAGCCAGCCATTGTGACAGCCAGCCAGCCATTGTGACAGCCATCCAGCCAGCCAGCCCAGCCAGCCAGCCAGCCCAGCCCAGCCAGCCAGGCCCAGCCACCCTGGCCCAGCCAGGCCCATCCCAAATTCCGAGTTCCGAATTCCAAGTTCCGAATTCCGAATTCCGAGTTCCAAATTCCGAGTTCCAAATTCCAAATTCCAAGTTTGGATTTCCAAGTTCAGAATTCCAAGTTCGGAATTCCGAGTTCAACATTCCGAATTCCAAATTCTGAGTTTAGAATTCCAAGTTTGGAATTTCGAGTTCCGAGTTCAGAATTCCAAGTTCAGAATTCCAAGTTCAGAATTCCGAGTTCAGAATTCCAAATTCCGAGTTCAGAATTTCGAGTTCAGAATTACGAGTTCCGAGTTCAGAAGCCAGCCAGTCCCAGCCAGCCAGTCCCAGCCTGGCCCGGCCAGCCCAGCCCAGCCAGACCAGACCAGCCAGACCGGCCCAGCCAGTCTGGCCCAGCCAGCCCAGACCAGCCCAGCCAGACCTGGCCAGCAAGGCCCAGCCAGCGCCAGACCAGCCAGGCCCAGCCAGCCCAGCCCAGGCCAGCCAGGCCCAGCCAGCCCAGCCCAGCCAGGCCCGGCCCAGCCAGGCCCGGCCAGCCAGGAGCAGCCAGCCCCAGCCCAGCCAGGCCCAGCCAGCCAGGCCCAGCCAGCCCAGCCCAGCCAGGACCAGCCTAGCCAGGCCAGGCCAGCCAGGCCCAGCCAGGACCAGCCCCGCCAGGCCCAGCCAGCCGGGCCCAGCCAGCCAGCCAGCCAGCCAGCCATTGTGAATTACAGCCAGCTATTGTGACAGCCAGCCAGCCCTTGTTCAAGCCAGCCATCCAGCCCAGCCAGCCAGGCCCAGCCAGCAGGGCCCACCCAGGCCCAGCCCAGCCAGGGCCAGCCAGCCCGGCCCAGCACAGCCCGGCCCATCCAGGCCCCGCCAGCCAGGCCCAGCCAGCCGGGCCCAGCCAGCCAGCCAGCCATTGTGACAGCCAGCCAGCCATTGTGACAGCCAGCCAGCCAGCCCAGCCAGCCAGGCCCAGCCAGCCGGGCCCAGCCAGGCCCAGCCCAGCCAGGGCCAGCCAGCCAGCCAGGCCCAGCCAACCAGCCAACCAGCCAGCCAGCCATTGTGACAGCCAGCCAGCCATTGTGACAGCCAGCCAGCCATTGTGACAGCCAGCCAGCCAGCCAGCCAGCCAGCCCAGCCAGCAAGCCCGGCCCAGCCAGCCCGGCCCAGCCAGCCAGGCCCAGCCAGCCAGCCAGCCAGCCAGCCATTGTGACTTACAGCCAGCCATTGTGACAGCCAGCCAGCCCTTGTTCAAGCCAGGCAGCCAGCCCAGCAAGCAAGCACAGCCCAGCCAGCCCGGCCCAGCCAGCCAGGCCCAGCCAGCCAGGCCCGGCCCACCAGGCCCAGCCCGGGCCATCCAGCCCAGCCCAGCCAGGCCCAGCCCAGCCAGGCCCGGCCAGTTCCGTGTTCAGAATTCCAAGTTCCGAATTCCAAGTTCCAAATTCCGAGTTCCGAATTCTGAGTTCCGAATTCCGAGTTCGGAATTCTGAGTTCAACATTCCGAATTCCA
The DNA here is from genome assembly GCF_031021105.1 of Erythrolamprus reginae. Lineage (NCBI taxonomy): Eukaryota > Metazoa > Chordata > Lepidosauria > Squamata > Dipsadidae > Erythrolamprus > Erythrolamprus reginae. Next base: position 214,374,115 of record NC_091951.1, on the reverse strand, counting down.
AATTCTGAGTTCGGAATTCCAAGTTTGGAATTCCGAGTTCCGAGTTCAGAATTCCAAGTTCAGAATTCCGAGTTCAGAATTCCGAGTTCAGAATTCCAAATTCCGAGTTCAGAATTTTGAGTTCCAAATTCCGAGTTCCAAGTTCCGAATTACGAGTTCCGAATTATGAGTTCCGAGTTCAGAAGCCAGCCAGTCCCAGCCAGCCAGTCCCAGCCTGGCCCGGCCAGCCCAGCCCGGCCAGCCCAGACCACCCAGACCGGCCCAGCCAGTCCGGCCCAGCCCGCCCCAGCCCAGACAGGCCCAGACAGCCCAGATCAGCCCAGACAGGCCCAGACAGCCCAGCCCAGCCAGGCCCGGCCCAGCCAGGCCCGGCCAGCCAGGCCCAGACAGCCCCAGCCCAGCCAGGCCCACCCTGCCAGGCCCAGCCAGCCAGCCAACCAGCCAGCCAGCCAGCCATTGTGACAGCCAGCCAGCCATTGTGACAGCCAGCCAGCAATTTTTCCAGTCAGCCGCCAGCCAGCCCAGCCAGCCAGCCATTGTGACAGCCAGCCAGCCATTGTGACAGCCAGCCAGCTATTTTCCCAGCCAGCCGCCAGCCAGCCCAGCCAGCCAGGCCCAGCCAGCCAGGCCCAGCCAGCCAGCCGGCCAGCCAGCCAGCCGGCCAGCCATTGTGACAGCCAGCCAGCCATTGTGACAGCCAGCCAGCAATTTTTCCAGGCAGCCGCCAGCCAGCCCAGCCAGCCAGCCATTGTGACAGCCAGCCGGCCATTGTGACAGCCAGCCAGCTATTTTCCCTGCCAGCCGCCAGCCAGCCCAGCCAGCCAGGCCCAGCCAGCCATGCCCAGCCAGGCCCAGCCAGCCAGCCCAGCCAGGCCCATCCCAGCCAGGCCCAGCCAGGCCCAGCCAGGCCCAGCCAGGCCCAGCCAGCCCAGCCCAGCCCAGCCCAGCCCAGCCAGCCAGCCAGCCCAGCCCAGCCAGCCAGCTAGCCAGCCCAGCCAGCCAGGCCCAGCCAGCCAGCCAGCCAGCCAGCCAGCCATTGTGACAGCCAGCCATTGTGACAGCCAGCCAGCCATTGTTCCAGCCAGCCAGCCAGCCAGCCCAGCCAGCCAGCCAGCCCAGCCCAGACAGCCAGGCCCAGCCACCCTGGCCCAGCCAGGCCCATCCCAAATTCCGAGTTCCAAATTCCAAATTCCAAGTCTGGATTTCCAAGTTCAGAATTCCAAGTTCGGAATTCCGAGTTCAACATTCCGAATTCCAAATTCTGAGTTCGGAATTCCAAGTTTGGAATTCCGAGTTCCGAGTTCAGAATTCCAAGTTCAGAATTCCAAGTTCAGAATTCCAAGTTCAGAATTCCAAATTCCGAGTTCAGAATTTCGAGTTCCAAATTCCGAGTTCCGAGTTCCGAGTTCCGAATTACGAGTTCCGAATTACGAGTTCCGAGTTCAGAAGCCAGCCAGTCCCAGCCAGCCAGTCTGAGCCTGGCTTGGCCAGCCCAGACCAGCCAGCCCAGACCGGCCAGACCGGCCCAGCCAGTCTGGCCCAGCCAGCCCAGCCCAGCCAGGCCTGGCCAGCCAGGCCCAGCCAGCCCCAGCCCAGCCAGGCCCAGCCAGCCCAGCCCAGGCCAGCCAGGCCCAGCCAGGCCAGCCCAGCCAGGCCGGGCCCAGCCAGGCCCGGCCAGCCAGGCCCAGCCAGCCCCAGCCCAGCCAGGACCGGCCAGCCAGGCCCAGCCAGCCCAGCCCAGCCAGGCCCAGCCCAGCCAGGCCAGGCCAGCCAGGCCCAGCCAGGCCCGGCCCCGCCAGGCCCAGCCAGCCGGGCCCAGCCAGCCAGCCAGCCATTGTGACTTACAGCCAGCTATTGTGACAGCCAGCCAGCACTTGTTCAAGCCAGCCAGCCAGCCCAGCCAGCCGGGCCCAGCCAGCCGGGCCCAGCCAGGCCCAGCCCATCCAGGGCCAGCCAGCCCGGCCCAGCACAGCCCGGCCCATCCAGGCCCCGCCAGCCAGGCCCAGCCAGCCGGGCCCAGCCAGCCATCCAGCCATTGTGACAGCCAGCCAGCCATTGTTCCAGCCAGCCAGCTAGCCAGCCCAGCCAGCCAGGTGCCCAGCCCAGCCAGCCAGGCCCAGCCACCCTGGCCCAGCCAGGCCCATCCCAAATTCCGAGTTCCGAATTCCAATTTCCGAATTCCGAATTCCAAGTTTGGATTTCCAAGTTCAGAATTCCAAGTTCGGAATTCCGAGTTCAACATTCCGAATTCCAAATTCTGAGTTTGGAATTCCAAGTTTGGAATTCCGAGTTCCGAGTTCAGAATTCCGAGTTCAGAATTACGAGTTTCGAGTTCAGAAGCCAGCCAGTCCCAGCCAGCCAGTCCCAGCCTGGCCCGGCCAGCCCAGCCCAGCCAGCCCAGACCGGCCAGACCGGCCCAGCCAGTCTGGCCCAGCCAGCCCAGCCCAGCCAGGCCTGGCCAGCCCAGCCCAGGCCAGCCAGGCCCCGCCAGCCCAGCCCAGCCAGGCCCGGCCCAGCCAGGCCCGGCCAGCCAGGCCCGGCCAGCCAGGCCCGGCCCAGCCAGGCCCGGCCAGCCAGGCCCAGCCAGCCCCAGCCCAGCCAGGCCCAGCCAGCCCAGCCCAGGCCAGCCAGGCCCCGCCAGCCCAGCCAGCCAGGCCCGGCCCAGCCAGGCCCGGCCCAGCCAGGCCCGGCCAACCAGGCCCAGCCAGCCCCAGCCCAGCCAGGCCCAGCCAGCCCGGCCCAGCCCGCCCAGCCTAGCCAGCCCGCCCAGCCCAGCCAGGCCCAGCCAGCCAGGCCCAGCCAGCCAGCCCGCCAGCCAGCCATTGTGACTTACAGCCAGCCATTGTGACAGCCAGCCAGCCCTTGTTCAAGCCAGGCAGCCCAGCCAGCCAGGCCCAGCCAGCCGGGCCCATCCAAGCCCAGCCAGCCGGGCCCATCCAAGCCCAGCCCAGCCAGGGCCAGCCAGCCCGGCCCAGCACAGCCCAAGCCCATCTAGGCCCCGCCAGCTAGGCCCAGCCAGCCAGGCCCAGCCAGCCAGCCAGCCAGCCAGACATTGTTCCAGCCAGCCATCCAGCCCAGCCAGCCAGCCAGGCCCAGCCAGCCTGGCCCAGCCAGCCAGGCCCAGCCAGCCAGGCCCAGCCAGCCCAGCCCAGCCAGCCAGCCAAGCCAGGCCCATCCAGCCAGACCCAGCCCAGCCAGCCAGCCAGCCAACCAGCCAGCCAGCCAGCCAAGCCAGGCCCATCCCAGCCAGGCCCAGCCATTCGAGCCAGCCCAGCCCAGCCAGGCCCAGCCCAGCCATGCCCAGCCAGCCCAGCCCAGCCCAGCCAGCCCGGCCCAGCCAGCCCAGCCCAGCCAGCCAGCCAGGCCCAGGCAGCCAGGCCCAGCCCTGCCAGCCAGCCAGCCAGCCAGCCCAGCCAGGCCCATCCCAGCCAGGCCCAGCCAGCCCAGCCCAGCCCAGCCCGGACCAGCCAGCCAGGCCCAGCCAGCCCAGCCCAGCCCATCCAGGCCCAGCCAGCCGAGCCCAAGTTCAAAATTCCAAGTTCAAAATTCCAAGTTCCAAAATCCAAATTCCAAGTTCCAAATTCCAAATTCTGAGTTCGGAATTCCGAGTACAGAATTCCGAGTTCCGAGTTCAGAATTCCAAGTTCCGAATTCTGAGTTCCGAATTCCGAGTTCAGAATTCCGAGTTCCAAATTCCGAGTTCCGAGTTCCGAATTACGAGTTCCGAATTACGATTTCCGAGTTCAGAAGCCAGCCAGGCCCAGCCAGTCAGTCCCAGTCTGGCCCAGCCAGCCCAGCCCAGCCAGCCCAGCCCGGCCAGCCTGGCCCAGCCAGCCTGGCCCAGCCAGCCCAGCCCAGCCGGCCCTGCCCAGCCTGCCCAGCCAGCCCGGCCCAGCCAGGCCCAGCCCAGCCAGGCCCAACCAGCCAGGCCCAGCCAGGCCCAGCCCAGCCAGGCCCAGCCCAGCCAGGCCCAGCCCAGCCAGGTCAAGCCAGCCCGGCCCAGCCAGCCCAGCCCAGCCAGCCATTGTTCCAGCCAGCCAGCCAGCCAGCCCAGCCAGAAAGCCCAGCCCAGCCAGCCCGGCCCAGCCAGCCAGGCCCAGCCCACCCAGCCCAGCCAGCCCGGCCCAGCCCAGCCCAGCCAGCCGGGCCCATCCAGCCAGGCCCAGCCCAGCCAGCCAGCCAGCCAAGCCAGGCCCATCCCAGCCAGGCCCAGCCATTCCAGCCAGCCCAGCCCAGCCAGGCCCAGCCCAGCCAGGCCCAGCCCAGCCCAGCCCAGCCAGCATGGCCCAGCCAGCCCAGCCCAGCCAGCCAGGCCCAGCCAGCCAGGCCCAGCCCAGCCAGCCAGCCAGCCAGCCAGCCAGCCAGCCAGCCCAGCCAGGCCCATCCCAGCCAGGCCCAGCCAGCCCAGCCCGGCCAGGCCCAGCCAGCCCAGTCCAGCCCAGCCGGGCCCAGCCCAGCCAGGCCCAGCCAGCCCGGCCCAGCCAGCCCAGTCCAGCCAGCCAGCCAGCCAGCCAGCCAGCCAGCCCATCCAGGCCCATCCCAGCCAACCAGCCAGCCAGCCATTGTGACAGCCAGCCAGCCAGGCCCAGCCCAGCCAGGACCAGCCCTGCCAGCCAGGACCAGCCAGCCCAGCCCAGCCCAGCCAGGACCAGCCAGCCCAGCCCAAGTTCAAAATTCCAAGTTCAAAATTCCAAATTCCAAGTTCAAAATTCCAAATTCCAAATTCAGAGTTTGGAATTCCGAGTTTGGAATTCCGAGTTTGGAATTCCAAATTCCGAATTCTGAGTTCAGAATTCCGAGTTCAGAATTCCGAGTTCCAAATTCCGAGTTCCGAGTTCCGAATTACGAGTTCCGAATTACGATTTCCGAGTTCAGAAGCCAGCCAGGCCCAGCCAGCCAGTCCCAGTCTGGCCCAGCCAGCCCAGCCCAGCCAGCCCAGCCAGCCTGGCCCAGCCAGCCCAGCCCAGCCGGCCCTGCCCAGCCTGCCCAGCCAGCCCGGCCCAGCCAGGCCCAGCCAGGCCCAGCCCAGCCAGGCCCAACCAGCCAGGCCCAGCCAGGCCCAGCCCAGCCAGGCCCAGCCCAGCCAGGCCCAGCCCAGCCAGGTCAAGCCAGCCCGGCCCAGCCAGCCCAGCCCAGCCAGCCATTGTTCCAGCCAGCCAGCCAGCCAGCCCAGCCAGCAAGCCCAGCCCAGCCAGCCCGGCCCAGCCAGCCAGGCCCACCCCACCCAGCCCAGCCAGCCCGGCCCAGCCCAGCCCAGCCAGCCGGGCCCATCCAGCCAGGCCCAGCCCAGCCAGCCAGCCAGCCAAGCCAGGCCCATCCCAGCCAGGCCCAGCCATTCCAGCCAGCCCAGCCCAGCCAGGCCCGGCCCAGCAAGGCCCAGCCCAGCCAGGCCCAGCCAGCCCAGCCCAGCCCAGCCAGCATGGCCCAGCCAGCCCAGCCCAGCCAGCCAGGCCCAGCCAGCCAGGCCCAGCCCAGCCAGCCAGCCAGCCAGCCAGCCAGCCAGCCAGCCAGCCCAGCCAGGCCCATCCCAGCCAGGCCCAGCCAGCCCAGCCCTGCCAGGCCCAGCCCGGCCAGGCCCAGCCAGCCCAGTCCAGCCCAGCCGGGCCCAGCCCAGCCAGGCCCAGCCAGCCCGGCCCAGCCAGCCCTGTCCAGCCAGCCAGCCAGCCAGCCAGCCAGCCAGCCAGCCCAGCCAGGCCCATCCCAGCCAACCAGCCAGCCAGCCATTGTGACAGCCAGCCAGCCAGGCCCAGCCCAGCCAGGACCAGCCCTGCCAGCCAGGACCAGCCAGCCCAGCCCAGCCCAGCCAGGACCAGCCAGCCCAGCCCAAGTTCAAAATTCCAAGTTCAAAATTCCAAATTCCAAGTTCAAAATTCCAAATTCCAAATTCAGAGTTTGGAATTCCGAGTTTGGAATTCCGAGTTTGGAATTCCAAATTCCAAATTCTGAGTTCGGAATTCCGAGTTCAGAATTCCGAGTTCCGAGTTCAGAATTCCAAGTTCCGAATTCTGAGTTCCGAATTACGAGTTCGGAATTCCAAGTTTTGGAATTCCGAGTTCCGAGTTCAGAATTCCAAGTTGCAAATTCCGAGTTCTGAGTTCCGAATTACGAGTTCCGAATTACGATTTCCGAGTTCAGAAGCCAGCCAGGCCCAGCCAGCCAGTCCCAGTCTGGCCCAGCCAGCCCAGCCCAGCCAGCCCAGCCCGGCCAGCCTGGCCCAGCCAGCCTGGCCCAGCCAGCCCAGCCCAGCCGGCCCTGCCCAGCCTGCCCAGCCAGCCCGGCCCAGCCAGGCCCAGCCCAGCCAGGCCCAACCAGCCAGGCCCAGCCAGGCCCAGCCCAGCCAGGCCCAGCCCAGCCAGGCCCAGCCCAGCCAGGTCAAGCCAGCCCGGCCCAGCCAGCCCAGCCCAGCCAGCCATTGTTCCAGCCAGCCAGCCAGCCAGCCCAGCCAGCAAGCCCAGCCCAGCCAGCCCGGCCCAGCCAGCCAGGCCCAGCCCACCCAGCCCAGCCAGCCCGGCCCAGCCCAGCCCAGCCAGCCGGGCCCATCCAGCCAGGCCCAGCCCAGCCAGCCAGCCAGCCAAGCCAGGCCCATCCCAGCCAGGCCCAGCCATTCCAGCCAGCCCAGCCCAGCCAGGCCCAGCCCAGCCGGGCCCAGCCCAGCCAGGCCCAGCCAGCCCAGCCCAGCCCAGCCAGCATGGCCCAGCCAGCCCAGCCCAGCCAGCCAGGCCCAGCCAGCCAGGCCCAGCCCAGCCAGCCAGCCAGCCAGCCAGCCAGCCAGCCAGCCAGCCCAGCCAGGCCCATCCCAGCCAGGCCCAGCCAGCCCAGCCCTGCCAGGCCCAGCCCGGCCAGGCCCAGCCAGCCCAGTCCAGCCCAGCCGGGCCCAGCCCAGCCAGGCCCAGCCAGCCCGGCCCAGCCAGCCCAGTCCAGCCAGCCAGCCAGCCAGCCAGCCAGCCAGCCCAGCCAGGCCCATCCCAGCCAACCAGCCAGCCAGCCATTGTGACAGCCAGCCAGCCAGGCCCAGCCCAGCCAGGACCAGCCCTGCCAGCCAGGACCAGCCAGCCCAGCCCAGCCCAGCCAGGACCAGCCAGCCCAGCCCAAGTTCAAAATTCCAAGTTCAAAATTCCAAATTCCAAGTTCAAAATTCCAAATTCCAAATTCAGAGTTTGGAATTCCGAGTTTGGAATTCCGAGTTTGGAATTCCAAATTCCAAATTCTGAGTTCGGAATTCCGAGTTCAGAATTCCGAGTTCCGAGTTCAGAATTCCAAGTTCCGAATTCTGAGTTCCGAATTACGAGTTCGGAATTCCAAGTTTGGAATTCCGAGTTCCGAGTTCAGAATTCCAAGTTGCAAATTCCGAGTTCTGAGTTCCGAATTACGAGTTCCGAATTACGAGTTCCGAGTTCAAAAGCCAGCCAGTCCCAGCCTGCCAGTCCCAGCCTGGCCCAGCCATCCCAGCCCAGCCAGCCCAGACCGGCCAGACCGGCCCAGCCAGTCCGGCCCAGCCAGCCCTGCCCAGCCAGGCCCGGCCAGCCAAGCCCTGCCAGCCCCAGCCCAGCCAGGCCCAGCCAGCCCAGCCCAGCCCAGCCAAGCCCAGCCAGCCCAGCCCAGCCAGCCCAAGCCCAGCCAGGCCTGCCCAGCCAGGCCCAGACAGCCTCAGCTCAGCCAGGCCCGGCCAGCCAGCCATTTCATGTTTTGAAGAACTTCATGTCTAAGAACTTCTAAAAATGGTATTAGCTGTTTTTAACAATTTTGGTTTTTCACAAATTTCATGTCTAAGAATGTTTTTTTCTGCATGGGGGAAATACCAGAATTTTGCCCAAATGAAAAAACCAATTTGCCTAGATTGGAAAAACTCTCTCTCAAAATGAAAATCGGATGGTATAAAAGAATTTGCAGTTGTAGTGTGATTCTGAAAATAGTATTGTGCATGGTTTTGAACCATTTCATGTTTTGAAGAACTTTAAGTCTAAGAACTTCTAAAAATGGTATTAGCTGTTTTTAACAATTTTGGTTTTTACAAATTTCACGTCTAAGAACGTTTTTGGTTCATGCGGGAAATAACAGAGTTTGCCCATAATCAAAAAAACAATTTGCCTAGATTGGAAAAACTTTTTCTCTCTCGAAATGAAAATCGGATGGTGTATATAATTTGCGGTTGTACTCTGATTCTGAAAATAGTATTGTACATGGTTTTGAACCATTTCATGTTTTGAAGAACTTCATGTCTAAGAACTTGTAAAAATGGTATTAGCTGTTTTTAACAATTTTGGTTTTTGACAAATTTCATGTCTAAGAACGTTTTTTCTGCATGGGGGAAATACCAGAATTTTGCCCAAATGAAAAAACCAATTTGCCTAGATTGGAAAAACTCTTTCTCTCAAAATGAAAATCGGATGGTATGAAAGAATTTGCAGTTGTAGTCTGATTCTGAAAATAGTATTGTGCATGGTTTTGAACCATTTCACGTTTTGAAGAACTTCATGTCTAAGAACTTGTAAAAATGGTATTAGCTGTTTTTAACAATATTGGGTTTTGGCAAATTTCACATCTAAGAACGTTTTTGTTGCATGGAGGAAATACCAGAATTTTGCCCAAATGAAAAAACCAATTTGCCTAGATTGTAAAAACTTTTTCTCTCTAAAAATGAAAATCGGATGGTATAAACTAATTTGCTGTTGTAGTCTGATTCTGAAAATATGCATAGTTTTGAACCACTTCATGTTTTGAAGAACTTTAGGTCTAAGAACTTCTAAAAATGGTCATTTTTAACAATTTTGGTTTTTACAAATTTCATGTCTAAGAAGGTTCTTGGTACATGTGGGAAATACCAGAATTTTGCCCAGAACCAAAAAACCAATTTGCCTAGATTGGAAAAACTTTTTCTCTCTCAAAATGAAAATCGGATGGTATAAATAATTTGCGTTTGTAGTCTGATTCTGAAAATAGTATTGTACATAGTCTTGAACCATTTCATGTTTTGAAGAACTTTGTGTCTAAGACCTTCTAAAAATGGTATTAGCTGTTTTTAACAATTTTGGGTTTTCACAAATTCCATGTTTAAGAACCTTTTTGGTCCATGGGAGAAATACCAGAATTTTGCCCAGAATAAAAAAACCAATTTGCCTAGATTGGAAAAACTTTTTCTCTCTCAAATTGAAAATCGGATGGTATAAAAGAATTTGCAGTTGTAGTGTGATTCCGAAATTAGTATTGTGCATGGTTTTGAACCATTTCATGTTTTGAAGAACTTTATGTCTAAGAACTAAAAATGGTATTAGTTGTTTTTAACAATTTTGGTTGTTACAAATTTCACGTCTAAGAACGTTTTTGGTTCATGCGGGAAATAACAGAGTTTGCCCATAATCAAAAAAACAATTTGCCTAGATTGGAAAAACTTTTTCTCTCTCGAAATGAAAATCGGATGGTGTATATAATTTGCGGTTGTACTCTGATTCTGAAAATAGTATTGTACATGGTTTTGAACCATTTCATGTTTTGAAGAACTTCATGTCTAAGAACTTGTAAAAATGGTATTAGCTGTTTTTAACAATTTTGGTTTTTGACAAATTTCATGTCTAAGAACGTTTTTTCTGCATGGGGGAAATACCAGAATTTTGCCCAAATGAAAAAACCAATTTGCCTAGATTGGAAAAACTCTTTCTCTCAAAATGAAAACCGGATGGTATGAAAGAATTTGCAGTTGTAGTCTGATTCTGAAAATAGTATTGTGCATGGTTTTGAACCATTTCACGTTTTGAAGAACTTCATGTCTAAGAACTTGTAAAAATGGTATTAGCTGTTTTTAACAATATTGGGTTTTGGCAAATTTCACATCTAAGAACGTTTTTGTTGCATGGAGGAAATACCAGAATTTTGCCCAAATGAAAAAACCAATTTGCCTAGATTGTAAAAACTTTTTCTCTCTAAAAATGAAAATCGGATGGTATAAACTAATTTGCTGTTGTAGTCTGATTCTGAAAATATGCATAGTTTTGAACCACTTCATGTTTTGAAGAACTTTAGGTCTAAGAACTTCTAAAAATGGTCATTTTTAACAATTTTGGTTTTTACAAATTTCATGTCTAAGAAGGTTCTTGGTACATGTGGGAAATACCAGAATTTTGCCCAGAACCAAAAAACCAATTTGCCTAGATTGGAAAAACTTTTTCTCTCTCAAAATGAAAATCGGATGGTATAAATAATTTGCGTTTGTAGTCTGATTCTGAAAATAGTATTGTACATAGTCTTGAACCATTTCATGTTTTGAAGAACTTTGTGTCTAAGACCTTCTAAAAATGGTATTAGCTGTTTTTAACAATTTTGGGTTTTCACAAATTCCATGTTTAAGAACCTTTTTGGTCCATGGGAGAAATACCAGAATTTTGCCCAGAATAAAAAAACCAATTTGCCTAGATTGGAAAAACTTTTTCTCTCTCAAATTGAAAATCGGATGGTATAAAAGAATTTGCAGTTGTAGTGTGATTCCGAAATTAGTATTGTGCATGGTTTTGAACCATTTCATGTTTTGAAGAACTTTATGTCTAAGAACTAAAAATGGTATTAGTTGTTTTTAACAATATTGGTTGTTACAAATTTCACGTCTAAGAACGTTTTTGGTTCATGCGGGAAATAACAGAATTTGCCCATAATCAAAATCCCAATTTGCCTAGATTGGAAAAACTTTCTCTCTCGAAATGAAAATCGGATGGTATAAAAGAATATGCAGTTGTAGTCTGATTCTGAAAATAGTATTGTACGTGGTTTGAAGAACTTCATGTCTAAGAACTTGTAAAAATGGTATTAGCTGTTTTTAACAATTTTGGGTTTTGGCAAATTTCACATCTAAGAACGTTTTTGGTGCATGGAGGAAGTACCAGAATTTTGCCCAGAACAAAAAAACCAATTTGCCTAGATTGGAAAAACTTCTCTGTCAAAATGAAAATCGGATGGTATAAATAATTTGCGTTTGTAGTCTAATTCTAAAAAAATCGGATGGTGTATATAATTTGCGGTTGTAGTCTGATTCTGAAAATAGTATTGTACATGGTTTTGAACCATTTCACGTTTTGAAGAACCATGTCTAAAAATGGTATTAGCTGTTTTTAACAATTTTGGTTTTTACAAATTTCACGTCTAAGAACGTTTTTGGTTCATGGGGGAAATAACAGAGTTTGCCCATAATCAAAAAACCAATTTGCCTAGATTGGAAAAACTTTTTCTCTCTCAAAATGAAAATCGGGTTTTCACAAATTTCATGTTTAAGAACCTTTTTTGTGCATGGGGGAAATACCAGAATTTTGCCCAAATGAAAAAACCAATTTGCCTAGATTGGAAAAACCTTTTGTCTCACAAAATGAAAATCGGATGGTATAAAGGAAAATAAATACTATGGTTTTGAACCACTTCATGTTTTGAACCACTTCATGTTTTGAAGAACTTTGTGTCTAAGAACTTCTAAAAATGGTATTCGCTGTTTTTAACAATTTTGGTTTTTACAAATTTCATGTCTAAGAACGTTCTTGGTACATGTGGGAAATACCAGAATTTTGCCCAGAACCAAAAAACCAATTTGCCTAGATTGGAAAAACTTTTTCTCTCTCAAAATGAAAATCGGATGGTATAAATAATTTGCGTTTGTAGTCTGATTCTGAAAATAGTATTGTACATAGTCTTGAACCATTTCATGTTCTGAAGATCTTTGTGTCTAAGAACTTCTAAAAATGGTATTAGCTGTTTTTAACAATTTTGGGTTTTCACAAATTTCATGTTTAAGAACCTTTTTGGTCCATGGGAGAAATACCAGAATTTTGCCCAGAATAAAAAAACCAATTTGCCTAGATTGTAAAACCTTTTTCTCTCTCAAAATGAAAATCGGATGGTGTATATAATTTGCGGTTGTAGTCTGATTCTGAAAATAGTATTGTACATGGTTTTGAACCCTTTCATGTTTTGAAGAACTTCATGTCAAAGAACTTCTAAAAATGGTATTAGCTGTTTTTAACAATATTGGGTTTTGGCAAATTTCACATCTAAGAACGTTTTTGGTGCACGGATGAAATACCAGAATTTTGCCCAGAATCAAAAAAAACAATTTGCCTAGATTGGAAAAGCTTTTTCTCTCTTAAAATGAAAATCGGATGGTATAAAAGAATTTGCAGTTGTAGTATGATTCTGAAAATAGTATTGTGCATGGTTTTGAACCATTTCATGTTTTTGAGAACTTCATGTCTAAGAACTTCTAAAAATGGTATTAGCTGTTTTTAACAATTTTGGGTTTTCACAAATTTCATGTTTAAGAACCCTTTTGGTCCATGGGAGAAATACCAGAATTTTGCCCACAATAAAAAAACCAATTTGCCTAGATTGGAAAACCTTTTTCTCTCTCAAAATGAAAATCGAATGGTGTATATAATGTGCGGTTGTAGTCTGATTCTGAAAATAGTATTGTACATGGTTTTGAACCATTTCACGTTTTGAAGAACATGTCTAAGAACTTCTAAAAATGGTATTAGCTGTTTTTAACAATTTTGGTTTTTACAAATTTCACGTCTAAGAACGTTTTTGGTTCATGGGGGAAATAACAGAGTTTGCCCATAATCAAAAAACCAATTTGCCTAGATTGGAAAAACTTTTTCTCTCTCAAAATGAAAATCGGGTTTTCACAAATTTCATGTTTAAGAACCTTTTTTGTGCATGGGGGAAATACCAGAATTTTGCCCAAATGAAAAAACCAATTTGCCTAGATTGGAAAAACCTTTTGTCTCACAAAATGAAAATCGGATGGTATAAAGGAAAATAAATACTATGGGTTTGAACCACTTCATGTTTTGAACCACTTCATGTTTTGAAGAACTTTGTGTCTAAGAACTTCTAAAAATGGTATTAGCTGTTTTTAACAATTTTGGTTTTTACAAATTTCATGTCTAAGAACGTTCTTGGTACATGTGGGAAATACCAGAATTTTGCCCAGAACCAAAAAACCAATTTGCCTAGATTGGAAAAACTTTTTCTCTCTCAAAATGAAAATCGGATGGTATAAATAATTTGCGTTTGTAGTCTGATTCTGAAAATAGTATTGTACATAGTCTTGAACCATTTCATGTTCTGAAGATCTTTGTGTCTAAGAACTTCTAAAAATGGTATTAGCTGTTTTTGACAATTTTGGGTTTTCACAAATTTCATGTTTAAGAACCTTTTTGGTCCATGGGAGAAATACCAGAATTTTGCCCAGAATAAAAAAACCAATTTGCCTAGATTGGAAAAACTTTTTCTCTCTCAAAATGAAAATCGGATGGTATAAAGTAATTTGCTGTTGTAGTCTGATTCTGAAAATAGTATTGTGCATAGTTTTGAACCACTTCATGTTTTGAAGAACTTCATGTCTAAGAACTTGTAAAAATGGTATTAGCTGTTTTTAACAATTTTGGTTTTTGACAAATTTCATGTCTAAGAACGTTTTTTGTGCATGGGGGAAATACCAGAATTTTGCCCAAATGAAAAAACCAATTTGCCTAGATTGGAAAAACCTTTTGTCTCACAAAATGAAAATCGGATGGTATAAAGGAAAATAAATACTATGGGTTTGAACCACTTCATGTTTTGAAGAACTTTGTGTCTAAGAACTTCTAAAAATGGTACTAGCTGTTTTTAACAATTTTGGTTTTTACAAATTTCATGTCTAAGAACGTTCTTGGTACATGTGGGAAATATCAGAATTTTGCCCAGAACCAAAAAACCAATTTGCCTAGATTGGAAAAACTTTTTCTCTCTCAAAATGAAAATCGGATGGTATAAATAATTTGCGTTTGTAGTCTGATTCTGAAAATAGTATTGTACATAGTCTTGAACCATTTCACGTTTTGAAGAACTTTGTGTCTAAGAACTTCTAAAAATGGTATTAGCTGTTTTTAACAATTTTGGGTTTTGGCAAGTTTCACATCTAAGAACGTTTTTGGTGCATGGAGGAAATATCAGAATTTTGCCCAGAATCAAAAAAACAATTTGCCTAGATTGGAAAAGCTTTTTCTCTCTTAAAATGAAAATCGGATGGTATAAAAGAATTTGCAGTTGTAGTCTGATTCTGAAAATAGTATTGTGCATAGTTTTGAACCACTTCATGTTTTGAAGAACTTTAGGTCTAAGAACTTCTAAAAATAGTATTAGCTGTTTTTAACAATTTTGCTTTTTACAAATTTCATGTCTAAGAACGTTCTTGGTACATGTGGGAAATACCAGAATTTTGCCCAGAACCAAAAAACCAATTTGCCTACATTGGAAAAACTTTTTCTCTCTCAAAATGAAAATCGGATGGTATGAAAGAATTTGCGGTTGTAGTCTGATTCTGAAAATAGTTGGTTTTGAACCATTTGATGTTTTGAAGAACTTCATGTCTAAGAACTTCTAAAAATGGTATTAGCTGTTTTTAACAATTTTGGGTTTTGACAAATTTCACGTCTAAGAACGTTTTTGGTGCATGGAGGAAATACCAGAATTTTGCCCAAATGAAAAAACCAATTTGCCTAGATTGGAAAAACTTTTTCTCTCTCAAAATGAAAATCGGATGGTGTATATAATTTGCGGTTGTAGTCTGATTCTGAAAATAGTATTGTACATGGTTTTGAACCCTATCATGTTTTGAAGAACTTCATGTCAAAGAACTTCTAAAAATGGTATTAGCTGTTTTTAACAATTTTGGGTTTTGGCAAGTTTCACATCTAAGAACGTTTTTGGTGCATGGAGGAAATATCAGAATTTTGGCCAGAATCAAAAAAACAATTTGCCTAGATTGGAAAAGCTTTTTCTCTCTTAAAATGAAAATCGGATGGTATAAAAGAATTTGCAGTTGTAGTCTGATTCTGAAAATAGTATTGTGCATAGTTTTGAACCACTTCATGTTTTGAAGAACTTTAGGTCTAAGAACTTCTAAAAATAGTATTAGCTGTTTTTAACAATTTTGCTTTTTACAAATTTCATGTCTAAGAACGTTCTTGGTACATGTGGGAAATACCAGAATTTTGCCCAGAACCAAAAAACCAATTTGCCTACATTGGAAAAACTTTTTCTCTCTCAAAATGAAAATCGGATGGTATGAAAGAATTTGCGGTTGTAGTCTGATTCTGAAAATAGTTGGTTTTGAACCATTTGATGTTTTGAAGAACTTCATGTCTAAGAACTTCTAAAAATGGTATTAGCTGTTTTTAACAATTTTGGGTTTTGACAAATTTCACGTCTAAGAACGTTTTTGGTGCATGGAGGAAATACCAGAATTTTGCCCAAATGAAAAAACCAATTTGCCTAGATTGGAAAAACTTTTTGTCTCTCAAAATGAAAATCGGATGGTATAAAGGAAAATACAGTGGAACCCCGACATAAGAGCTGCTCTACTTAAGAGCAACTCGAGATAAGAGCTGGGAGGGGAGAGATATTTTTGTTCTACTTACAAGCCCAAATTCGAGATACAAGCGCCAAGGAGCTGTCTCCTGAAGCCAAACGCTAACTTCCGCGTTCGGCTTCAGGAGACAGCTGCGAAGCGGCGCGCGTGTTTTAAAAGGTTGCAGCCGGCCTGGGGGGCTCGGGGGGGTGCTTGCAGCTTTCTTTCTTGCTCTTTTTCTTTCTCTCTTTTACCTTCCCTTCCTCTATTTCTTCTTTTCTTTCTCCTTCCCACCTTCTTCCCTCCCTCCCTCCCTTCACTCATTCCTCTCTTACTCTCCCCTTTCATAAGTTTCCTTGCTTCCTTCCTCTGTTCCTGTCCCTTCCCTCTTTCCTTCCTTCCTTCCCACCCTCCGTCCATTCATTCACCCATTCCTCTCTTGATCGCTTAAAGCCGGTCCCTGGTGCAAAAAGGGTTGGGGACCTCTGTCCTACAGGATTGGGTGGCAGAGAAGTTGAACATATGTAAATTTAAAAGTTTAAGAAAGTTTACAAGTTAAGTGAAAGAAACTTCATTATTCATTTATATGTACATGTACATTTCTTCATTAAAAACATGTCTTTCTGCATAATTTAGACTAACTTTGTGAGTTTTTTGAGGGCTGGAACCAATTAAAATTATTTACATTAATTCCTATGGGGAAAAGTCGTTCGAGATAAGAGCTGCTCGACTTAAGAGCCCAGGTCCGGAACGAATTAAACTCGTATCTCGAGGTACCACTGTAAATACTATGGGTTTGAACCACTTCATGTTTTGAAGAACTTTGTGTCTAAGAACTTCTAAAAATGGTACTAGCTGTTTTTAACAATTTTGGTTTTTACAAATTTCATGTCTAAGAACGTTCTTGGTACATGTGGGAAATACCAGAATTTTGCCCAGAACCAAAAAACCAATTTGCCTAGATTGGAAAAACTTTTTCTCTCTCAAAATGAAAATCGGATGGTATAAATAATTTGCGTTTGTAGTCTGATTCTGAAAATAGTATTGTGCATGGTTCTGAACCACTTCATGTTTTGAAGAACTTCTAAAAATGGTATTAGCTGTTTTTAACAATTTTGGTTTTTGACAAATTTCATGTCTAAGAACGTTTTTTCTGCATGGGGAAATACCAGAATTTTGCCCAAATGAAAAACCAATTTGCCTAGATTGGAAAAACTCTTTCTCTCAAAATGAAAATCGGATGGTATGAAAGAATTTGCAGTTGTAGTGTGATTCTGAAAATAGTATTGTGCATGGTTTTGAACCATTTCATGTTTTGAAGAACTTCATGTCTAAGAACTTGTAAAAATGGTATTAGCTGTTTTTAACAATATTGGGTTTTGGCAAATTTCACATCTAAGAACGTTTTTGGTGCATGGAGGAAATACCAGAATTTTGCCCAAATGAAAAAACCAATTTGCCTAGATTGGAAAAACTTTTTCTCTCTCAAAATGAAAATCGGATGGTATAAAGTAATTTGCTGTTGTAGTCTGATTCTGAAAATAGTATTGTGCATAGTTTTGAACCACTTCATGTTTTGAAGAAGTTTAGGTCTAAGAACTTCTAAAAATGGTATTAGCTGTTTTTAACAATTTTGGTTTTTACAAATTTCGTGTCTAAGAACGTTTTTGGTTCATGGGGGAAATAACAGAATATTGCCCATAATCAGAAAACCAATTTGCCTAGATTGGAAAAACTTTTTCTCTCTCAAAATGAAAATCGGATGGTGTATATAATTTGCGGTTGTAGTCTGATTCTGAAAATAGTATTGTACATGGTTTTGAACCATTTCATGTTTTGAAGAACTTCATGTCTAAGAACTTCTAAAAATGGTATTAGCTGTTTTTAACAATTTTGGGTTTTGACAAATTTCACGTCTAAGAACGTTTTTGGTGTATGGGGGAAATACCAGAATTTGCCCATAATCAAAAAACCAATTTGCCTAGATTGGAAAAACTTTTTGTCTCTCAAAATGAAAATCGGGTTTTCACAAATTTCATGTTTAAGAACCTTTTTTGTGCATGGGGGAAATACCACAATTTTGCCCAACATAAAAATTTCACATCTAAGAACGTTTTTGGTGCATGGAGGAAATACCAGAATTTTGCCCAGAATCAAAAAAACAACTTGCCTAGATTGGAAAAACTTTTTCTCTCTGTCTCTCAGCCCAAGTGTTTGTTTCTATTTCTATTTCACTTATTTGTTCCATTATGTGAGTAGGGGCCCATGCCATATCGATTCTAGACCATGTCTTATGTGGGTTGGAATAAAAAGTGTACTGTTTATCTTTTAAATGCTGTTCTCGCCATACGTCTTTTAATGCCAATTCTGATCTCATTTTCCAGAATGGTGCCAGTAATATTACCTTTTTCCCCTTTTCTTTTCTTTTCCCATTATAATCCATTTGGTCATCTGATATTGCATTAAAGTCTCCTATTATTATCATATTTTCAATTGATAACTCGTTAATTTTTTCATGTAGAATTGTTTTTGATTATCATTTGGTTCATAAATTGAGACAATTGTTAAAGGTTTTATTTCTAAGTCTAATTGTACTATCAAAATCCTTCCATCAGCATCATTAAATATTTCTTTAGATTCAATTAAATCATCAATATACATTACTACACCTCTTTTCTTTTGATTGGCCAAACTTGTATATAATTTTCCCAATTTTGAGTTTTTAAGGAGACTTCTTTTTGATTTTTTGATATGGACTTCTTGTAGGATGCTTATCTGGGCTTTTTGTTTCGTAAGTTTAGTTAATACTTGGTTTCTCTTCCTTGGGTTATTTAATCCATTTACATTGACTGAAAATATTTTCAGATCATGTGTCATCTTTATTTATAGTACCTTTTGGGTTCTTTTGGTTCTCGAAGTCGGGTATCCAAAATTAGGTCTTGTGAAATCTGTAGTTCTTTCTGCCTTACCACCAACGCTTCTTCCCCTCCACCACCTGTGGCCCCCAACATTTCGTCGCTAGGCTTTGGTTGAATCTGAATTTGTGCAGTACTGTCCAGTCCACTACGTGCTAGAAAGGATCGTGCTTGTTCTACACTTTCTATTTTCACTCTCGTTGATTGCCATGTTAGGGTCAAACCTTCTGGTATCAGCCATCTGAAAGTTATGCTCTTTCTGCTTAGAATACTTGTAAGAAAATAATATTGTCTTCTAGCCTCTCGAACTCTCCTCGGAACTTGTTTCAGAATCGCAATTTCTTTTCCATTACGTTGGAAAGACTCATTTTTTGTATATCTCAGTATCATATCTTTGACAATTCTTCTTGTGAACTTGATGTGGACTTCTCTGGGTAGATTGTGGCGCCTAACATATCCAGTCTGAACTCGGTAGACTTCGTCGATCTCTTTTACCAGGTCTGTTGGTTCTAGCTGTAAAATAGCTCCCACAACTTCTGCCATTTTTGCAGGCAGATCTTCATCTTTTTCTTCTTCGATGTTTTGAAACCTCAAGCCATGTTGTGCAGAGTGGAGTTCTAGATTGGTTATTGCTATATCAAAGTCTCTGTGGGCAGCGTAGTTACGATCTTCGTATTCTTCTACTCTCTGTCCCACATCTTGGATTTTCCCTTCTATCACTTGTATTCTCTTTTTGCTGTCTTGTAGTTTTTGTTGAATAACTTTTATATTTCCATCCATTTCGGCAACATTCCCTTTTACTGCAGTTAATTCAGTTCGAAGTTCTGCAATTTCTTTTTTAATTTCGTCTTTCATCTCCTTCATCTCTTGTAGATAGGTTTTCATCTCTTCTTGTAGATAGGTTTTCATTTCTTCTTTGTCTGTGTTACTTTGGGTTTTTGCCTGAGTTTGTAGTGCCTTGATGTCTGCTAGTGCTTCTTGGATAGTCTGAAGACCAAGGTCCGTCGTAGGCTTGTCTTTTTCGTTCTCTTTGGCTAACATTGTGGGTATGGTCCTTTGTTGTAAGGGTGATGAGGTTGGGGAGGTCCTGGGTGTAGAGGTTGGGGCAGGAGTAGTTGGTTGTTTTCGCGTTGTTATTGTAGTCACTGAAGTCACACTCTGTGCCCTGTGGGAACCTTTCATAATCCAAAATTTGCTGTTATTTATTTTATGTTAAAAAAATATTTTAATCTGGATCTTGTTGTGTCTGGGTTCCCCCAGACCTCAACACCAACAGGAAAAAACAGCCAGACACGCTGGTAAAAGCAACAGTACTTTATAGCTGGAAAAATAAACACAGAGACACACCTGTTCTTCCCAACAGACAGGCTATAAGACTTTACAGCAGAGTCCTGATGTCCAGACAATACAGTAAGCTTCTTGCTGGCACCCCCCCCCACTGTAGAGCATAAGACCCCCACCTTTTTCTCCCAAGGTTTCAGGGTTCAAAGTCGCAAACCAGGATTCCAAGACGCCAAAGTTCACAGCCAGGTCCCAGGACTCCCAAAGATAATACTCCACAAGCCAGGAAGGGTGGGTCTGCCTTTTAGCCTTTCCAGAGAGCACCACACCCAAACCCAGCTGTTGCCTCTTTAGTGCTGAAAGTACCTAGCTAATTGGGCCCTTCGCTGGGTTGCTCTCCTCTGTCGCAGATCTATTATGGCTTGTGCATTTTCCTCTAAGGAATCCAGGCTGCTTGCTGGGGAGAGCTCCCTCTGGGGGGACTCTGGCTGTCCTCCTTCCTCCTCAGCCTGGAATTCCTCCTCCTCGTCTGCCTGCACCTCCTGTTCCTCATCCTCCCCCTCTGAGCCTGAAACCGACAGAAGATCAGCAGTTCCCGAAGGGGCCCCAGACGGAACCACAACAGATCTTATGTATCTTGATAGAAAAATGGGGCAGAGAAAGGGAAAGAGAAAGATTGAATATATTGATTTAATTCAATTAATACTGTGATTTATTGTTGAGTTTAATTAAAAGGAAAGTAGAAAAGAAAAAGAGAGTAAAGGGGTAAAAATAGAGAAAGAAAAAATATTTTGGTGAGTTCCTAAATTCCTTAGATGGGGATCAGGTAGGGGAAAGGAAGAAACCAATATTCTAAGCACATAACTATTTAGTAATAAAAGAAAAGAAAAAATATAAAAGAGAAGAAAAAAAAAGGGAAAAGGAGAAAGAAGAAGAGAAAAAGGGAGAAAAGTAAAAAGAAAGAAAGATACAGAAAAATTTCTTCAAAGAAAGGCAAATATAGAGAAAAAGCAATAACTAGAGAGAATTTCTTTTAAAAGGACAGAAAAAAGAGCGAAGAAGATATTTTATATATTTAAAAAAAAAATTATAGAAAAATATATTTGAGATTACTTCTAATATTCAAAAAAATATACTTATATGTGTAGGAATGAAAAAATGAAATGAAATGAAAAAATAAAAATTAATCCGAAGGTAATTGAAAAGAACAAACTTTTTGTTAGAAAAGAGAGATATATCACTCTAAAGAAAAAGGGGTCCAAAAATTTCTAATGAGTCCAAAAACAGTGAGCCTAATTTATGCTCTAATAAAATTATCCAGAGAAAAAAGGAGAAAAAAGAAAAATAGGTCCAAAATCAATGTCCAGAGTAATTCCTAAAACAGTGAGCCTAATTTATGCTCTAATAAAATTATCCAGAGAAAAAAGGAGAAAAAAGAAAAATAGGTCCAAAATCAATGTCCAGAGTAATTCCTAAATTCAAATACTAATAAGATAGTCCAAGTTTCTATATTATATATTTTTTAAAAAAAGAAAGAACAACGAGTAGAGAAGTAAAAATACAAAAAATATCCTTACGCTTCAGCCAGCCAGCCAGCCCAGCCAGCAAGCCCGGCCCAGCCAGCCCGGCCCAGCCAGCCAGGCCCAGCCAACCAGCCAGCCAGCCATTGTGACAGCCAGCCAGCCATTGTGACAGCCAGCCAGCCATTGTGACAGCCAGCCAGCCAGCCAGCCAGCAAGCCCAGCCAGCAAGACCGGCCCAGCCAGCCCGGCCCTGCCAGCCAGCCAGTCAGCCAGCCAGCCAGCCAGCCAGCCAGCCAGCCAGCCAGCCAGCCAGCCATTGTGACTTACAGCCAGCCATTGTGACAGCCAGCCAGCCAGCCCTTGTTCAAGCCAGGCAGCCAGCCCAGCCATCAAGCACAGCCCAGCCAGCCCGGCCCAGCCAGCCAGGCCCAGCCAGCCAGGCCCGGCCCACCAGGCCCAGCCCGGCCCAGCCAGCCCAGCCCAGCCAGGCCCAGCCCAGCCAGGCCCGGCCAGTTCCGAGTTCAGAATTCCAATTCCGAATTCCAAGTTCCAAATTCCGAGTTCCGAATTCTGAGTTCCGAATTCCGAGTTCGGAATTCCGAGTTCAGAATTCCGAGTTCAGAATTCCAAATTCCGAGTTCAGAATTACGAGTTCCGAATTACGAGTTCTGAGTTCAGAAGCCAGCCAGTCCCAGCCAGCCAGTCCCAGCCTGGCCCGGCCAGCCCAGCCCGGCCAGCCCAGACCGCCCAGACCGGCCCAGCCAGTCCGGCCCAGCCAGCCCAGCCCAGCCAGGCCCAGCCAGCCCAGCCCAGCCCAGCCCAGCCAGGCCCAGCCAGCCCAGCCCAGCCAGGCCCGGCCCAGCCAGGCCCGGCCAGCCAGGCCCACCCAGCCCCAGCCCAGCCAGGCCCAGCCTGCCAGGCCCAGCCAGCCAGGCAGCCAGGCAGCCAGCCAGCCAGCCAGCCAGCCAGCCATTGTGACAGCCAGCCAGCCATTGTGACAGCCAGCCAGCCAGCAATTTTTCCAGTCAGTCGTCAGCCAGCCCAGCCAGCCGGCCATTGTGACAGCCAGCCAGCCATTGTGACAGCCAGCCAGCTATTTTCCCAGCCAGCCGTCAGCCAGCCCAGCCAGCCAGGCCCAGCCAGCCAGCCAGCCGGCCAGCCAGCCAGCCGGCCAGCCAGCCAGCCAGCCAGCCAGCCAGCCATTGTGACAGCCAGCCAGCCATTGTGACAGCCAGCCAGCAATTTTTCCAGCCAGCCGCCAGCCAGCCCAGCCAGCCAGCCATTTTGACAGCCAGCCAGCCATTGTGACAGCCAGCCAGCTATTTTCCAGCCCAGCCAGCCAGCCCAGCCAGCCAGGCCCAGCCAGCCCGGCCCAGCCAGGCCCAGCCAGCCAGGCCCAGCCAGCCCGGCCAAGCCATCCAGGCCCAGCCCAGCTGGCCAGCCAGCCAGCCAGCCAGCCCATCCAGGCCCATCCCAGCCAGGCCCAGCCAGGCCCAGCCCGCCCAGCCCAGCCCAGCCCAGCCAGCCAGCCAGCCAGCCAGCCCAGCCAGCCAGGCCCAGCCAGCCAGCCAGCCATTGTGACAGCCAGCCATTGTGACAGCCAGACAGCCATTGTTCCAGCCAGCCAGCCAGCCCAGCCAGCCAGCCAGCCCAGCCTAGCCAGCCAGGCCCAGCCACCCTGGCCCAGCCAGGCCCATCCCAAATTCCGAGTTCCGAATTCCAATTTCCGAATTCCGAATTCCGAGTTCCAAATTCCGAGTTCCAAATTCCAAATTCCAAGTTTGGATTTCCAAGTTCAGAATTCCAAGTTCGGAATTCCGAGTTCAACATTCCGAATTCCAAATTCTGAGTTCGGAATTCCAAGTTTGGAATTCCGAGTTCCGAGTTCAGAATTCCAAGTTCAGAATTCCGAGTTCAGAATTCCGAGTTCAGAATTCCAAATTCCGAGTTCAGAATTTCGAGTTCCAAATTCCGAGTTCCGAGTTCGGAGTTCCGAATTACGAGTTCCGAATTATGAGTTCCGAGTTCAGAAGCCAGCCCAGCCCAGCCAGCCAGGCCCAGCCACCCTGGCCCAGCCAGGCCCATCCCAAATTCCGAGTTCCGAATTCCAATTTCCGAATTCCGAATTCCGAGTTCCAAATTCCGAGTTCCAAATTCCAAATTCCAAGTTTGGATTTCCAAGTTCGGAATTCCAAGTTTGGAATTCCGAGTTCCGAGTTCAGAATTCCGAGTTCAGAATTACGAGTTTCGAGTTCAGAAGCCAGCCAGTCCCAGCCAGCCAGTCCCAGCCTGGCCCGGCCAGCCCAGCCCAGCCAGCCCAGACCGGCCAGACGGGCCCAGCCAGTCTGGCCCAGCCAGCCCAGCCCAGCCAGGCCTGGCCAGCCAGGCCCAGCCTGCCCCAGTCCAGCCAGGCCAAGCCAGCCCAGCCCAGGCCAGCCAGGCCCCGCCAGCCCAGCCCAGCCAGGCCCGGCCCAGCCAGGCCCGGCCAGCCAGGCCCACCCAGCCCCAGCCCAGCCAGGCCCAGCCTGCCAGGCCCAGCCAGCCAGGCAGCCAGCCAGCCAGCCAGGCAGCCAGCCAGCCAGCCAGCCCAGCCAGCCAGCCATTGTGACAGCCAGCCAGCCATTGTGACAGCCAGCCAGCTATTTTCCCAGCCAGCCTTCAGCCAGCCCAGCCAGCCAGGCCCAGCCAGCCGGCCAGCCAGCCAGCCAGCCGGCCAGCCGGCCGGCCAGCCAGCCACCCAGCCAGCCAGCCATTGTGACAGCCAGCCAGCCATTGTGACAGCCAGCCAGCAATTGTTCCAGCCAGCCGCCAGCCAGCCCAGCCAGCCAGCCATTTTGACAGCCAGCCAGCCATTGTGACAGCCAGCCAGCTATTTTCCCTGCCAGCCGCCAGCCAGCCCAGCCAGCCAGGCCCAGCCAGCCCGGCCCAGCCAGGCCCAGCCAGCCAGGCCCAGCCAGCCCGGCCAAGCCAGCCAGGCCCAGCCCAGCTGGCCAGCCAGCCAGCCAGCCAGCCCATCCAGGCCCATCCCATCCAGGCCCAGCCAGGCCCAGCCAGCCCAGCCCAGCCCAGCCCAGCCAGCCAGCCAGCCCAGCCCAGCCAGCCAGCCAGCCAGCCAGCCCAGCCAGCCAGGCCCAGCCAGCCAGCCAGCCAGCCAGCCAGCCATTGTGACAGCCAGCCATTGTGACAGCCAGACAGCCATTGTTCCAGCCAGCCAGCCAGCCCAGCCAGCCAGCCAGCCCAGCCCAGCCAGCCAGGCCCAGCCACCCTGGCCCAGCCAGGCCCATCCCAAATTCCGAGTTCCGAATTCCAAGTTCCGAATTCCGAATTCCGAGTTCCAAATTCCGAGTTCCAAATTCCAAATTCCAAGTTTGGATTTCCAAGTTCAGAATTCCAAGTTCGGAATTCCGAGTTCAACATTCCGAATTCCAAATTCTGAGTTCGGAATTCCAAGTTTGGAATTCCGAGTTCCGAGTTCAGAATTCCAAGTTCAGAATTCCAAGTTCAGAATTCCAAATTCCGAGTTCAGAATTTCGAGTTCCAAATTCCGAGTTCCGAGTTCCGAGTTCCGAATTACGAGTTCCGAATTATGAGTTCCGAGTTCAGAAGCCAGCCCAGCCCAGCCAGCCAGGCCCAGCCACCCTGGCCCAGCCAGGCCCATCCCAAATTCCGAGTTCCGAATTCCAATTTCCGAATTCCGAATTCCGAGTTCCAAATTCCGAGTTCCAAATTCCAAATTCCAAGTTTGGATTTCCAAGTTCGGAATTCCAAGTTTGGAATTCCGAGTTCCGAGTTCAGAATTCCGAGTTCAGAATTACGAGTTTCGAGTTCAGAAGCCAGCCAGTCCCAGCCAGCCAGTCCCAGCCTGGCCCGGCCAGCCCAGCCCAGCCAGCCCAGACCGGCCAGACCGGCCCAGCCAGTCTGGCCCAGCCAGCCCAGCCCAGCCAGGCCTGGACAGCCAGGCCCAGCCTGCCCCAGTCCAGCCAGGCCAAGCCAGCCCAGCCCAGGCCAGCCAGGCCCCGCCAGCCCAGCCCAGCCAGGCCCGGCCCAGCCAGGCCCGGCCAGCCAGGCCCGGCCAGCCAGGCCCGGCCCAGCCAGGCCCAGCCCAGCCAGGCCCAGCCAGCCCAGCCCAGGCCAGCCAGGCCCCGCCAGCCCAGCCCAGCCAGGCCCGGCCCAGCCAGGCCCGGCCCAGCCAGGCCCAGCCAGGCCCGGCCCAGCCAGGCCCAGCCAGCCAGGCCCAGCCCAGCCCAGCCCAGCCAGGCCCGGCCAGCCAGGCCCGGCCCAGCCAGGCCCGGCCAGCCAGGCCCAGCCAGCCCCAGCCCAGCCAGGCCCAGCCAGCCAGGCCCAGCCAGCCCGGCCTAGCCAGGCCCAGCCCAGCCAGGCCGGGCCAAGTTCCAAATTCCAAATTCCAAATTCTGAGTTCGGAATTCCAAGTTCAGAATTCCAAATTCTGAGTTCAGAATTCCGAGTTCCAAATTCCGAGTTCCGAGTTCCGAATTCCGAGTTACGAGTTCAGAATTCCGAGTTCAGAAATCTGAATTCCAAATTCCGAGTTCAGAATTCCGAGTTCAGAATTCCAAGTTCAGAATTCCGAGTTCCGAATTCTGAGTTCTGAGTTTAGAATTCCGAGTTCCAAATTCTGAGTTTGGAATTCAGAGTTTAGAATTCCGAGCTTGGAATTCCGAGTTCCAAATTCTGAGTTTGGAATTCCGAGTTCGGAATTCCGAGCTTGGAATTCCAAGTTCAAAATTCAAAATTCAGAGTTTGGAATTCCGAGTTTGGAATTCCAAGTTCCAAATTCCAAATTCCAAATTCTGAGTTTGGAATTCCGAGTTTGGAATTCCGAGTTCCGAGTTCAGAATTCCAAGTTCCGAATTCCGTGTTCCAAATTCCGAGTTCCGAATTCTGAGTTCCGAATTCCGAGTTCGGAATTCCAAGTTCAACATTCCGAATTCCAATTTCTGAGTTTGGAATTCCAAGTTTGGAATTCCGAGTTCCGAGTTCAGAATTCCAAGTTCAGAATTCCGCGTTCAGAATTCCGAGTTCAGAATTCCAAATTCCGAGTTCAGAATTTTGAGTTCCAAATTCCGAGTTCCGAGTTCCGAATTACGAGTTCCGAATTATGAGTTCTGAGTTCAGAAGCCAGCCAGTCCCAGCCAGCCAGTCCCAGCCTGGCCCGGCCAGCCCAGCCCAGCCAGCCCAGACCGCCCAGACCGGCCCAGCCAGTCCGGCCCAGCCAGCCCCAGACAGCGCAGCCCAGCCTAGCCAGGCCCAGCCAGCCCAGCCCAGCCAGGCCCGGCCCAGCCAGGCCCGGCCAGCCAGGCCCAGCCAGCCCCAGCCCAGCCAGGCCCAGCCTGCCAGGCCCAGCCTGCCAGGCCCAGCCAGCCAGCCAGCCAGCCAGCCAGCCAGCCAGCCAGCCAGCCAGCCAGCCAGCCAGCCATTGTGACAGCCAGCCAGCCATTGTGACAGCCAGCCAGCAATTTTTCCAGTCAGTCGCCAGTCAGCCCAGCCAGCCAGCCATTGTGACAGCCAGCCAGCCATTGTGACAGCCAGCCAGTTATTTTCCCAGCCAGCCGCCAGCCAGCCCAGCCAGCCAGGCCCAGCCAGCCAGCCAGCCAGCCGGCCAGCCAGCCAGCCATTGTGACAGCCAGCCAGCCATTGTGACAGCCAGCCAGCAATTTTTCCAGCCAGCCGCCAGCCAGCCCAGCCAGCCAGCCATTGTGACAGCCAGCCAGCCATTGTGACAGCCAGCCAGCTAATTTCCCAGCGAGCCGCCAGCCAGCCCAGCCAGCCAGGCCCAGCCAGCCCGGCCCAGCCAGGCCCAGCCAGCCGGGCCCAGCCAGCCAGGCCAAGCCAGCCAGGCCCAGCCCAGCCAGCCAGCCAGCCAGCCAGCCAGCCCAGCCAGGCCCATCCCAGCCAGGCCCAGCCAGCCCTCCCCAGCCCACCCCAGCCAGCCAGCCAGCCCAGCCAGCCAGCCAGCCAGGCCCAGCCATCCAGCCATTGTGACAGCCAGCCATTGTGACAGCCAGCCAGCCATTGTGACAGCCATCCAGCCAGCCAGCCCAGCCAGCCAGCCAGCCCAGCCCAGCCAGCCAGGCCCAGCCACCCTGGCCCAGCCAGGCCCATCCCAAATTCCGAGTTCCGAATTCCAAGTTCCGAATTCCGAATTCCGAGTTCCAAATTCCGAGTTCCAAATTCCAAATTCCAAGTTTGGATTTCCAAGTTCAGAATTCCAAGTTCGGAATTCCGAGTTCAACATTCCGAATTCCAAATTCTGAGTTTAGAATTCCAAGTTTGGAATTCCGAGTTCCGAGTTCAGAATTCCAAGTTCAGAATTCCAAGTTCAGAATTCCGAGTTCAGAATTCCAAATTCCGAGTTCAGAATTTCGAGTTCAGAATTACGAGTTCCGAGTTCAGAAGCCAGCCAGTCCCAGCCAGCCAGTCCCAGCCTGGCCCGGCCAGCCCAGCCCAGCCAGACCAGACCAGCCAGACCGGCCCAGCCAGTCTGGCCCAGCCAGCCCAGCCCAGCCCAGCCAGACCTGGCCAGCAAGGCCCAGCCAGCGCCAGACCAGCCAGGCCCAGCCAGCCCAGCCCAGGCCAGCCAGGCCCAGCCAGCCCAGCCCAGCCAGGCCCGGCCCAGCCAGGCCCGGCCAGCCAGGAGCAGCCAGCCCCAGCCCAGCCAGGCCCAGCCAGCCAGGCCCAGCCAGCCCAGCCCAGCCAGGACCAGCCTAGCCAGGCCAGGCCAGCCAGGCCCAGCCAGGACCAGCCCCGCCAGGCCCAGCCAGCCGGGCCCAGCCAGCCAGCCAGCCAGCCAGCCATTGTGAATTACAGCCAGCTATTGTGACAGCCAGCCAGCCCTTGTTCAAGCCAGCCATCCAGCCCAGCCAGCCAGGCCCAGCCAGCAGGGCCCACCCAGGCCCAGCCCAGCCAGGGTCAGCCAGCCCGGCCCAGCACAGCCCGGCCCATCCAGGCCCCGCCAGCCAGGCCCAGCCAGCCGGGCCCAGCCAGCCAGCCAGCCATTGTGACAGCCAGCCAGCCATTGTGACAGCCAGCCAGCCAGCCCAGCCAGCCAGGCCCAGCCAGCCGGGCCCAGCCAGGCCCAGCCCAGCCAGGGCCAGCCAGCCAGCCAGGCCCAGCCAACCAGCCAACCAGCCAGCCAGCCATTGTGACAGCCAGCCAGCCATTGTGACAGCCAGCCAGCCATTGTGACAGCCAGCCAGCCAGCCAGCCAGCCAGCCCAGCCAGCAAGCCCGGCCCAGCCAGCCCGGCCCAGCCAGCCAGGCCCAGCCAGCCAGCCAGCCAGCCAGCCATTGTGACTTACAGCCAGCCATTGTGACAGCCAGCCAGCCCTTGTTCAAGCCAGGCAGCCAGCCCAGCAAGCAAGCACAGCCCAGCCAGCCCTGCCCAGCCAGCCAGGCCCAGCCAGCCAGGCCCGGCCCACCAGGCCCAGCCCGGGCCATCCAGCCCAGCCCAGCCAGGCCCAGCCCAGCCAGGCCCGGCCAGTTCCGTGTTCAGAATTCCAAGTTCCGAATTCCAAGTTCCAAATTCCGAGTTCCGAATTCTGAGTTCCGAATTCCGAGTTCGGAATTCTGAGTTCAACATTCCGAATTCCAAATTCTGAGTTCGGAATTCCAAGTTTGGAATTCCGAGTTCCGAGTTCAGAATTCCAAGTTCAGAATTCCGAGTTCAGAATTCCGAGTTCAGAATTCCAAATTCCGAGTTCAGAATTTTGAGTTCCAAATTCCGAGTTCCAAGTTCCGAATTACGAGTTCCGAATTATGAGTTCCGAGTTCAGAAGCCAGCCAGTCCCAGCCAGCCAGTCCCAGCCTGGCCCGGCCAGCCCAGCCCGGCCAGCCCAGACCACCCAGACCGGCCCAGCCAGTCCGGCCCAGCCCGCCCCAGCCCAGACAGGCCCAGACAGCCCAGATCAGCCCAGACAGGCCCAGACAGCCCAGCCCAGCCAGGCCCGGCCCAGCCAGGCCCGGCCAGCCAGGCCCAGACAGCCCCAGCCCAGCCAGGCCCACCCTGCCAGGCCCAGCCAGCCAGCCAACCAGCCAGCCAGCCAGCCATTGTGACAGCCAGCCAGCCATTGTGACAGCCAGCCAGCAATTTTTCCAGTCAGCCGCCAGCCAGCCCAGCCAGCCAGCCATTGTGACAGCCAGCCAGCCATTGTGACAGCCAGCCAGCTATTTTCCCAGCCAGCCGCCAGCCAGCCCAGCCAGCCAGGCCCAGCCAGCCAGGCCCAGCCAGCCAGCCGGCCAGCCAGCCAGCCGGCCAGCCATTGTGACAGCCAGCCAGCCATTGTGACAGCCAGCCAGCAATTTTTCCAGGCAGCCGCCAGCCAGCCCAGCCAGCCAGCCATTGTGACAGCCAGCCGGCCATTGTGACAGCCAGCCAGCTATTTTCCCTGCCAGCCGCCAGCCAGCCCAGCCAGCCAGGCCCAGCCAGCCATGCCCAGCCAGGCCCAGCCAGCCAGCCCAGCCAGGCCCATCCCAGCCAGGCCCAGCCAGGCCCAGCCAGGCCCAGCCAGGCCCAGCCAGCCCAGCCCAGCCCAGCCCAGCCCAGCCCAGCCAGCCAGCCAGCCCAGCCCAGCCAGCCAGCCAGCCAGCCCAGCCAGCCAGGCCCAGCCAGCCAGCCAGCCAGCCAGCCATTGTGACAGCCAGCCATTGTGACAGCCAGCCAGCCATTGTTCCAGCCAGCCAGCCAGCCAGCCCAGCCAGCCAGCCAGCCCAGCCCAGACAGCCAGGCCCAGCCACCCTGGCCCAGCCAGGCCCATCCCAAATTCCGAGTTCCAAATTCCAAATTCCAAGTCTGGATTTCCAAGTTCAGAATTCCAAGTTCGGAATTCCGAGTTCAACATTCCGAATTCCAAATTCTGAGTTCGGAATTCCAAGTTTGGAATTCCGAGTTCCGAGTTCAGAATTCCAAGTTCAGAATTCCAAGTTCAGAATTCCGAGTTCAGAATTCCAAATTCCGAGTTCAGAATTTCGAGTTCCAAATTCCGAGTTCCGAGTTCCGAGTTCCGAATTACGAGTTCCGAATTACGAGTTCCGAGTTCAGAAGCCAGCCAGTCCCAGCCAGCCAGTCTGAGCCTGGCTTGGCCAGCCCAGACCAGCCAGCCCAGACCGGCCAGACCGGCCCAGCCAGTCTGGCCCAGCCAGCCCAGCCCAGCCAGGCCTGGCCAGCCAAGCCCAGCCAGCCCCAGCCCAGCCAGGCCCAGCCAGCCCAGCCCAGGCCAGCCAGGCCCAGCCAGGCCAGCCCAGCCAGGCCGGGCCCAGCCAGGCCCGGCCAGCCAGGCCCAGCCAGCCCCAGCCCAGCCAGGACCGGCCAGCCAGGCCCAGCCAGCCCAGCCCAGCCAGGCCCAGCCCAGCCAGGCCAGGCCAGCCAGGCCCAGCCAGGCCCGGCCCCGCCAGGCCCAGCCAGCCGGGCCCAGCCAGCCAGCCAGCCATTGTGACTTACAGCCAGCTATTGTGACAGCCAGCCAGCCCTTGTTCAAGCCAGCCAGCCAGCCCAGCCAGCCGGGCCCAGCCAGCCGGGCCCAGCCAGGCCCAGCCCATCCAGGGCCAGCCAGCCCGGCCCAGCACAGCCCGGCCCATCCAGGCCCCGCCAGCCAGGCCCAGCCAGCCGGGCCCAGCCAGCCATCCAGCCATTGTGACAGCCAGCCAGCCATTGTTCCAGCCAACCAGCTAGCCAGCCCAGCCAGCCAGCCAGCCCAGCCCAGCCAGCCAGGCCCAGCCACCCTGGCCCAGCCAGGCCCATCCCAAATTCCGAGTTCCGAATTCCAATTTCCGAATTCCGAATTCCAAGTTTGGATTTCCAAGTTCAGAATTCCAAGTTCGGAATTCCGAGTTCAACATTCCGAATTCCAAATTCTGAGTTTGGAATTCCAAGTTTGGAATTCCGAGTTCCGAGTTCAGAATTCCGAGTTCAGAATTACGAGTTTCGAGTTCAGAAGCCAGCCAGTCCCAGCCAGCCAGTCCCAGCCTGGCCCGGCCAGCCCAGCCCAGCCAGCCCAGACCGGCCAGACCGGCCCAGCCAGTCTGGCCCAGCCAGCCCAGCCCAGCCAGGCCTGGCCAGCCCAGCCCAGGCCAGCCAGGCCCCGCCAGCCCAGCCCAGCCAGGCCCGGCCCAGCCAGGCCCGGCCAGCCAGGCCCGGCCAGCCAGGCCCGGCCCAGCCAGGCCCGGCCAGCCAGGCCCAGCCAGCCCCAGCCCAGCCAGGCCCAGCCAGCCCAGCCCAGGCCAGCCAGGCCCCGCCAGCCCAGCCAGCCAGGCCCGGCCCAGCCAGCCCGGCCAAGCCAGCCAGGCCCAGCCCAGCTGGCCAGCCAGCCAGCCAGCCAGCCCATCCAGGCCCATCCCATCCAGGCCCAGCCAGGCCCAGCCAGCCCAGCCCAGCCCAGCCAGCCAGCCAGCCCAGCCCAGCCAGCCAGCCAGCCAGCCAGCCCAGCCAGCCAGGCCCAGCCAGCCAGCCAGCCAGCCAGCCATTGTGACAGCCAGCCATTGTGACAGCCAGACAGCCATTGTTCCAGCCAGCCAGCCAGCCCAGCCAGCCAGCCAGCCCAGCCCAGCCAGCCAGGCCCAGCCACCCTGGCCCAGCCAGGCCCATCCCAAATTCCGAGTTCCGAATTCCAAGTTCCGAATTCCGAATTCCGAGTTCCAAATTCCGAGTTCCAAATTCCAAATTCCAAGTTTGGATTTCCAAGTTCAGAATTCCAAGTTCGGAATTCCGAGTTCAACATTCCGAATTCCAAATTCTGAGTTCGGAATTCCAAGTTTGGAATTCCGAGTTCCGAGTTCAGAATTCCAAGTTCAGAATTCCAAGTTCAGAATTCCAAATTCCGAGTTCAGAATTTCGAGTTCCAAATTCCGAGTTCCGAGTTCCGAGTTCCGAATTACGAGTTCCGAGTTATGAGTTCCGAGTTCAGAAGCCAGCCCAGCCCAGCCAGCCAGGCCCAGCCACCCTGGCCCAGCCAGGCCCATCCCAAATTCCGAGTTCCGAATTCCAATTTCCGAATTCCGAATTCCGAGTTCCAAATTCCGAGTTCCAAATTCCAAATTCCAAGTTTGGATTTCCAAGTTCGGAATTCCAAGTTTGGAATTCCGAGTTCCGAGTTCAGAATTCCGAGTTCAGAATTACGAGTTTCGAGTTCAGAAGCCAGCCAGTCCCAGCCAGCCAGTCCCAGCCTGGCCCGGCCAGCCCAGCCCAGCCAGCCCAGACCGGCCAGACCGGCCCAGCCAGTCTGGCCCAGCCAGCCCAGCCCAGCCAGGCCTGGACAGCCAGGCCCAGCCTGCCCCAGTCCAGCCAGGCCAAGCCAGCCCAGCCCAGGCCAGCCAGGCCCCGCCAGCCCAGCCCAGCCAGGCCCGGCCCAGCCAGGCCCAGCCCAGCCAGACCCAGCCAGCCCAGCCCAGGCCAGCCAGGCCCCGCCAGCCCAGCCCAGCCAGGCCCGGCCCAGCCAGGCCCGGCCAGCCAGGCCCAGCCAGCCCCAGCCCAGCCAGGCCCAGCCAGCCAGGCCCAGCCAGCCCGGCCTAGCCAGGCCCAGCCCAGCCAGGCCGGGCCAAGTTCCAAATTCCAAATTCCAAATTCTGAGTTCGGAATTCCAAGTTCAGAATTCCAAATTCTGAGTTCAGAATTCCGAGTTCCAAATTCCGAGTTCCGAGTTCCGAATTCCGAGTTACGAGTTCAGAATTCCGAGTTCAGAAATCTGAATTCCAAATTCCGAGTTCAGAATTCCGAGTTCAGAATTCCAAGTTCAGAATTCCGAGTTCCGAATTCTGAGTTCTGAGTTTAGAATTCCGAGTTCCAAATTCTGAGTTTGGAATTCAGAGTTTAGAATTCCGAGCTTGGAATTCCGAGTTCCAAATTCTGAGTTTGGAATTCCGAGTTCGGAATTCCGAGCTTGGAATTCCAAGTTCAAAATTCAAAATTCAGAGTTTGGAATTCCGAGTTTGGAATTCCAAGTTCCAAATTCCAAATTCCAAATTCTGAGTTTGGAATTCCGAGTTTGGAATTCCGAGTTCCGAGTTCAGAATTCCAAGTTCCGAATTCCGTGTTCCAAATTCCGAGTTCCGAATTCTGAGTTCCGAATTCCGAGTTCGGAATTCCAAGTTCAACATTCCGAATTCCAATTTCTGAGTTTGGAATTCCAAGTTTGGAATTCCGAGTTCCGAGTTCAGAATTCCAAGTTCAGAATTCCGCGTTCAGAATTCCGAGTTCAGAATTCCAAATTCCGAGTTCAGAATTTTGAGTTCCAAATTCCGAGTTCCGAGTTCCGAATTACGAGTTCCGAATTATGAGTTCTGAGTTCAGAAGCCAGCCAGTCCCAGCCAGCCAGTCCCAGCCTGGCCCGGCCAGCGCAGCCCAGCCAGCCCAGACCGGCCAGACCGGCCCAGCCAGTCCGGCCCAGCCAGCCCCAGACAGCGCAGCCCAGCCTAGCCAGGCCCAGCCAGCCCAGCCCAGCCAGGCCCGGCCCAGCCAGGCCCGGCCAGCCAGGCCCAGCCAGCCCCAGCCCAGCCAGGCCCAGCCTGCCAGGCCCAGCCTGCCAGGCCCAGCCAGCCAGCCAGCCAGCCAGCCAGCCAGCCAGCCAGCCAGCCATTGTGACAGCCAGCCAGCCATTGTGACAGCCAGCCAGCAATTTTTCCAGTCAGTCGCCAGTCAGCCCAGCCAGCCAGCCATTGTGACAGCCAGCCAGCCATTGTGACAGCCAGCCAGTTATTTTCCCAGCCAGCCGCCAGCCAGCCCAGCCAGCCAGGCCCAGCCAGCCAGCCAGCCAGCCGGCCAGCCAGCCAGCCATTGTGACAGCCAGCCAGCCATTGTGACAGCCAGCCAGCAATTTTTCCAGCCAGCCGCCAGCCAGCCCAGCCAGCCAGCCATTGTGACAGCCAACCAGCCATTGTGACAGCCAGCCAGCTAATTTCCCAGCGAGCCGCCAGCCAGCCCAGCCAGCCAGGCCCAGCCAGCCCGGCCCAGCCAGGCCCAGCCAGCCGGGCCCAGCCAGCCAGGCCAAGCCAGCCAGGCCCAGCCCAGCCAGCCAGCCAGCCAGCCAGCCAGCCAGCCCAGCCAGGCCCATCCCAGCCAGGCCCAGCCAGCCCTCCCCAGCCCACCCCAGCCAGCCAGCCAGCCCAGCCAGCCAGCCAGCCAGGCCCAGCCATCCAGCCATTGTGACAGCCAGCCATTGTGACAGCCAGCCAGCCATTGTGACAGCCATCCAGCCATCCAGCCCAGCCAGCCAGCCAGCCCAGCCCAGCCAGCCAGGCCCAGCCACCCTGGCCCAGCCAGGCCCATCCCAAATTCCGAGTTCCGAATTCCAAGTTCCGAATTCCGAATTCCGAGTTCCAAATTCCGAGTTCCAAATTCCAAATTCCAAGTTTGGATTTCCAAGTTCAGAATTCCAAGTTCGGAATTCCGAGTTCAACATTCCGAATTCCAAATTCTGAGTTTAGAATTCCAAGTTTGGAATTCCGAGTTCCGAGTTCAGAATTCCAAGTTCAGAATTCCAAGTTCAGAATTCCGAGTTCAGAATTCCAAATTCCGAGTTCAGAATTTCGAGTTCAGAATTACGAGTTCCGAGTTCAGAAGCCAGCCAGTCCCAGCCAGCCAGTCCCAGCCTGGCCCGGCCAGCCCAGCCCAGCCAGCCCAGCCCAGCCAGACCGGCCCAGCCAGTCTGGCCCAGCCAGCCCAGCCCAGCCCAGCCAGACCTGGCCAGCAAGGCCCAGCCAGCGCCAGACCAGCCAGGCCCAGCCAGCCCAGCCCAGGCCAGCCAGGCCCAGCCAGCCCAGCCCAGCCAGGCCCGGCCCAGCCAGGCCCGGCCAGCCAGGAGCAGCCAGCCCCAGCCCAGCCAGGCCCAGCCAGCCAGGCCCAGCCAGCCCAGCCCAGCCAGGACCAGCCTAGCCAGGCCAGGCCAGCCAGGCCCAGCCAGGACCAGCCCCGCCAGGCCCAGCCAGCCGGGCCCAGCCAGCCAGCCAGCCAGCCAGCCATTGTGAATTACAGCCAGCTATTGTGACAGCCAGCCAGCCCTTGTTCAAGCCAGCCATCCAGCCCAGCCAGCCAGGCCCAGCCAGCAGGGCCCACCCAGGCCCAGCCCAGCCAGGGTCAGCCAGCCCGGCCCAGCACAGCCCGGCCCATCCAGGCCCCGCCAGCCAGGCCCAGCCAGCCGGGCCCAGCCAGCCAGCCAGCCATTGTGACAGCCAGCCAGCCATTGTGACAGCCAGCCAGCCAGCCCAGCCAGCCAGGCCCAGCCAGCCGGGCCCAGCCAGGCCCAGCCCAGCCAGGGCCAGCCAGCCAGCCAGGCCCAGCCAACCAGCCAACCAGCCAGCCAGCCATTGTGACAGCCAGCCAGCCATTGTGACAGCCAGCCAGCCATTGTGACAGCCAGCCAGCCAGCCAGCCAGCCAGCCCAGCCAGCAAGCCCGGCCCAGCCAGCCCGGCCCAGCCAGCCAGGCCCAGCCAGCCAGCCAGCCAGCCATTGTGACTTACAGCCAGCCATTGTGACAGCCAGCCAGCCCTTGTTCAAGCCAGGCAGCCAGCCCAGCAAGCAAGCACAGCCCAGCCAGCCCTGCCCAGCCAGCCAGGCCCAGCCAGCCAGGCCCGGCCCACCAGGCCCAGCCCGGGCCATCCAGCCCAGCCCAGCCAGGCCCAGCCCAGCCAGGCCCGGCCAGTTCCGTGTTCAGAATTCCAAGTTCCGAATTCCAAGTTCCAAATTCCGAGTTCCGAATTCTGAGTTCCGAATTCCGAGTTCGGAATTCTGAGTTCAACATTCCGAATTCCAAATTCTGAGTTCGGAATTCCAAGTTTGGAATTCCGAGTTCCGAGTTCAGAATTCCAAGTTCAGAATTCCGAGTTCAGAATTCCGAGTTCAGAATTCCAAATTCCGAGTTCAGAATTTTGAGTTCCAAATTCCGAGTTCCAAGTTCCGAATTACGAGTTCCGAATTATGAGTTCCGAGTTCAGAAGCCAGCCAGTCCCAGCCAGCCAGTCCCAGCCTGGCCCGGCCAGCCCAGCCCGGCCAGCCCAGACCACCCAGACCGGCCCAGCCAGTCCGGCCCAGCCCGCCCCAGCCCAGACAGGCCCAGACAGCCCAGATCAGCCCAGACAGGCCCAGACAGCCCAGCCCAGCCAGGCCCGGCCCAGCCAGGCCCGGCCAGCCAGGCCCAGACAGCCCCAGCCCAGCCAGGCCCACCCTGCCAGGCCCAGCCAGCCAGCCAACCAGCCAGCCAGCCAGCCATTGTGACAGCCAGCCAGCCATTGTGACAGCCAGCCAGCAATTTTTCCAGTCAGCCGCCAGCCAGCCCAGCCAGCCAGCCATTGTGACAGCCAGCCAGCCATTGTGACAGCCAGCCAGCTATTTTCCCAGCCAGCCGCCAGCCAGCCCAGCCAGCCAGGCCCAGCCAGCCAGGCCCAGCCAGCCAGCCGGCCAGCCAGCCAGCCGGCCAGCCATTGTGACAGCCAGCCAGCCATTGTGACAGCCAGCCAGCAATTTTTCCAGGCAGCCGCCAGCCAGCCCAGCCAGCCAGCCATTGTGACAGCCAGCCGGCCATTGTGACAGCCAGCCAGCTATTTTCCCTGCCAGCCGCCAGCCAGCCCAGCCAGCCAGGCCCAGCCAGCCATGCCCAGCCAGGCCCAGCCAGCCAGCCCAGCCAGGCCCATCCCAGCCAGGCCCAGCCAGGCCCAGCCAGGCCCAGCCAGGCCCAGCCAGCCCAGCCCAGCCCAGCCCAGCCAGCCAGCCAGCCCAGCCCAGCCAGCCAGCCAGCCAGCCCAGCCAGCCAGGCCCAGCCAGCCAGCCAGCCAGCCAGCCAGCCATTGTGACAGCCAGCCATTGTGACAGCCAGCCAGCCATTGTTCCAGCCAGCCAGCCAGCCAGCCCAGCCAGCCAGCCAGCCCAGCCCAGACAGCCAGGCCCAGCCACCCTGGCCCAGCCAGGCCCATCCCAAATTCCGAGTTCCAAATTCCAAATTCCAAGTCTGGATTTCCAAGTTCAGAATTCCAAGTTCGGAATTCCGAGTTCAACATTCCGAATTCCAAATTCTGAGTTCGGAATTCCAAGTTTGGAATTCCGAGTTCCGAGTTCAGAATTCCAAGTTCAGAATTCCAAGTTCAGAATTCCGAGTTCAGAATTCCAAATTCCGAGTTCAGAATTTCGAGTTCCAAATTCCGAGTTCCGAGTTCCGAGTTCCGAATTACGAGTTCCGAATTACGAGTTCCGAGTTCAGAAGCCAGCCAGTCCCAGCCAGCCAGTCTGAGCCTGGCTTGGCCAGCCCAGACCAGCCAGCCCAGACCGGCCAGACCGGCCCAGCCAGTCTGGCCCAGCCAGCCCAGCCCAGCCAGGCCTGGCCAGCCAGGCCCAGCCAGCCCCAGCCCAGCCAGGCCCAGCCAGCCCAGCCCAGGCCAGCCAGGCCCAGCCAGGCCAGCCCAGCCAGGCCGGGCCCAGCCAGGCCCGGCCAGCCAGGCCCAGCCAGCCCCAGCCCAGCCAGGACCGGCCAGCCAGGCCCAGCCAGCCCAGCCCAGCCAGGCCCAGCCCAGCCAGGCCAGGCCAGCCAGGCCCAGCCAGGCCCGGCCCCGCCAGGCCCAGCCAGCCGGGCCCAGCCAGCCAGCCAGCCATTGTGACTTACAGCCAGCTATTGTGACAGCCAGCCAGCCCTTGTTCAAGCCAGCCAGCCAGCCCAGCCAGCCGGGCCCAGCCAGCCGGGCCCAGCCAGGCCCAGCCCATCCAGGGCCAGCCAGCCCGGCCCAGCACAGCCCGGCCCATCCAGGCCCCGCCAGCCAGGCCCAGCCAGCCGGGCCCAGCCAGCCATCCAGCCATTGTGACAGCCAGCCAGCCATTGTTCCAGCCAACCAGCTAGCCAGCCCAGCCAGCCAGCCAGCCCAGCCCAGCCAGCCAGGCCCAGCCACCCTGGCCCAGCCAGGCCCATCCCAAATTCCGAGTTCCGAATTCCAATTTCCGAATTCCGAATTCCAAGTTTGGATTTCCAAGTTCAGAATTCCAAGTTCGGAATTCCGAGTTCAACATTCCGAATTCCAAATTCTGAGTTTGGAATTCCAAGTTTGGAATTCCGAGTTCCGAGTTCAGAATTCCGAGTTCAGAATTACGAGTTTCGAGTTCAGAAGCCAGCCAGTCCCAGCCAGCCAGTCCCAGCCTGGCCCGGCCAGCCCAGCCCAGCCAGCCCAGACCGGCCAGACCGGCCCAGCCAGTCTGGCCCAGCCAGCCCAGCCCAGCCAGGCCTGGCCAGCCCAGCCCAGGCCAGCCAGGCCCCGCCAGCCCAGCCCAGCCAGGCCCGGCCCAGCCAGGCCCGGCCAGCCAGGCCCGGCCAGCCAGGCCCGGCCCAGCCAGGCCCGGCCAGCCAGGCCCAGCCACCCCCAGCCCAGCCAGGCCCAGCCAGCCCAGCCCAGGCCAGCCAGGCCCCGCCAGCCCAGCCAGCCAGGCCCGGCCCAGCCAGGCCCGGCCCAGCCAGGCCCGGCCAACCAGGCCCAGCCAGCCCCAGCCCAGCCAGGCCCAGCCAGCCAGGCCCAGCCAGCCAGCCACCCATTGTGACAGCCAGCCAGCCATTGTGAC